>NC_057916.1:43837969-44155697 GCF_018873765.1 Telopea speciosissima
AATGTGGGGAATAAAATAAGGTATCAGTATCGATTGAGGCTGATACCGATACTTGGCTAAATCTGGATTGTGTACCAGTATCAAATCAGTCTCGGATTGGTATCGATTTCGATACCAATATCTCAATCATTGACGTAGGGGCCAATGGGAGCACGTGCAGCAGCATTGGCCAAGGGGATTTTTAACTCTGTAAGAGGATAGGGCAATCATTTAAGTGGGTTGAGGGCTGTGTCTGGGGATAGGCTGCAGGCAGCCTGGTAGTCAGTCTTTTAGGGTAAAAAATGGTACCTCTTTCTTCACATAGAGTAAGATATTCAAGCCATGATCCCTTTGTGCAGCATAAAAAATTCAATTACCAAAATTGAGCAGGGCTAAGTAGCATGACTTCATGTAGTTTGGAAAGTCCTTTACGGCTTTGATATCCCACCTGAACAAATCAAAATATCTCAAATATAATTTTGAAGCCAAGATAAGATAAGCAATTAAAATACGTACATTGGAATCTCTCTAAATCTTACCTATCAACTGCATTTGTGAAGAGTTCTAGTTCATCTAGTGATCATCATAAATGTCATCAATTACCGTTAATATTGAGATTAATTTGGTGAGCCCAATCTTGCATTTGGAGAAACCAGACTCATAGATAATCCCAACTGCCCACATGAAATTCTCCACTAATCGGTCTCTTGCAAAGTAAAGCTCTTCTCGGAAAGCCAAGCCTCTCCACCACCTACCAGAGAAAATATGCAATACTTAGTATCATTATTTACACTGAATTGTAACCATTTGATGTGGATCAAATACGATAACAGACATTGACTTTATAAAAAAAGAAAAAAAAAATTAAATAGGTATATAATATCATTTCCACCCTCCCTATAATATGATCGAAACTTAGGTACTGTTCCCACAGATGACAAGAAACTGCCACAAAGCTCCCATAGGCACATGTAAAAGGGGGTCACCCTGCAATGTCAGTAGGTGACATTCATGGGAATCTTCAATGTAAGGGGCAGACCAACAAAAAAGAGTACCAGGCCCGGGTCCTATTAGAAGAAATTTTGATTTTACCGTAAAATTTGTTTTTTTTTTGACTATTTTTCCACTGAGACAATCGGACCCAAAGCAAACCCTTCTATGTTATTATTGTTTAAAGAAAACGAACCTGTTAAACTTTTCTGTAACAATTTGGATCCTCTACTGTCGAGCTGCCCGGCAGGACTGTATTGTCGAGACACAGTGAGGTGGAGAATGACCGCCTTTCCCCTGCTTGGGCAAGGCGCTCAGGCAGGGGTAAGGTAGTCATTCCTCGCCTTTCTATAATGAAGCACATCGATTGCTTTAATTAAAAATCACCTTGATAGCTCTTGTAAATCCCTTTGGTTAACTGACTGCACAATGTTGAAATCCAGCTTTGCTAGCTCAAGCAATATTGATGAACTCTTCTTCGTATCGTCCTTCCCGTAAACATTTATGAAGTTACCTAGCTTCTAGTCTCACCATTCTCCAGTGCAATGGAATTTCCATTGATGACTTGAGACGTGAGACGCTGAATTCCATGGCTTCCTCAAGCACAGCTTTTCCATTCATTCCAAGGTGTGAAGCTTCATATAAGCTCAAGAGACCCTAGGCTTCGTTACTTAAACAGTCCATGAAACTCCCATCGTTCTTGAATTCATTAAACACATCTATATGCAAATTAGAACAACACAGGAGTTAAAACCAAGTAACAGATCAAGCGTGTTTATCGTTACACTAAAACTAATTGGTAGTAATGAGAGCGCAACTTTATTTCTTTATAGAAATCCAATATAAATTATTCATGTAAATTACCTGAACTAACTTGATATCCATGTTCTTGAAAAAGTCAAAATTTTAAGGCAGCAGTGTAGAGATCACCATTGCCCTCCAAATAAACGAGATGACGAAGAAGGGAATCTTTGATCTCTTCCTCGAAGTGGTAAGCCACTCCCAACCGTTGAATCGAGTTGATGAGTTTCAGTCGAACCAATGTTTGTAGACCGCATGGGAAAGTTCATTCTGCAATCCAAACAAGAAGTGGGAGTTGATAGAGCATTAAGACCAAGTGAAAGTGTAAAAATTGAACGAAGAAACTTATTTTGAAGAAGGGTTGAAAGGAAGACGAAACAGAATGTACCATTTTGATTATTGAAGACCAATTTCCTTTCCAAATTGAGATGTTCACAAGATTGGGTTTAAGAATCTAAGAACAATAATGGGTCGTTATATATGTATCATTAAATCTGTGAAACACGTACGTCCATAGAATGCCAATCCACTTGCCTGGAAAGCACCCATGTGGAAGAAAAACATAACAAGTCATTTTCACCCTACCACCGACGGAGAAAACAGATTAGATCATAAGAGGTCGAAAAAGATCCTGTGCATCCGGATAGCCGGGCTGCATGTGCAGTGTCAGGCTCAAGGCGGCACACTTTGACTGTCTTACCTCTGTTCGGGCAAGGCGCTTAGACAGGGGTAAGGCAGTCAAAGCGCGCCGCCTTGAGTTTGGCACTGCACACCCGGATGCACAGGAGCCAGGTCTCTCTAAGGATTTTACTCCTCTCAGGGTCCCTCATCTATAAGTTCCTATAAGTACCCCTCTAGAATCGTGACATGTGGCACAAGCAGATCCAACGGATGGGAGTAACCCTGCTTAACCCAACTTAATCCTAACGTAACCAAACATTCTCTCTCCTCTCTCACTCCTCCCCATCTAGGGATGTAAACGGATCGAATTCGGTCGGATAGTGGCATTATCATATTCGTATCCGATTATATTCGGACGGATTCGGATAATATCCTATCGGTTTTCGGACGGATTCGGATAATTTCCGGATAGTGATTTTTTGAATATAGGTTCTCCAAAATGGATATGAATACGGATCGAATACGATTTTTTGACTATCTGTTGACATAATTACCATTTTAATGGTGAGGGTTGGGGTTGAGACTTGAGAGTTCAGTAACTACCATTTCTTCTACTCTTCTAAGTCTTTTATTCTCTTACATTTTTTATTTTTGATTTTTTAGTAGATATGTAATTCCATGTATCACATTGGATAAAACAATATATATAAACCAATAGCAAATCTAGAAAAAGAATCACATTATCTTAACTTATAAATTTATAAAAATAAGCTAACAAAATCCAATAAGGTAACTTAAAACGATAGACAAACACAGAGTTATATTTCAGATATTTTATTACCATTGGACTACTAAACGAATCGGATAATAATCGGTCAGATAGGGGGATTATCATATTCGTATCCGATTAATTTCGGACGGATTCGAATTCTCCTAAATGAATATGAACGCCAATCGAATACGGATTTACGAATATCCATTTACATCCCTATCCCCATCCATCGTTTCTCTTTCTTTCTTCTTCTCCGGCGAATACCACCGTCACACCTGCAACTCCTCTCTCACTCCCACTCCCCTAATTTAAATCCATTCATTTTTGTCCTTTCCAAAATAACCTCCTGCCAATCCAAACAAAACCGAGAAAAACGGTTCATACCTTTGTTTCTTACACAGATCTGCTATGTTCCTCTGTTTCTTCTCTGTTTCTTCTCTGTTTCTTCACTTCTTCTTCCATCCCCCTCTAATATTTTAGTGCTTTTTTTTTTTTTTTTTTTCTGATTTTCTATGGGAAAAACAGGTGCTGGTTTGGTGGTTTTTTCACCTGTCGCCATTGCGTCTAATTTGTCCTAATTGAGCGCAGTTTCATACTTCTGTTCCTTTCTTCTTCATCTTCAGAAATCAGAAATTTCAGGAAGCTTGAAACTCATTTCAATGGCCAACTCAATCATCAATTGGAGCTGAAGTTGAAGTCTACAACATTTATCACGAAGGATGGATTCCAGCAACCATAGTATGGATGCCTAGAAACCAAAATAAAAAAAGCGAAAAATGGAAATTAGCCAAGCAGATGATTTCCAGCAATCGTCTGTACACTAGTATGCCATGAGCATCTGGAATCATCTCCGTTTCCTGATAAAAATTATCCCAAGCAAATCAATCATTTTAAGTTATTAAAAGGAAAGAAAGTTATGTCACTACAAAGCCTCAAACACGTAATGCCTACTTTTGTGGAAATAATATGCACAGAAACCTACAAGCATAAACACAAACCTAACTCAACTCTGGAAAACCTCCCAAGTACAAGAGAGAACCCAACCATCCTGAGCACAGACTCAACTGAACAAATCCTTTCCCCAATTCTGGGGTTGAATCCTGTTCGGCCATTCAACTCTAATTAATGCCATGTTTGCTGCCAACCCAAAAGCCAATCATATCTTCTCACCACTTCTTCCCAAGTCATCTTCGACCTACCCCTTTGTCTTTTAATTCCTCTAATCTCCATCAACAATATCAGTCTTCCCTGCAAGTGCACTTAAATAAAAAAAATCCCAGAAATTATCACCTGTTTAATCATTGGCTCTAGATCTTCTAACTCGTTAGAAGTTAGAATCAGCCACCAAATCCACCTCATAATTCATTTCTTAGAAGTAGCATTTTTTTGATTTTAGGGTCTCAGATGTTGAGACATTAGGTTCATAAAGATTTAAGAGAGAGAGGAAATCGCTTGGGAATTGCTGGGTCGGCTTCGTTTGGATCGGTAGGAGGTTATTTTGGAAAGGACAAAAATAGAGTGGATTTAAACCAGGGGAGTGGGGCGGTTAGAGTGAGAGTGAGAGAGACGTTGCAGGTGTGACCGTGGTGTTCGCCGGAGAAGAAGAAAGGAGGAGGAAAGAAAGAGAAACGATGAATGAGAGGAGAGAGAATGTTTGGCTAGGCTAGGGTTAAGTTGGGTTAAGAACGATTACTCTCATCCGTTAGATCAGCTTGTGCCAAGTGTCATAATTCTAGAGAGGTACTTATAGGACTTATAGATGAGGTAACTGAGAGGAATAAAATCCTGTGTCCGGATGGAAGGACCTATTTTTTTTTGCTAAAGTTCAGCAAAGGTATATTAAAATAATAAAATAACAAGTACATTGATTTTAAAGTCAAAGCATACCTAGACGATTACAAAGAACAATACAGGGAGAAATGGTCCACCTTTGGCATGGCCATTGGCAAATATACTTAACCAATTCCAACAAAATCATAAAACAAAAAAAACAAAAAAACGACTCTAGTGATCACCTAGAAAACCAGTATCTAGGCCTTCCTTGAATGTCCCAATCTATTTCTTCATTAATATGGTATGCAAACTCCGAAACTACAGACTGAGGATCCACTTTTTGCAGCCTTTTTTGCCAAATAATCCACAATAGGATTTTCTTCCCTGTATTAGTGAGATATTTTCCATAAAATCTCCCCCACCCAAAAAATAATGAACATAACACAAGCCAACGTTGTTTAAAAATGCATAGAATCAACTTGGATTGTATGGGGCAATCTTTTTTTTTTGCTAAAAGGTCGTATATATTAAAGGAGAAAAAATGAAATAAATGTACAAGCTAGAGAAAAACCAGAATTCACAAAGACAAATCCCCACTGAAAAGCAATTACCCACCTACGACAGCGCCATCAGAGGGTGATCGAACAGAGGGCAAACTACCAGCAAACAAAATTAAAACAAACGAATCTCAGCTCCTTTGCTCATTGGATTCTTTTAATAAGGCCTTCAAATTCAGCTTCAAAGTTTATTTCAATGCCTTTAAATAAGCTAAAGGAAGACACCACCCAACCCCTATCATCCCTTAGAATCCCTCCAGCTCCTGCGCTACCTGGATTTCCAAGTGAACATCCATTTACATTTAACTTTTACCAACCTTCTATAGGTTTACACCAATAAACCTTACGAATCACCTGATTTGGCCAAGGAGAACATGGAAATTATGGGTTTCTAGCAATCATCAAATCAGCAATATTTCTGACAGTTCCTTTAAATTTATGTGCCAATTCCTTAAGATTCTTCAAAATAATTGTAAATTAAATACCTGGCGGTCTTTGAACACCTTCATATCTCCTATGATTACGTTCATTCCATAAATGAAAAGGAATCAGAACAACACCTACTCGCCATGCATCAGATAGATTTTTTTTTTTTTAACCTGAATATTACCTGGGACCCGGGCTTGCCCCTAGAATTTTATTAAAACAAACCACTATAAAAGCAGTACAAGGGGGGATATAGCCTGCCTTACCCCCAAACCCAATACAAAAATCACACAATGCAACACTCTTGAAAAAATAATCCGAGATCCACATGACCCTTAAAACCAAAAACCAGGCAAACCTGCCTTATCTTCCCTCACAATAACTCTGAGTTCTCTGGGAAGGGCTGAGAGAGACTGAAAATAAGTATTACCATTAGTTGAGCGTACCAAATTAGCCAACCAATCAGCCGCACGATTGCTATCCCTAAAAGCAAAAGAAACTCGGGCACGGACGGAGTCACAAAGATCTGACACTGCCTGGAACCAATCCCAACAATTTCATAGGCTACAACACATTTTGCAAATTTTATTCACAATCAGCATAGAATCAGAATTCATTACAAAGTTGGAGAATCCCAGCACATCGCACAAGCGCAGCCCATCCCTGAGCACACGCAGCTCAGCCACCGAATTAGTGCAAACTCCGTAAAAGTTGGAAAAAGCTGCAATAAAATTTCCATTTGTGTCTGTAATAATTCCTCTACCACTACTAATTCTAGGATTTCCTTTACTCGCTTCATGCATTAGATAGATTCATCACATGAAACTTTTGCTTCCACCACTAAATGAGGTCACCATACAAACTTGGAGAAGGCCAAGAAAAACCCAAACAGTCCAAAAACAACTTCCATAACATCTTTTCACCCCCAAAACAGCAAAGATCACATCTTGAAACTATTCCAATTCCTCTTAACACGATTTCTTCATCCTCTGCAACCTTACCATGAATTAACCTCCACACAGACATAGACTGTTTGGTGGTTCATAATTTGGAGTAAAAGGTTTCAAACCTTTGCCTGCCGGTACAAAAAACTGATGTCTTACCACATAGCTATACCTCAGACCTTGCTCCAGGTCGGAATGTTGACTCTGTAAGGTTTATTAGTTTTAACATAGGGCAGTTTTTAGGCTTTCTTTCATCTAAGCCTCTGTTTGGGTTATGCCACCACATACATGTGTGGTGGTGTGCTGATGATCAGGTTTACTTGGGACAAGTGTTTTGGCTCAAAGCCTGATGGTTGGAACAATGGCATGTGCCATAGGCTATGGATGAGATCTTGGCCTCACACTTCAGATCGAGGGAGTATAAGTACATATTAAAAATATTAAATCCTTATTTCATTATTATAAGGTTAGGAATTGATGGACTTTCCATAGGACATACTCTCTAAGCGTATCACCTATAGATGAGTTGCATTTAATGACAATACTTACCATGTTTCAGTAACATTTGGAACATTTCGTTTTTTAGTAGAAGAGCCGTTTTCAAGTAGTCTTGGATCGATTACGTAATAATCAATATTTGATTGATTGGTCCAAGGTATAATAATACACCCTGTCATCATAAAATTTGATGACACTTGAAGAGAAGAAGAAGAAAAGAAGTTAATGCTTTTGTATGTTGAGTTGTGATGTGAAGAGGTTTGGCTGTTGGTGATGATGATTCGCTTGAGGATGGGTGTGAGCAGGAAGGTTTGGTGGGCGACGCTGATGCTAGAGTGCTGGAGGGGAAGGGAGGGGAAAGAGGGGCTGCAAAACCTTCTTCTTAAGCTGCGGCTGTAGGTGGTCCTCGTAAAGTGAACATTGAGGATTTGCCGGATCCCATTCAAGCAGGGAATGTTATGAGGATTGTAATTCCTCAAGAGGATCATGAGCAAAACCTGGCTAAGTTTCAGTTTTCTCTGATCAGTCGGGTTAATTTTCGTTTTGGATCGCTGGATGATCTTCGTGCTTGGGCCAAGGAATTTTGGAACCTCAAAGGGGAGGTAACTATGACATCGCTTGGGAGAGGCTTCGTTGTTTTCCAATTCTCAATGGAGAGCAACATGTCTCAGATTTGGAGAAGATCACTAGTACAGTTTGGTAAACAGCAGATTCATTTCAGAGGTGGAAGCCGGATTTCAATATTCATGAGAAGTATGTTGACATAAAGCTGGTTTGGGTTAGATTTCCAAATCTCCCTTTCGAGTACTGACACGAGAGTGTTTCTATTGTCCATGGCAAAGGTTTTAGGCCGGCCTGTTGCTTTGGATTGAGGCACTCGTAGTGGTGTTATGGGGCACATTGCTCGGGTGCTAGTGGAATTGGAAGACTCCTTTCTCTAGAATTTTTGAGTTCCAAGTTGAGCGTAAGCATCCTGGTACGGAGATACCTTTCTGCTTCAAACAATTCGAAAAGTATGAGGACGAGCCTAGCCGCTGCGGATATTGTAAGAAGGTGGGTCATGTTGTTAGTGCTTGTCGTACTAAGCAAGAAGATGAAGAGAAAGCTGCTCGTGGGAAGTCTGTGCAGTCTGTTCCTGGGGCTTTGGTGACTGAAGTGGTTCCGTCCAGGCCGGCTATGGTGGCTCCTCCGCTGGCTCGGGCGGTACAGGGTGGCGCTAATGGTGGTAGTGGAGGTGCTCCATGTTTGGTAGATTCTGTAAATCCCCATAATTGCTCTCATTTAGTTTGAAAATCTCCTTCAAGTCTGGCTAATAAAGAGAATAACTTGGAGAATCTTTCTATTATTCCTTCAAATCTGGATAATAGAGAGCATAACTTGGAGAATAATTCTACTATTCCTTCCTCAGGGAATACGTTATGTCTGGAAAGTCCCCTTGTTGCCACTAATCAAGTGGAGATTTTGGGTATATCTCAAAATCCTATTATTCTCTCTTCACATATGGAATCGGCTATGGATTCGGGTAAGATGGAGCTGGATGTGGACCTGGGTGACCATGTGCTCTTGACTCGGCTGGCTTGTTGGGTGGATCAGGTCCTACTGAAGATCCGACTATGAATGGTGAGGAGGAGTTTGACTCAGCTTCTGAGGCTGACTCGGTGGTGGGTGACATTCCAAACGTTGATGTCCATCAGGCTGATGGTGACTCAGTTTCTAGGGATGGGGATTTGAGGCTTGTTGCTCAGACTGTTCTTCGAGAAGAAGTTGTGAATGAAGCTCTTGGTGGGGGTAGGGGTAGAACGGCCCATGGCCGTGGAGGTAAGGCTCCTTCTAGCGTGGTGATTTGGTCTCTGCAACTGAATCCTCACGTACTATTCGTACTCGTAGCTCTTACTATGAAATTCAAGCTATCGATGCCACTGTTAGTGGAGTCCGGAAGGTGGGGCCGGTATGCCAAAAAAATCTAAAGCCAAGGTTCAGTCTAAAAAGAGTGACAACACTACAAAAAATATGATTTTTCGCGACGGTAATAAACCGTCGCCAAAAATAGATATCTGTCGCTGAAACTATAAGCGACGGTAAATTTAACCGTCGCCAGTCCGTCGGCTAAACTGGCGTCGGGGAAAATCGCGAAGGTAAAACTGCTACCGACTAGCAAAATAATTTTTGGCGACGTTTTATATTACCGTCGCTAAAAATACATTTTCACGACGCTTTATGTTTCCGTCGCTAAAAATATATTTATGGCGACATTTATGCTTTCGTCGCCATAAATATATTTTTAACGACGGAAACATAAAGCTTCGTGAAAAATGTATTTTTAGCGACGGTTTTAATAGTCACTAAAAATGTAAATATTAGACGACGGTCTTTTGTATACTGTCAGGGAAAATCTAATTTATACGACGGACAATTAAATAACCGTGGGTAAAAATAAATCTTTAGCGACGGTAATATGTTTACCGTCGGCAAAAATTGTTTTTTTTTTTTTCCATTTATATGGTATTCATTGTTTGTAATTCAGAAAAGGAAATTTTCACCTGCAATTTACATCTATATATAATATTCATTCCATAAAAGAAAAACTATTAACTACAAAATCCATATATTGTAATTAATTCATTGCTTTCCATTAACACAAAAAACTCAAAAGGCTAGGATTCCTTTAAAATTCACTTTCAATCAACTCTCCACCAATGTTGTTAACCAAAACACCAACAAAAAAAACCCAAAGAGAAAAAATTTCTAGCCAAAGGAACATCATAATCTAGTACTCCTTCTAATAAAATACTTCATCACCGTTGCTCTCCACATTGCAGATCAGGAACATCATAATCTAATCCTCCTTCCAATTTTCATCCTTTTGAATTTCATAGTTGGAACTTTCTAGCTTCTAACTTCATTGCACCTGAAGGAAACATAGATGAACAAATTACACATAAGTTAAAATCCTTTGAAGGACTAAAAGAAACAAAAAGGCATCATCTTCACACTAAGAAGTGGCAAACCATATCCAACCTGCCAAGTCATCATCTTGACACTTTAATTTCATTGATATTGCCAAACCAAACTAAACTATCATTTTTAATCACTAACACCACATTTAAGTAAATATAGGTTGTATTTCCGACATCAATTCCATAAAGTTCAAACAACATGATCAGAAAAATGAAAAAAAAGGAATCATGATATATATTCCAACAGTAACAAGGAAACAAACATGTCCAGGAAGAAGGTGACTAAGGTGATCAGCAAGTGCCTTGGAGATCTAAGGAAAGTACAAAAGCAGGGTGCATTTTCATCTCACTTAGACAAAAGCCATGACATTGTTGCCACGGTTAGTGTGCTAAAAGAGTCACTGTCCTCAATATCCTCAACCAGTAGCACACTTTGTCTTCCATAAGCACCCAAATTTTTTTTATTCTAGGGAATTGCCTTAGGATTTCACTTTGTACATGGAAAAGGAATACATGTATACAGAATATAAAAACAGGTTCTCTGATCATTTCTAAGTAGGAAATAAATATGAAAAAACAGATCAAGAAAACCAAAAAGTAGATGAGAACAGGTTTTTCCAATATCACAACCCAAGTAATAAACAATTTTGGTTCAGATTGGCATTTCTGAGTCTAATTATATACAATCTAAAACAAACCCAATATGGCACTTTACAAACTACCCCAGCTGATCCACCTAGTATTTCAAGGTTCAGGTTGGTACTCTCAACCTAATTACTAAAGGGGTCCTTGAGAGTTTTGCAAATCACAGTTCCTTGTTGTAACTCTCCATGCTTATGCTGTAATTTCAATTAAATTGTGATACAAGAGAGAACAAAATTTATGAGTAGTATCATTAGCAAATTACAGTATACAAGTGCACAAATTTATAGTTTCAGTTTCTAGTTAGAGTTGGAGATGGCTATTGAGATGTTTAGGTCTAAGTTTATACAGCTTTCCTCAAGGGATTTAAAGTCCATAATATCTCTCTCTTACTACTTCTATTGAACCGAGGGATATATTCTTCCAAAGGGCAAGAGAAAAAGAAAGCATGCACACCTGCGATCAGAAATCAGTTTCTTTTCATTTATATAGATTTCTTCTACCAACCATGACACTCAAATGAGAAGGAAATATGCATATATGTCATTGACCAAAAAATAAAACCAATGGGAAGATGTACAAATCCAATAAGGTCAAATTGGGAATTTTTATTTTCAATTAAGTTGCAAGCAAGTAGCAGCAATGCAACAGCCATGTAGTATCATTGATTCATCATTACAAAGGAAAAAGAATAAATATAAATCAAATATATGTAACACTTCTCACCAAAGATATATGTTCAATGACATGGCCCACTCATCACTGAGTCAGAGATTAGTTCAAAACTGGGACAATCAAAGATGCATCACATGGCCCACTCATCTACTGACTCAGTGAGAGAGAGAGAGAGAGAGAGAGAGGGAGAGAAAGATATTAATAAATCAAGGGAAGCAGTTTTCTGTCCGGGAGTGTGGCCTACGCCAGCACTCCCATGTGTCTATATCTCTCCTCCTTAAAACAAGGGGGCTAGTGTCTTTTCACATGGGGAGGAGAGAGATAGACTCATGCAAGTGCTGGCGTAGGCCACACTCCTGGACAGAGATCTTTTCCGATAAATCAAACATATGTAACACTTCTCACTAATCATCTTCAAAATTTAGTAAGAAGACAAGGAGAGCAAGAGAACAATGATGGGTTGGTACTGCAGATTATGGGTAGTTTTACTTGCACTGGCACTAATGTTTTCTCTAGGGGCAAACCAAGGCCAAGCAAGAGTTCTTCCATCACAACCACAATCTTCAGTGCATTCTCAAGCTAATGAAAATTTGCAGGCAGAAATGAAGAAGCAGCCCATGAAGCAAGTAAAAGAAAGCTTTCACAAGGTACCTCCAAGCATGTCAAATCCAATCCAGAACAAGTAATCTCCCTACCACCTGATGTCCCTTCCCTTCTTTTTTTAAGAGTGAGTTTTTTTCAAGATGAAGTTTGAAATGTGTTATCATCTCAACAATGAAATTTTTCTGTTTCCATGCATGCTAGGTTAAAGCCTCATTTTAATGGGTGAAGGAGAAGAAAGACAAATTGTCGTAGCAGGTTTTTTTCCACTACGAAACCATTCCCAATTTTCTGTGGACAGTGGGAAAGTGCATAACATCTTTTAGGTAGTCTTGTATTTTATACTTTGTAGACTTTACTATACAACAAACAAGGCATTACAGAAGAAAATGTCACATGATGTACAGACGAATGACCCCAAAAATAGTAATTTTCTCCACATAAAACCATCCTTGCACAGGAACCCCATTCACAGGATAGCTAGACATTGGAAATGGCAGAATCGAAACTCAAAATCATACTAACCTAATTAGTAACAATAAACCAAAGAAAATCTAAAGGAAATGAAATTAAGCAGATTAATAAATAATGAGTACAAAACAAATAAGATTTAATATGTCCCTCTGGAGTTCAGACCCCACAGTAATGGCCTGCATACTGCCAACTCTCCTATATCTCTAGGAGGACAGTCATTGAAGTGCTGTTGAAATTTCTAGAAGAAATTAACATGCTCGTGAGATCTTTGTTTACAATGAATCTCAGTCATCTCAGCTATTATGGCAACATGTTGTTCTGAGACAACTCTGGTTAAACAAATAGTTGTCTGTTTGATAATATAAGCCTAACTCCATATGGGCCTTGTAGTAACCTCGACTTTCATATTGCAAAAACCAATGAAACAGCATGGATTATGAAGCATGCAAGAAAGCAAAATCTTCATGCTCGATTGTTAAATCATCAAAATATTGATAACATAAAAAATGAAAAGCAAAAGAAATCTAGACCACCAAGCACATACAATTTATGTATTAATCTATTTACTCATGGAAAGAAGAGATAATAAAGAAGACCATTACAAATCAACTTATTTGGAGAACCATAGTTCAGTAACAGAGTACAGGAATTGCTTCAATATTCTAAACAAATGATAAACGGATGCAACCTGACCTGTGAGTCACAGATTCTAACAGTTTTTCGGATCAAACCCCAACAGTTCTCATGTAAAATGGATGAATGGGAGTAATAAATGGTTCTGAAATACCAGAAACCAGAACAGAGTCACATAAAACCCCAGAAACACCAATAACCATATTGCTTTGTCTTCTCTAGATAAGACACAAAGACACCTTCAAAGTGTAAACCCAGATATATTTGGAAAGAAGAATTAGAAAAAAACTTGCAACATGCATAGAAACTGGACAGAGAGAGAGAGAGGATCTTTTCTTACAACTCCTTCTCTGTTGTGTTCCTTTACTGTTTTTTTTTTTTTCATGAACTGGCTCTACTCACAATCTAATAACTGTTAGATAGACCCTTGCACTTCTTCTATATCTATTTTTATATCTTAATTAATAGGTATAACGTATACATTTTGGTTTCTTTTTTAATATTTGGGTCCTGTCTTTGTTGTATTTAAAGTCTAGTCAAATCCCTCTACTTGGTTTATTATAAAATTTCTGCTGTAAATATACCATGCCTTCCTCTTCTGGAACTTCTTCGGGGTCAACTCTGCTTCCAAAATATGGTTCAGAAGAAGACCTTCAGCTTGTAATGGATCAAAGGAAAAAGAAGAGAAAGCTATCAAACCGTGAATCGGCGAGAAGATCAAGGATGCGGAAACAGAAGCATTTGGATGAACTGATGGTCCAAATGGCTCAGCTCAGGAAGGAGAATAACCAGATCCTTACAAGTATGAACTTCACCACTCAGCACTACTTGGCCATTGAAGCTGAGAATTTAGTTTTGAGAGCTTAGATGGGGGAGTTGAACAACAGATTGCAGTCCCTTAATGAGATCATCCAGTACATAAATGAGGGCAATAACAGTTTTGAAACTGAGGAAACTCTAATCGGTTCTGATAGCTTTCATGAACCCATGGAATTCACTCTATCTAAATCAGCAACCTATCATGGCTTCTGCAGACATGTTTCAATACTGAAACTCCTTCCATATCCCATGGCTCTCTGAGAAGCTTGAGACTGCAATAATGGTTTGTTTGTGTTGTCAGTGGTGTTTGTTTAGGTTCTCAATGAGTGTAGAGCTACAAGGGGGTTTCTTTTTTTAACTCTCTCTGTCACTCTGTGACACTCTTTGTAAGTTCTACCTATCTTTCATCTTTTAGGGACTAAGGGCCTAATATTAGGGGTAGAAGTCACCAAGCTTTCCTTGCAAAATGCAAAACAATCAAAAGAGCTGCAGGCTGCTCAAGAAATGGCATATTCTAGAGGTGCTAGAGTGCCAAAAGGTAATGGTGCTAGCCGCAAGTATTCTGATAGCAAGACTAATGGCATTCAGCCTGGGAGAAAGGGTCGTTTCTCTAGTAGGTCTAGTGAAGTTTCTGGAGCAGTATATGATGATGTGGAGTTCTGGAGTCTTGATCCAGATGATATTAAAATGGAGTTGCAGGCAAGAAAACAAAGAGAGGCTGCTCTTGAGGCTGCTTTAGTTTCACCAACTATACAGTAGGATGTTACATTGTTGAGGTTTTAATGGTTTCACTCTGAAACTCTAACAAGAGTTTCTAACCCCAAAAAAGGAAGAAGAAAAGAAAAGAAAAAAAAAAAAGACATCCACAGCAAGTAGTAATTAGAGCTAGGTAATTTCTAATAATGACCATAATTCAGAACTGAAAAAGATATCAAAAATATAACATCCTAAACACACTTAGAAACAAATAGAACAAAGATGAAAGTAAAACCTATTCTATTTTCTTTTTCCCCACCTTTGTTTGATCAAAACAAATCCAAATTAGCTCACATTCTACTGTTTTTACTTTTCACCATCACATCACCAATATAAACACATGTTCATACATATATAAACTACATATGCAAATCCATAGATAAACACAGAATGAAACGAAGCAGAAACAGAGAGCGAGCTAGAGAGAAAGGAAGTTTAAGATAAAAAAAAAATTAAAACAAGAGAACTTAACTACAGAAACCCTAAACACAAGAAGAGTTGATCAATAGGTATGTAAGAACTAATCCTTTCTGACAAATCAAAGCATGTAAGTAAAAAGAAGAGGAGAAGGAAGTTCTTACTTTTCCTTTTTAATCAATTCTGAATACCTCATTGACATCTTTGTCTGCCATTCTATTTTAAAGCTCTGACCTTCACCATTGTGCTCCATTCCAAGGGTGCAACCAATGGCCTTAAATCAAGGAGGAAGCAAAGCAACCAAGAGCAAACAGGTTAGAAGACAGTTTAAATTTGAATTTGAAGTCTGGGTCCCAAGCTGAGGTAAAAGGAACAGAGCAGATATGTGGATCTGGGAATTCAATTGAGCAACCCAGTGACCGTCTCATGGTTGATAAACGAATGCAGATCAAGATGAAAACTGACCACTCAGAAATGTGGGATCTAAGAAGGTCCACCTCACCATCCAAAAAACATAACAAGATTGACACACAAGAGGTTCTGTAATGTCCATATTTTCTAATTCTTGCTGCCTATATTACTTGTATATCTCTTATTCCAAGTTGTTGGAGTTTTCTAAAGCTGTTCTCTTGATCTTAGTGCATAATTTTGAATAGAACTGTTTTAGCAAATTCCTAGTTTCTGTTTTATAGACGCCATGATTCCCATGACCCATAATTCATGTATGATGTTCTTACAGTCAACTTTCCATGAAATGTTTAACCAAATATCAAGAGAAATCATTGAATTTTTGCTTGGATTTGTGTTTCTAATATTCATGATTGAGTCTTGGAAACAAATACAGAAGTAATCATTGTTTTGATTTTTAATTTGTTTTCCAAATATCTTCTAATTTAACCTTCTCAATGAGGGTTCACTTATTGATTCATTTACTGACTGATCTAATTGTTTATTTTCAGGTAAACCAGAAGTTTATTTTTAGGTAAACCAGAAGTTTATTTACCATTTCAGTCTGCACTTTCCCTTCTTTAGAATGATGTTTTAAAGAAGAAAATGAAAGAAGAAGAGTAGAATGGGAAGAAGAAGTTGAAGGAGACAAAATATAAGAAGCATTGCAGAAGAGATGGAGAGTGGGAGCTGCTGCCCTGTTGCAACAGGGCTGGAGGTCATGTGAAACCATATGAGATGGTGAAAGGGTGAACAGTTGGTGGATCCACTGATGAGTGTTGTGAAACCATATCAGCCGGGTTCAACAGATGTCCAACAATGTTAGGTTGCTCACACTATCTATCACTCTGGCCAAGAAGATTGATAACTCTTTCAGCTTAATAGCCAAGAAGATGAGGAGGAAGCAGGTGAGGATGACAAAGCTGATGAAGTGGATGACAAGCAATCTGTGCTAAAACTCTTCTTCATGACAAGTGAAGAAGAAGGAATCTCAAGTTGAGCACCAAAAAGCCTCAGACCTCCAACAGCACTTCCTGTGTAAATGGTGCAACTCCTTGAATTAATTATGTCCCATGTTCCCACAATGTGAACATTTCCTGCCCATTTTCACCCAGACAGAGAACTTCAAAAACCAACCACCGACACCTACACATACAAACCAGAGAATGAAAGATAATGAGATACTCTCACTAGTGACTACTACTTAGGTTTGGTTGTGGAATACAGGTATATATATATATGAATGTATTTGATGATGGATGATGTAGCGTTTAATAAGAAGGAAAGTGTAGGAAGGATAATTGGATGGACATGGTTTTGTTGTTGGATATTTTCCATTGTGGGACTCCAAATCAAAAAGAAATACAACAGTTAAGGAGAGTCCGACCACCATCTTTGTGTGGGTCAAAAATTTTATTTTAAAAAAATCTATAAATAAAGAGTACCTATAGTTTGGAAGACATATTATAGTGTTTAGGTGGGGACCTAGTTAATTATTTATTTTCATCTACAAATGCATTTATCTGTTCATCCATTTGGTACAAATCCCACATTAATATATTTTTTTTGTTGGGTTTTGGGAATGAGATTCATAAATTCCTAGTGGTAATGTATGATCTAAATTAAAGCTTCTGTATGATGATCCAATCCCTCTCTTGGCATGATATTTTCTGTTTTTCTCCAATGAGTCTCACGGCTTTAAAACGTGTCATATCCAATAAATTAAGGAGGTTACTCTTTATCTCTTCCTAACTCGTTGTAAGACTACATATAGTCCCAACAGCCTACTCAAGTGGTGCAACCCACCTGCACCTCATGAGCCTACTCATGGAACATTCCAAATGGATAATTCCATATGGAACAGAACAGTAGGGTGGATTAATACAACAAAAGAAAGAAAGGGGTGGGAGAGTGTGAGTGTGTGTACGGGCACCAAGAGGTGGGTGAGTTAGGCATAGCGAATGATCCATGAATTAAAAAAAAATTCTCAATATGTAAGGAACAAGGGAGAGTTTAAAGGACTTGGAATATTGAACTCTGGTTTGGAGATCCATGTACCTCTCATTTGGAAGCTTGTGACAAAGACATCAAATCCTGAAATGATTTCATATGTGCCCCAAATTCAGCCAGCATTTGTTCCTGCTTAGCCAACCTTGCATCCTGTTTAGCTGCTCTCTCTTTCCACTGAGATATTTCCTCTCCCTGTTGAGAGACAATCTCTTTCAACTGATCATTTTGCTTTCTTAGGTCTGCAATCTGAGATGCATTATGTTGGGTGCGCATTGCCTCTTTGGCCCACATCTTTGTTGGGGTTACTCCAGCACCCATCAAGCGGACTCTCACATGAGAATCCTGTCCAGCAGCACCTTTGAAGATTTCTTCACGGACTTTAGGCTTTTGTTGATCTTCTTCACTTCTCTTACTAAGCTCTATGTTTATGCTGTTTTGCAAGTTATAATGAACAAGAACACTTTAATTTAGGGAATATAGAAGAGGTCGACTGAAATAGCTAAGTTGGAATGCAAACCATTATCCTTTCTGACTCAGGGTCTATGAAATTTCCAGTCTTCGTCGATCTATGTGTCAAATCAAACATCTCAATACGAGAAGGAGATAAACGTTCTGGATGCTCATTTTTCTTAAAAAAAAAAAAAAGAATAGAAAGAAATATCAAAAAATGTTGGGACTAAGAGATAGCCAACTTCAATAAAATAAATATTAATGTAAAACAAATCACTTACCTTCCTTTCACGTAATACTGCAAAGGAAGTACTTCTTGTCGTATGGCGCATTATTTGTTTGGCCTTAATATCTTTATTTCGCTGTGAAATTTCCTACCAAGAATATTGCATTCAATTAAAACTGCAAAGACAGTAAATATAGTAAAAAGTATTTAAACTACATTCAGTTCTATAGAAAAGTATCTTTACCAAATGGTTATTGTCCCCCCACATCTTGAACATAGCTTCCCATTGTTCTTTAGACATACATTTCAGATCAATGTTTGCCATACTTTCTGAATCCGTCTCATACTTATTAAAATGTTCAGATTTCAGTAGAGATTTGTAATCCCTCCATCGAGCACAAAGTTTCTCTAGGATCCAACTCCAGCTAGATTCCGGTATGTCAAATTTCTCCTAAAAGAAAAAAAAAAGAAGATATTAGTTATCATATTATTATTGTGTAAGCCATACAAATTATGGATCTGATATTAATAATACCATGACTTTGGCGCATGCATCATCTTTGTACACTTGCGGCACTTTTCGCCAATCAGGGTACGTTAATGGTAACAAGTCGGTGTTTTTTGCTAACAACCCAATCCAAGTAGCTATTTTGGCTGTCCTTGTAGAGTTTGCTTGGCCATACTTGTTTACACCAATACAAATTTTTTCCCCACTACACATGTTTACAATGTCTTTTGCCATTGTTTTGCCCCTCTTGCCTCTTCCCCTACGAACTGTAAATGGCCCAACATAAGAAAAAATTAATCATCTGTAACAATAATACTTGACATCAAATTTAAAGAGTAACATTACAATTGACTAACCCGGAGTAGTAGCGCCACTATCCTCCTGGGTCCAATCCTCCAACCCAGGAGGCTGGGTCGAATCATCCTGACTCCTGATTCTTTCCTGTTTCACTCCTGCAAAATCAATAAACTCAAATCATATATCAGATAAATTTTCTATATGACAATATCAATAGTGTAAACTGATGAAAGTAACTAATCCATAATTACATGACTTTTGGTGTGAAGTATACATTAATGTAAGCAACGGATATGACCCACTATCAAGTAAAAAAATCTGAAGTCTTTCTATGTCACTACATGACTAAAAATTGATATAGAATTGGGAGATGATGATCCAATTGCTCAATCTATCTTTCCCTCATATAGAGAAATAAGACCTTTAAATATCTCTCTAATTTGATGTCTCTCTATTGTAAAATTGTGTGGTTACATTTGCTGGAGCCTGAAACATAAAATGTTGTGGCTGAGTGTTATGGTGATGTATCTACACATTCTTAGACCAGTTTATTCTCAACTGAGCATGGTTTATAATTCAACCTGTATTCATTTTGTTTGGATGATTTGATTCCTTGCATTCCATAAAAATAAACAAGTAATAGAAAAAATAGAAAGAATGACTTATCCAAGTTGGAGAAAGAGGAACTTATGGTTGTGTTTATCAAATCAAAAAGAGAAGAAGCTTAATCTATGTCACTACAAGACTAAAAATCGATATAGAATTTATTGGATATTGGACTTTGAATGTTAGTGAAGGAATAAAGAACGCATTGCATTTAAGTCAGTACATTTCCATTTATTTCTCAAAGAATATGCGACTTACTTGATTTTAATGTTCAATCAATTTGATATATCATCATCTGAACTTTCCATTGAATTGATCAATCCGATGGGGGTGTCAAATATAATACCTTCCACATCAGATCTTACCCAACTAAGACTGGCATCACCATCATCCTCTAAATGTTCTACATATTGTCTATATTGTAATGTACTCTGTGTATATGTCTGATCTAAATCATCACGATCCGGATCCTGCTGTCCCATATCAAAAATATCCCTACTTTTAGGCCTCATGGTAACTTGCCATTCAGGCCTATGAGAATCTACAATGTAAAACACTTGCTCTGCTTGTGATGGAAGTACAAATGGTTCGGCAAGCTGATCTCGGCTACTATACAATAAATGGTTAAAATTGACAAGTACAAACCCCAACTCATCTTCCTCTACTCCCTTTCTGTTATCAGCCCAATCACAATGAAATAATATTACTTTGAGATCCTCTGCATATTCCAATTCAACTACTTTTTTCAACAAACCATAATACGTGATAATTCCTTCAATAGGATGTCTATCTCTTGAACTGGAGTAATCTTCTGAAATTGCCGTAATAAGGACCCCGCTATTTTGAATTTTCCTATGCTTCTCATGTGACTTACTACGAAACTTGATGCCATTATAGATGTATTCATTATAACTTCTCACATCCAAGTTAGGACCTCGAGCAAGCCATCTGATATGATGAGGCACCTCCTCCCCATTCTGGCGTAGATGCAAGATCTGATGACACAATATTAAGCCACATATAAGAAGATATAGGCTCTAACCTAGCTCCCAAACAATTGAAATGTGTTGCACTTACATGCTCATTGAACCAAGCTGGAAACTCCTTAGCATGTCTTGTCGAAATAAGATGTGGGCGAGATTTACGACCCATTAATCTTTGCAACTTCTCTTTGTGGAGCCTAGAAATATGTACATAATTTTCTTAAGAACTATTACTTTCTCATAAACATATAAAATATAAAGTTTAATCAAATATAAATATATTGTAAATAGAACATTGATATGTAATACTTACTTTCGGTATTCATTTAATCCATCATAGTTCTTTAGCACGTACTGATGAGCCTGGTCCCTTTCTTGAATGTCTAGTCGTAATATCTCACACTTCCCTACAGGCCTACCTGTTCTTGAGAAAATAGAGATTGGATGTTCTAGTTCTGTTGAACCTGCATTTCTGATCGCTCTATTCGACCTTGTTTCCACACCTTCAAAGTATCTAGAGCAGAAAGTCAAACACTCATCCCCAATGTATCCTTCTGCTATTGATCCCTCTGGCTGACTAAGATTGTGCACGTAGTCCTTAAGTTGTTTAAGGAACCTAAACACAAATAAATTTATGACATTATTTAATGATCATAATATGAAACCTACAGTAGTAGCTTCACTTTTTAAGCCAAAAATTTCACACTAACCTCTCTATTGGATACATCCAACGGTATTGTACTGGACCAGCCAAGCTAGCTTCATGGGCTAAATGAATAATCAAGTGAACCATAATATCAAAGAATGAAGGTGGGAAAAGCTTTTCCATATTGCTAAGTGTTATGCCAACACTTTCACCAAGCCTCTTAAAGTCCTCCTCTTTCCCAACTTTACTACACAAATCCCGAAAAAATACACATAATTGTATTAATATAATGGTAACATTCTTAGGCAACACACCACGCAATGCTACCGGAAGAAGTTGTTGCATCATGATATGACAATCATGGCTCTTCATTCCTAATATGTTACGTTCTTGCACACACCGTGAGATATTACTGCAAAGGCCATCTGGAACTTTTACACCCCTTAAAACGGAACAAAACAAATCTTTGTCAGTAGTAGACATTATGTAGCATGCTGGAGGTATGAATATTTTATCCTTCCCTTCAATAAACTTTGGGTGAAGAAATGATCGTATTTCGATCTCTCTCAGATCTAAACGTGCCTTCACGTTATCCTTTGTCTTTTTTTTAAGATCCAACAATGTGCCAATGATACTATCACATACATTCTTCTCAATATGCATCACGTCTAAATTGTGACGGATTAGATTAGATCTCCAGTATGGCAATTCAAAGAATATACTCTTCTTCTTCCAATTAAATGGAAGTTTTGGCTGTTTTAACTTCCTTCGCCTCTTCTTTTTCTTCCCATGCTTGTCAATAATATCTTTCCCAAATAAAGGAAACTGAACACCTTCCAGCTCCTCCAAAATATCGTAACCCGATAGTGGCTTTGGTTGAGTTCATGTTCCTCATAGCCATCAAAGCTCTTTTTATCACATCGAAATCTATGTCCTTGGGGAAGGAATCGACGATGACCTAAATAACAGTGTTTCCTCCCATATTTAAGCCAACGAGAAGTAGTATTCTTGTTGCAGCATGGACAAGCGAAAACACCTTTAGTACTCCAACCCGATAATACCGCATAAGCCGAGAAATCATTAATGGTCCATAACAAACATGCATTTAGCTTAAACTTCTCCTTCTTATATGCATCGTAAGTTACAACCCCAGTGTTCCATAATTCTTTCAACTCTTCTATCAATGGCTGTAAATATATATCTATATCATTGCCAGGTTGTCGTGGTCCAGGAATAAGCAAAGTAAGCATGAGATACTCTGGCTTCATGCACATCTATGGTGGCAAATTGTAAGGCATCACAACAACAGGCCATATGCTATACTTTACACTCATTGACTTGAACGGGTTGAATCCATCACTAGCTAATCCAAGTCTGATATTACGAGGCTCCTCACTAAAAGTAGGATGCAACTTATCAAACTCTTTCCACGCTTGCCCATCAGCTGGGTGTCGTAACCTTTGATCATTTGTACGACCCTCGTAGTGCCACCTCATGTTAAATGAGGTTTTAGACGACATGTATAACCTTTGCAACCTTGGGATCAATGGAAAATGGCGTAATATCTTAGCCGGGATTTTCTTATCTACTGATGTATATCTTGAAGTACCACATTTGGAGCAAGTCGTGGCTTTCTCTTGTCCCTTCCAATACAACATACAATCATTTGGGCACGCATCAATCTTGTGGTAATTAAGCCCCAAGTCCTTGATGATTTTCTTTGTTTCGTACATATTATTTGGTAAAGTATTCGGCTCGGGAAGTGCCTCTTGCAACAACTCTAACAGCATTGTGAATGCTTTGTCGGTCATTTTGCAAAGGCATTTTATGTGATATATACGAAGAATGAAGGACAGTCTGGTAAACTTCATGCATCCTGGATACAACTCCTTCTTTGCATCTTCCATCAATCGATCAAATTTATCGTCGATGGTACTCCCACCCTCTGTACACTCACCGGTGACACCATCCTCTATTTCTTCATTTGTATTTATTCCACGCATCTCATTTAACATAGTATGTGTAACATCATATGTTTCACCTTCCTCATGTACCACTGTGTTAACATGGTGAATTATATGTGAAGATGAACCTTCCCCATGGTAACTCCATTTCGTATAATTCCATAGGATTCCATCAACTTTCAAATGTTCTAACACTGAATCTCTAGTCATGCGTAGTTGATTTACGCAATTTACACATGGGCATAGTATCCGATTTCCTACTACAATACTAGAAAATGCATACTCTATGAATTTGTTGACTTCTAATTTATATTGTGAAGACAGTCGGAAATTTGGATCCCTTGACTTTCCAATCCAACTCCTGGGCATGGTTTATCAGTGGTCTGCAATTAAACTTGAGATAAGAAAACCAAAAACAAAGACTTAGATCGAAATCAATAGCTTTTTTGTAGGTTTAAAACAGATCTAAGATGAGGATAAGAACCAAGGTACACAGAATAGAAATAAAGGTAAAGTAAGGCTAAAACTGATTAACAGAAAAGTATGAATTTTTTTTGGATGAATGAAAAGTATGAAATTAAAGCAATTAGAATCAAGATAAAAGGGAGAATTAACTTGCGCAATGTAGAGAAAAGTTACAGAAAACTAACCTGATCTACTTGATCAACGGAGAAAAAAGGATGAAGGCTATGAAACAGGAATCCCACCTGATCCTATCATAGCTGTCATGGGGGTTAGGCAACCCAAGGCGGTGGACAGGGCCAAAGTTGAAGGTGACACCAACTAGGCGAACAAGGTGTCCAAGGCACCCGCCTAGGCGACCAAAGCGCCTGGACACCTAGGCGATGCCTTCACAACTATGGATCCTATGCCAAATCCATAGCAGAACTATTGTGCTATTACATGTTACTTCATTCAGATATATTAGCAGTTGACCACCTTAATTAATCACCCTTTTATTAGCGAGGACCTAGCTTGATGGTTGAACCAAAGCTCTTCACAATGGCTCATTTATGTTGGATAATAATTTGGTAATTAAGACTGTCTCTATTATTAAGAAAAATAGATCTCTTATTGATCTAGTAAATAGGTTAATAATAGTAAGGGCCACTAGGACTGCAACTATAATTTGGACATCATCGTGAAACCAAGCTTATTAACCTTTTCCGATGACAACAAAATCTTGTGTGAGCATCTGAATAAGATATCCATGAAAGGCCAATTAGCTAGATCTTCCATCTTGGTTTGTCTCAAACCTTCCTTCTTCACAGTCTCTTCCCATATACTTCCCTTATCAGTCATGAATTCCGAAAATCGTAAATCCGGTGAAAACATTTCTTCTTCAATCAATTTCATTCCAAATTTTATTCCAAATGCAGGCCAGATTTCCTTCCAAGTGAAGCTTGGACCATTCGTGACATTAAATGCTTGACCTTTAGTAGATGAGATATTTTCATTTGTTTATGCCCAAATATGTTGTTCAGCAACAAGCCTTGCATCTGCACCATCAATATATACTTCTTCCCAACACTCTTTTGAACCTCCAAATAAGAAGGGAAGGTTAAGATATTTACATATCGAAGCATAGACACAAAGCCCACCTATGAAGTTATAATAAGTTCTATTACAAATCCCAATAAGCAATCCTGGTCTGTGAACTGACCAAGCGACCTTCCCTTCTAGTTTCTCCATCAACAAATCCTCAAGAATGTAGTTGAAGATGTGACCTTCATCAACTCTTGGGCTATCTTCATAGTAAAGAATTGGTTTACTATTAGTAGGGCTAGTAAGAGAGAGATAGTGCTTACCTCCAGTTTGAAGAGAGACATGTTTTAATGCTTTGGCTTTAGGGAGAATAGCATTCAAAGCATTGGACATCATAGCTTTGTTCTGATCACAACACTCAGGGGAATCCAATGGGTATTGGCTTGCCCAAGTGATCCAATACACATGAGTTACATCTTCAAGCAAAGAGACCTTCTGTGTAGTTTGAATTGGGTCTAAGAGGTCACATGAGATGAACTGATAGTTAGAACTTGGAATTTGGAGTTCACCAGCTTTACGAGCTATGCCATACACCTTCCATCCAACTCTAATTCTCTCAAACACATCCTTAGAAATGGCAGAAGGGATCGACAGCAGGCCCCCTACCTAGAATCGATTTTTTAGAATAGAAACATTGCCATACAGAGCCTTATTGGCTTCGTTTCTAATTCTGTCCAGCTACTTTCCATTTACTATACTAATTTGTTCCTTAATTTCTATTTTAAGGCTTGCTATTTTTTCAGTTAAGTTGTTGTTTGGTACTGATTCTAACCTTATATTTCTAATTTTAGTCATCACAACCTCTTGATTTTTCCCAATCTAACTGTCGGATTCACTTGTAATTTTAGCAACCCATTCCTCACACGTAATATGCGTTGTGATGAGAGTTGCAAACAGATCTTGCTGATATTGCTCTTTTGGAGGGTTATTGACAGACCTGCTGTTCTAGACCATAGCAGGCTATTGGTTCACAGCTTTGGGTGCATTTCTCAAGATTTTTTTGACACGATTCTTATGGACTTCAGTTACAGGTCCTTTCTGGTAATGTTGACTATGCAAATTTCAGGTAACATTGGAAACAAATTATTGGTGACTGTAAGTAATTGAAAGTCAGATTTTCCCCCCTCTTGTAAGTATTCTTATTCTTCTCTTTCTTTTCTCTTTTTTATTTGTGGCTAGTCATTCCTGTACCACCATATCCTAGGTACTGAACCAAACCAACCCTGTCACCACTAAATTACAAACAAAAACTCATCACTGCCCCAATCCATCTCAGTATAGGGTGTGGTGAGGCAAAGCGGGATCCAATAAAACCCCAACCATACATGAAGTACTAAATGTTTCTAATTTATATCAATTTTGAAATACTGAAAGAAATAATAGTTACTACATTCAATAAGACTACAGGAGTCTAATGAGACAACATGCATAGTTGGTATAACAAGGTAGACAAATTACATAGCCGTTTTTGTTAGGAAGCAATTAAGAGGTTCTTCAGAAAACATTCTAAAAGGGAGATATACATGAAATAAACATACTATGGTATCCGTCGTTGAAAATTATATTTGGCTACGGAACATATTTCTTACCGTCGCGAAAAATCATATTTCTTGTAGTGATGCTTAATCCCTACAACTGTTCCTTAACCTACTGGAGTTGTGTTGCTGATATATTGTGAGTTCGACCTTTTCTTGGAGTTCTATTGCTGAAACTTCTCCTTCCTTATATTTCTCAATCGCCCGTGAGATCTTTGAGATTATTTGGATAGTTCCTCCACCACTAGTATTCTTCCATTGACCAGAAGTTGAACCACATCCACTACTTAGTTCTATTGAAAATTAGTCAGTTACTAATTCCGAACTTACTTACTAATTTCAAAACTTTGCCTATATTTCCTAATTTAACCATTGGATCTCAATCACACTTAAAGGAGTTATTCATCCATCTTAGAGGCCTGTTCGACCTTGTTCCCCACCCCATTTGAGTTCTGATTTATCAGATATCAATAGTTTCCAATTCTGGTCCTACAGTCCTACCTTGTGGGTGATTCTGTACTTTGTTGTTTTTGAACCTAGAATAAAAAGAATTATATTAAATAAATGAATCTTTAATTTTGGGTTACCTGGAGATTTGACTTGTTTGGAGTTTTTTATGAGTGAAGGAAGAGAGGAGATTTTGTGACTTGTTCAAAAGAGAAAAATTCTGAACTTTTCTATGGAGTTTTAGGTGGACTAGGGCAGTTTGGTATTATCGTAAGATTAAGGATCATATTAGAGATTGCACATCCTATGGCGGGTGATCAGATATATATGATTAATATAAACTATATTTATATATTATTGTCCATTAATTGAATGCTTATTACTTTGATCTCTATCTGCAGGTAAAACATATAAGATTGTACTACAATGATTTCAGTTTCTTTATTAGAGATCAGGAAATAGTGAACCCTTGGCTCATTTACTACTAAGTAATTAGCCTTCAAGCATCAATGATGCCACTGCCGATTATATTATTGAAGTGGCACTGTTCTATAATGAGGCAATAGTTGTTCAAGAGGTTCTAAACAAGTTACAGTTAATTTCAGGGCTAAGGAAGAACAAATTTTCATTTAATTATTAGTATTATTATTTTTCAGATTATGGATCAAGTATTTTCACAATTAAGCCTACTGCCATAATCAAGTATTGCACCGATTAATGATACCTCCTACTTTGATTTAACAACCGGGTGGAGCAAGAGGACAAAAAACTTAGAAATAGAGGACTTTGGGAAGTGCCTCATCCATGGCTTAATGTTTTTAAACCAAAATCACAAATAAAACCATGTAAAGACCTTCTGCTCAAAACCATCTCTGCCATTCCCCCTAATGGACCAATGCTAATCTACTCAATTCTTAGACACTAGTAAGAATTAAACCCAAAAATGCTTATAGCTTTAAACGATATACAAATGCTTTAAACCCAAAAAAAATTAAGCTGTACAAATACTTATATCTTTAAACATATATAGAGCTTTAAACCCCAAAAAAAAAAAAAATGCTCAACAAAACCGTGAAATGGAAACATTGCACTCAACCTTAAATAAAGAGAGAGAGAGAGAGAGAGAGAGAAAGAGACAAACCTTGCAGAGAGAACTCTATTGCCACCGTAGGCAACTGCTCAGAGGGGGGGAGGCAGATAGTAGAGAAGGGAGTGGGAAGGTTGCAGAGATAGTAGAGAAGGGGTTGCGGCTAGGGAATCAAAGAGGTGTGAGTCCGATTGGGGGTTTATGAGAGGTGTGAGTCCGATTGGAGGTTAGGGTTTCACGACGAGAGAGGCTTTTGAAACACTGAAATTGTTGGTGGCAGGTTTGAGATCAGAAAATGTAAAACTCATCGGAAAAAGGAGGTACTCCAGCAGTAATGACAGTAGGCTAGAAATCAACAGGGGGAGGCCTTCCACTTCGATTTCGTGATGACGGTGAGGAATAGAACTCCGAGGAGCTAGCGCTTGACCGCTGATCTCTTCTCTGTCGTGTGAGAATGGGGTAGAGATGGTTGGCTAGAGAGAGAGAGAGAGAGAGAGAGAGAGATGTTTCATGAGGGAATGGGATAGAAGAAAGCGGGAAGCTGGAAACTCAGGGGCCCACTAAAAATTTAAGGCAATTGGGCGACGGTATCTTTAGTACTGTCGTTAAACATATCAGAAAATTGCGACGGTAAGACATATACCGTCGTTATACATGTGTAATCCATGACGAACTTTACATACCTTCATTATAAATATATTTTTCACGACGGAAAAATATACACCGTCGCCCAATTTGAGTTTCTATGACAAATAATTTAGAACCGTCGAGGAAAATAATATTTGGCTACGGACCATGTTTCTAACCGTCAGAAAAAATACAATTCCATGGGGGAAAATACATACCGTTGCCCAATTAGAGTTTCCACGACGGATAGTTACAAACCGTCGCGGAAAATAATATTCTGCTACGCTACTATATTAACCGTCGTAGAAAATTATATTTAGCTACGGACCAGATTTCTTACCATCGGAAAAAATAGGATTTCTTGTAGTGCAATAACACTTCTTCCTTGTGTTTATGAAGATCCTCTTCTGGAATATCAGGGGAGTGCGGAAGACTACTAGTAGAAAAGCCTTGAGCTGTGTTGTGTCAAGAAATCATCGGGCAGTCCTGCGAGTGCCATCACCTGCAAGAGGACCAAGAAGTCACCAGAGAGAACCGGTGTGGTTCCGGCCTAGGGCTCTCCGATGCCAAAGTCAGATCTCCTGAGCAAACAGATGAATAGTGATTATTCAAGATGGGTTGAGGGTGTGAGATACCTCTTCTTTTATAGTGGTCTGTGGCAGAGTGGAGAGTTCCTAGTTGATGTGGAGTCTTCTTCGTGGGTGGAGGAGTTCTTAGTAGCAGGGCTCCTCCCTGGTTGGTTGTCTTCCCGTGAGACTTAGTATCCCAGTAGGGTTGTCCTTCTTGGTGGATAAATCCTTCTACGTGGTAGATAAGGTCCCTGGTGCTTGAGTCCATCTGGGTTACGTAAGTGGTAGGTGATGGCCCGGAGTCCTCGCGGTGGTGTATATCTTATTGGCGACGTGGTGGTGGTGTCGTCCAGCTTGTACCTGCACCTTGTCGAGGTCTCAATACCTCAGTGGATGAGGCCTGAGAGGGAAAGATGTACAGGTGATCCTTGGCCCAAGGTGGGTGGTGCCCAGGGCGGCTGGCGCCCTGGTGGATGGCACCCCAAGGGATGGCTCCCAAGTGCGGGTGATGGCGCCCAAGGTGTAGCTGGTGTCCGGGTGGATCTCCTGCTGTTAGTGTCCGGGTGGATCTCCTGCTGTTGGTGTCCGGGTGGATCTCCTGCTGTTGGTGTCCAGGTGGATCTCCTGTTGTTCAGGGACACGTGGCATCTTCCGATAGGTTGGGATGATTTGTGGTTCATCAAGCTGATGCTTCCGTGGTTAGTTTGGCAATAGTGGTTGGGCCTCCAAACATATATTGGGAGCATTGAATGGAAACTTTCCCATTGCTTTCGTGAGGCTAATCCAGTGGCAGATTACCTTGCTAAGTCTGCTGCAAATTTGAATTATCATTGTTTTTTTGCTAAGGATCAGCAAGAAAATATTAAAGAGAAAAAAAAGAATACAAGAATTTAATGTCCAGGCATACCCAGACAGATGCAGAAATCCCACGCTATGGCCAAGAGCCTACAGCCAAAAGAAAAACCAAACAAACTAAGGCTCAACAACCGAGATCCACAGGAGAAACCAAAAGGAAACCACTAGTCGAATCTGAATCAAGGCCTGCCCTTTGCATCATCAGATAATAGTCTCTAGGACGAAGAGGGTAAATCAAAGACCCAAGGAGAGGACACACCATTGTTCGCCGCTAACTTAGCAAGAAAATCTGCAACCGGATTTGCTTCATGAAAACAATGAGAATCTTCCAAGAGATTGAGAGAAGAAAAGGTTGCAAGCCTAACCATTGCTACCTGACAAACCAAGGGATCGAACCTGCACAAAGAGATTCCACAACTGACATGGAGTCACATTCCACCCATAATCGAGTCACCCCCAATTCCTTAGCTCTCAACAGACCATGAAGCAGGGCCATGAACTCAGCCACATAATTTGTCTTTGTGCCAAGAAAAATGCTAAAAGCTGAAACCAAGGCTACTCGATCATCCCTAAGGATACCACCAGCCCCGGCTCTCCCAGGGTTCCCAAGGGAACACCCGTCCGTGTTAAGTTTCACCCATCCTTTAGGGGGATTGAACCATCGAACTTCAGTAATGACCCGAGCAGGCTATGGAATCACAGGAATATCCAAACTTCTAGCATAGGACAAGTCGAGCACAGAGGAGACAGGGTAAGAGAAATCCCTAGAAACCTCCCTCAGAGAAATGTGGAAAGTGGAGAAAAGATCATCCAGCCCCTTAGCCTTCCCCTCAAACTTTTTGCAGTTCCGTTCAGACCATATGCAATATGGAATTAGGATCAAACCGGACAACCAGGCACCCCTCATGGGAACAGATTTGGCTTTCCTTTTCCACCACCTAAAGAACTCCAACAGGGTCAAGGAACCAGGCCATAGAGCATTAAATAGGAACACAAACCTCTCCCAAAGGCATTGAGAAAATGGGCACTCCAAAAAAATATGAACATCCAATTCCACATGAGCCTTACAAAAGTCATAGCGAGAAACCAAGGAAACCCCTTTGCAAGACAGCGCCATATCCGTGGGCATTTTACCATGCAACATACGCCAAGCAAAGCAGGAATGTCTAGGTAGGAGGAACTTATTCCACAACAAATTACACCAAGGGACCTGAGGGCCTTTCTTCCTAAGCACCTCCCAAGCCGATTTCACAGAGAACACCCCCGAGGGGGTGATACCCCAAGAGCAAGAATCCAACATATGTGGGCTGGGCAGAACAATGCCATTGATGCCAGCAAAAATATCCTTAAGAAAAGAGGATCGAACCTGTGGAAGGGACCAGGAGCCATCAGAGATGAAGTAAGAAACCAAAGCATCTTTATCCAGGAAGAGATCTGCTCCTAAACTAGAAGCATCGGCAATCGATTCACTTCCTAACCAACAAGCCTTCCAAAAGCGAACAAATTTGCCATTACCAATAATCCACCTTTCTTGCTGCTTTACAAAGTCCCATGATGAGCACATTTAACTGTGAAATCTTAGGGTATAAAGCATGTATTTTACTACATTGAACAGAGCTACTCGGGTACTTTTTGTCATTTTTCAGGTTTAGGGACATTTTGGTCAAAGTGGAGAATACATGTCTAATTGGACCGCCAAACGCCAGATTTCAAGGTTGAAGAATTCAGTCAGGTTAGCTTTCCAATGCATAATATTGGAAGTCACTTGATTAGAGCCGATTCATTTTTAAAAGAAGAAGAAGAGAGAAAAATCAAGCATAGGGGCATAAGGGTAATTTTGGCAAATTGAAGATCTTTCGAAAAAATATTGGATATTGGGCTCTTATCGTCTGGAATTTAAAATGGTGCAACTTTAATTCTTGGGCTGGTTCCATCTGGGCTCGGGAGAGAAAGATATAGTCCAAAAACGATTCTTAATGAACTTAGAATTAAGAATGAATAAAATATAATTTAAAACAAAATTGAGAAGTCTCTTTTGTCTCCCGTCTCTCTCTGTTAAACCCTCTCGGCTTCTGTCTGTTCTCTCTCTCACTTTTTCTCAAATTCACTCGGCTTCTATCTCTTCTCTCTCCCACTGCCTCTCAAATTCTCTTATTTCTTTTCCATCTCCATATCATGAGCTTTCTCTCTCCCCATATAAAATCCCATATCTTGACCGTACTCGACCAAGCCCTTCTTTTTGGATTCTTTCATTTTTCCTTTTTTTTTTTAATTTTATTTTTCTGTTTTAGATAAACAGTAGCCGAATTTCTGTTCTTCTTTCTTTTTAAATACAGCAGTAGTAGAATTTCTTTCTCGATCAGTTTCGTTTAGTTCTCTTCTAGATTTTAGTATTCCTTTTTAGTTGACAGCAGCCCTCTTCCTTATACCCGATTTCTCATCCCCTTCTTTTTAGGTTTTTTTAGATCTTATGTATTTAGGTTATCATATGTAATTTTTAGAATGATTGTTAGGATAATTTTTATTTCCCTATCCCTAAGATCATATGTGTAATTTTTATTATATACTTTGGTAATTTGTACTTCAATATTGGATGCGGCTTCAAGAGATGGGATTCAAATGACGGAATCATCTTCATTGGAGTTATTCGTATCAGCTAGGTTCTTTTTATAAATTTTAGTTTTAGTAATTTCTATGTCTTTTTCTCCATCAGTCCTTCCTTCCGTCTTCATTGCTTTCATGGCTAGTTAAACCTCTCCTCTTGGGAATGGGTGAAAACATGAGAGAAGGAAGAATTGATGACTAGCATTGTCTATCTGATTAATGGACATGATCAATATTGGACTTACAATGGATGACCGCCCACAGCTTGTATGTCATTCCAAGGGGAACTATATACATGTTCGTTAGCCGTATCCATTGTGACACCATTATATTCATGTATTTTTTTTGTTTACATTGTATATTTTATGACCACTATTTTCATAGGATATGTTAGCCGTATATGAGCCGTGCCGCATATCTTATAGACCTAGGCTGTATGCATGCTTTGCCCTAATATTCTAGTCATTGATCTGCCCTAATTCTCATGGTGGAACCCATTCCCCAGTGACTTTCTTGCTTTTAATTCATCCATTCCCTTAGCGGTTGCCCTAGTTTCTATTTTTAATTTGTTATCTTTGGTAATTTAGTTGCTTCTATATTTGCTAGTTTCCATAATTGGTAGTTTTCATATATAGGTTATTTCTATATTTGGTAAGTTGTACACTTCGCCTTAATTAAAAGTGGAAATTTATTCAAGGTTGACATCCTCGTGTTCAACCCGTAGCTACAATTGACCCGTGCACTTGCGGTATTATTTTAAACTCAAACAAGTTTTTGGCGCCGTTGCCGGGGAGGTGACGCTTGTTTAGTTTCCAATTTTAATTGATTCGTAGTGTTTTCAATAAATGGAAAAAAATTTTAAAAAAACAATATCAAAAAAAAAGAAAAAGAGCTTTGAGGGGTGCCCTAATTTCGGATTGTGCCTTTTGTATGCTTGTTTGGGTGAGGAATTCAAAGAACCGGATAGAACGAGTTGAGATTCCAACCATGGTTGAGGAAGGAGAGAGGCAACCTATGACCCTTAGAGACCGCTTTTATCTTGCACGGGCTGCACAACCCTCATGCATTTGTTTACCCGCCGCCCAAAGAAACAATTATGAGCTTAAATCTAATTTCATTAGTATGTTGCCCTACTTTCATGGGGTAGCTAATGAAGATGCGTATTTGTTTCTTAGGGAGTTTGAGGAGGTATGTATACTCATTAAGATGCAACAATTGACTGCTGATGTGGTTAAGTTGAGATTCATCACCTTTGCACTTAAGGATCAAGCTAAAAAGTGGCTCTATGGTTTGCCTAGAGACTCAATAACTACATGGGATCAATTTACAGTTGTCTTCCTAAAGAAGTTCTTTCCCTTGCATAAGACCAAGGATTAGGAATGACATTCTGCAGTTCAGACAAAAACCAAACGAATCTTTCTCCAAATTCATGGAGAGATACAACAACTTTCTTCAAGAGTGTCCTCACCATGGCCTAGATACTTGGCATCTATGCCAAATCATTTATGAGAGTATAGATTATCAAACCAAGCAGTTGGTTGAATCCATGTGCCCAACTGGATTCACATCATTCACCGATGAAAATCAAGCTTGGGAGTTTTTGGTTGACTTAGCAGACAAGACCAAAGAGTGGGAATCCACTCAAGAAAATGAAAACTCCAGTAAGGGATTTTTGTTAGAGGGAACTATAGCCAAAGAGGCTCAATTGGATAGTCTTATTAGAAGACTGGAAGCTATAGTGACCAAGGGACTTTCCCCGATAAATCAGGTATGTCAAACCATCCCTTTGTGTAGTGGATACCAATCCTCATCACATGTGATGGATGACTGCCCTAATAGGTCTAGTGGGCATGGAAGCTATGAGAGTGTGCATGTAATGAACAATCCTTATAGTTGAACCTATAACCCTGGGTGGAGAAATCACCTTAACTTCTCATGGAACCAAGGCCCTAATCAAGTTGGTCCATCTACATTCTAGCCTCCAATCCAAGGTCAATTTGCTCCCCAACAGACTAACCCTAGATTTGTCCCCCCTCCCAATAATCTCCGACCTACACTACCAACCCCAATGATGAATCAGCAACCACCTGAATTTCTGAAAAATAGTGATGAGCCTACCAGGATAAATTCTCTTGAGAAGAGTATGGAGCTTCTCATGAGCACATTCATGACCAGCCAACATAACATGGAGAGACAAATCTCTCAACTAGCCAATACTCTCTATGAAAGGGAAAAGGGTAAGATGCCAAGTCAACCAGATCCAAACCTTGGGACCTCTGTGCCCCTTCCACGTCACACTCAGCTGAATTCTATCCATCAGAGTCCACACTACTCAGAACCCTCTAGTCAATGTAATGCCATATATGCTCTAAGGAGTGGACGTGAGTACCAACAAGAGGTTCCAATTCAACCAACTCCTGTAACTTCTGAGCCTCCTGTTAATGTTGTGAATGTTCCCCATCCACTACCTATTGTAAGTGCCCCACATGACCCTCCCATAGTTGTGAATGACCAGCCCCCTGTCCAAGGTATGTCTGATGAACCTATAGTGGTTAATGAAGAGAAACATGAAGAGCCATCTAAGAAGACTTATGTCCCTAAGGCTCCATTTCCCAATAGGTTTAAAAGCAATAAGAAGGATGCAATAACTGAAAAAATTTTAAATATCTTAAAAAATGTGCAAGTTAACATCCCTTTTTTAGATGCTATTTCCCAGGTTTCTACCTATGCAAAAGTCCTCAAGGACTTATGTATTCAGAAACAAAAAATTAATGTACCTAAGAAAGCCTTCCTGACTGCCAATGTGAGTTCAGTTCTATCACAACAGATAGTGGCTAAGTATAAGGATCCTGGTTGCCCAACTATCTCATGTATGATTGGTAATACTAGAATTGACCATGCCCTTCTTGATCTAGGAGCTAGTGTCAATTTATTGCCATATTCAGTGTATCAACAATTAGGGTTAGGAGACCTTAAGCCAACATCTGTCACATTACAATTGGCAGATAGATCAGTCAAGACTCCAAAAGGAGTAATTAAGGTTGTGTTATTAAAGGTTGGGGAATTTCTTTTTCCTATGGATTTCATAATCCTAGATACCCAACCTAAGACCAATATCAAAGGATAAATCCCAATTATCCTTGGTCGACCTTTCTTAGCTACTAGCAATGCTCTGATCAGTTGTAGAAATGGTCTGATGAGACTGTCTTTTGGGAATGCATCTCGTGATTTTAATGTCTTTAGATTGGGAAAACAACCATGCTTAGATGAAGATGTGCATCTAACTTTTAAACCACCTGATTTGGTTGCAACTGCTCTCAACATATGTATCAATCAATGTCTAGAGGACTTGCCTCAATCCAAGTATAGGGGAGAGGCTTCTAAATTGTGGACCAAGCCACCACCTGTTGAGCTAGATGGTAATCGGTCTACTTCTCTTCCCAAGTTACTACTAGTGGAACCTCCTGAAAAGAAACAAAAGGTGTTATCCCAACAACACAATGGAGGAACTATAATATATGATCCAGGTAAGGGTACAAATTCTACTATCTCTAGCACATCTTTTAATTCCTCTCTCATGCCACGTTCTTCACCACATTTTTACGAGGTCATGGATTTTCATGCACCTCCTTATTTTGAACCACCATGATCATATCTGGTACACCCCCTGTTCTTTGTCCTTGTTTTTATTTTTTTTTCATGCATTGAGGACACTGCATCATTTAAGTATGGGGGGATTTCATCGATTTGTAATCTGTACTTTGGTTCGAGAGTGAATGTGTAGCCTCTTTTAGTTTGCTTTTCTGAAAGACTTTGAGAGCATCCAAAATACCCTACACCTTGAAGTAATAAAAAATTCTGCACTGAGGAGAGAATTGGAATATACCGATCAAAGGGATTTTAAATTCTTCAAAAGTACACTGTCTACTGAGAGAGCCGATTTTGTTAGTCATCCTCTTTACATGAGTATTGGTTAGATACTAAGGTTGAACCATGATACACTTGCATGATATAGTTGATTGCCAAAAAAATAAAATTATTTGCTCTTTGATCCAGTCTTGGCTTGTAGCCTATTTGGTTTGAGTAAGTAAGCCCGAGGGGTGTTTTACACCTAATTCCTTAAAGCCGTCTGGTTTGAGAGTAATTGGCCTAAAGCTCGCTACAAGAGCGACCTAGAAAGCTTAAGAAGTCAAGACATTGAATGGATTGGAGTAGTGTGTGCTTGAAAAAAAAAAAAGAAGTTTGAACTCAAACTGCATCAATGTCTAAAGCCACAATGTGGCAATCAAATGATATATGCACTGAGAATCTATTCCAACACTACTTAGTAATTTGGGTGTCTTGTGCAAGCCCTGCATGTCATTCAAGCCAATTGTAGTGGAGGGACATTTGAGTTCAATACTTGAAAAAATATGGCACGTAAAATCAAAGTGAAATTGAAATTGTGCATGTGTTTAAAGGTTCTACCAAGGTTTCGAGCTGAAATCTTTTGTAGCCTAAATGACCTACTCGATCTAATCTCAAGGAAAAACAGTGTGACTCACCTTACCCCAAATCTCCCTAAGTTAGATGTATGACAATTTTTCAACTCAGAGTGGGATAATAAAGTTCAAGTGTGGGGGAATATCTAGAAAATCTCAAAGTAAATTATCTTGGGACTGCATTCTTTATCTTAGCCATAGTATGGATTTACAAATTGAATTTTGTGTGTATATTCACTACAAACACTCACGAGACACAACTCGTCCACTACGGGTAACCTAGGGGTTTAAAGGCTTGTTGCATGTGCTAAGTGCAATCGTGATTCCTACGAAAGTGAGTTAGGATTTCTGCATTTTAGGATAGTTTTTGTTTTGTTTACTTGAGGACAAGCAAAGTTCAAATGTGGGGGAATCTAATGAGCACATTTTTGTGTGAAATCTTAGGGTATAAAGCATGCATTTTACCATATTGAACAGAGCTACTCGGGTACTTTTTGTCATTTTTCAGGTTTAGGGGTATTTTGGTCAAAGTGGAGAATACATGTCTAATTGGACCTCCAAACGCCAAGTCACAAGGTTGAAGATATCAGTCGGGTTAGCTTTCCAATGCATAATATTGGAAGTCACTTGATTAGAGCCGATTCATGTTTAGAAGAAGAAGAAGAGAGAAAAATCAAGCATAGGGGCATAAGGTTAATTTTGACAAATTGAAGATCTTGTGGAAAAGATTGGATATTGGGATCATATCGTCTGGAATTCAAAATGGTGCAACTTTAATTCTCGGGCTGGTTCCATCTGAGCTCGGGAGAGAAAGATATAGCCTAAAAACGATTCTTAGTGAACTTAGAATTAAGAATGAAAAAAATATAATTTAAAAAAAAAAAGCTTCTATCTCTTCTCTCTCTCACTTTCAATTCACTCGGCTTCTATCTCTTCTCTCTCCCACTGCCTCTCAAATTCTCTTATTTCCTTCCCATCTCCCTATCACGAGCTCTCTCTCCCCCATATAAAATCCCATATCTTGACCGTCCTCAACCAAGCCCTTCTTTTTGGATTCCTTCGTTTTTTCTTTTTTTAGTTTTATTTTTCTGTTTTAGATAAACAATAGCCGAATTTGTGTTCTTCTTTCTTTTTAAATATAGCAGTAGCAGAATTTCTTTCTCAGCTTCGTTTAGTTCTCTTCTAGATTTTAGTATTCCTTTTTAGTTGGGAGCAGCCCTCTATACCCGATTTCTCATCCCCTTCTTTTTAGTTTTTTTTAGATCTTATGTATTTAGGTTATCATATGTAATTTTTAGAATGATTGTTACGATAATTTTTATTTCCCCATCCCTAAGATCATGTGTAATTTTCATTATGCACTTTGGTAATTTGTTCTTCAATATTGGATGCGGCTTCAAGAGATGGGATTCAAATGACGGAATCATCTTCATTGGTTATTCGAATCAGCTAGGTTCTTTTTATAAATTTTAGTTTTAGTAATTTCTATGTCTTTTTCTCCATCAATCCTTCCTTCCCTCTTCATTGCTTTCATGGCTAGCTAAACTCTCCTCTTGGGAGTGGGTGAAAAAATGAGAGAAGGAAGAATTGATGGCTAGCATTGTCTATGTGATTAATGGATATGATCATTATTGGAGTTACAATGGATGACCTCCCACAGCTTGTATGTCATTCCAAGGGGAACTATATACATGTTCGTTAGCCGTATCCATTGTGACACCATTATGTTCATGTATTTTTTTTGTTTACATTGTATGTTTTATGACCACTATTTTCATAGGATATATTAGCCGTATATGAGCCGTGCCCAAGTGACTTTCTTGCTTTTAATTCATCCATTCCCTTAGCAGTTGCCCTAGTTTCTATTTTTAATTTGTTATCTTTGGTAATTTAGTTGCTTCTATATTTGCTAGTTTCCATAATTGGTAGTTTTCATATATAGGTTGTTTCCATATTTGATAAGTTGTACACTTCGCCTTAATTAAAAGTGAAAATTTATTCAAGGTTGACCTCATTGTGTTCGACCTATAGCTACGATTGACCCGTATGCTTGCGGTATTATTTTAAACTCAAACATCCCATACTTTGTGAATACCCGACAAAATTGAAGAGGACAAGGAGGGAGGTTTTAAACAACCATTAGGAGTGAGAAATCTCAAGCACAAGAACTTACAAACCATGGAGTCCTCATACAGAATCGACCAAGCCAGCTTACATAAAAACGCCTTGTTAATGTCACGGAGATGACGGATGCTGAGCCCACCTTCTGGTTTAGGCATGCAAACAGAGCCCCACTTGACCGTCACGGCTCTTCTAGCCTCAATGTCTCCAGACCAAATAAAATTCTGGATCCACCTCTCCATTAGGGACACAAGGGAGGAAGGCCACCAATAAATAGAGAAGATGTGAACCGATAAGCTAAGCATCACCGACCTCACAAGCCCCACTCTGCCTGTAAAAGATAACAGGTTACCTTTCCAACTTGACAGGCACTGCTTGATTTTATCAACCAAAGGCATCATTTTCTCCCTTGTAACCCTCCCTATAAAAATTTCTGCACCCAAGTATCTAGTAGGGAGGTTATACAGGGGGATATTAAGCAATTCAGAGATCCGCCATCTTCTGGAAGGGGTGATAGCGCCACAGAAAAGCTTGCTTTTATCAAGATTCAATTTCTACCTAAAAAACCTTGGCATTTCTCCATGAAAGAGTTCAACCCTTTGATATACTTCAGAGAACCATTGTTAAAAAAAAAAACATCGTCAGCAAACAAAAGATGTCCTGGGGTAATGACACCCCTAAGACCTCTCAAGGGGAGGAGCTTGTCGTTCGCCACTAGCCGATTCAACCCTCTACAAAGGACTTCCTTCGCTAGAATAAATAATAAGGGGGAGAGTGGGTTACCTTTGTTACATCTGTGCCCGGACCCTGACCCGAACTCCGAATGTAGGTCCGAAACCCGATGGATCCTGGGTCCTACCCGCTAGCAACCCATGGTGCACCGACCCGATGATCATTTTTGATGGGGAATACCCGATGATGTCATACCTACCCATTCGGAGGCAGCTACCAGACTTGTGTTGCTATTCCATACACAAATTGCTGGACGACCTAAGGTACAACCACTGCCTAATCAAAAGAGGATTTAAAATTCATTATAAATGTTTTAAACTGGGAGTAATGACCACAAATGGTGCAAGGACAATGCCCTTGGCGTGGCACAGACCTTGGTGGGGCTCGGGTGCAAAAACAACAAGGATTTACCTACTGGTCCATCCCTACTGGTCTATTGGATCAACCAGTTGGATCGACCAGTACTGCAGTATTGCTCAAAATCCATAACAGATGCGTGGGGCCCAATGTTTCGCACCCCGGATCACCTCCCCGTGCCTGAAATGACTTGTGGGGGCATTACCCAAGCAATGTGAGCATATGGGGACCATTTGAAGCCAATTGCATTTTAGAATGAATTCTAAAAGTGCATTCTCCATAGAAACTATTTTAGGCAAACAACCCTTAGTGGCTGGGCTTATATATAAGCCAGCCTTGGAACCAAGAAGCCTCCTTTGCTTATTTCATTGGAGAGAAAAAAGAGAAGGAGAAGGAGAAAGAGAGGAGAAGAAGAGGAAAGGAAGGCTTGAATTCATCCTTGAACTTGGACTGCCAAGGTAGGGTGCTTACTCTCGATCTACCCTGTAATTCTTAAGCCTCCATGAATGATTTGATTTTAGAATCCATGTAGCACAGCCAAGAATCACACAGCTTAACAATTTAAACCATGTTTTTTTCGCCTAATCTCTAGGAGCTTGGCATGCATGTGCAAATCTATCATGTTTGACCTCTCATCTACTATTATCACCATAAATGCATGTTGTGTCTGTCACTTCCAGCTTTAGATGACTTATTTTCATGTCTATATTAAGCTTAGATTAAACCCCATGATGCATGGCTCACTTTTCGCTTAATGCATGATGAATCCCCAACTTAATGAGCATCACAGTGATGTTCTAAAGCTGGTAGAACCTCTTCCATTCTAATTCTAAAGGTTTATGTATGAGCAGCCATGGATGATGACCATGCAAGCTAGATAACCCAAGATCACCATGCATGTTAGTTTTTCCATCATGTACATGTTGGATATCATGCATGGAACACAATAATGTTCTCTGATCATCCATGCATGCTGTTGATCCTCAGATCTAAGCCAAAACAGCTTAGACATTTAAATTCTGGGACTGAACTTGCACTGGTCCATTTCACTGGTCCAAGTGCCAATCGACTAGTACTATAAATTGAAACCAGTGTTATCCCAGGCTTACTCTTAGGTCTATGATACCCTGCATAGGGCCTCACATGAAGTCTCAGCCAAAATAATGCACTGCACCTCTGTTTTGGGCCAATCTGGTATCCCGGGATAGGTCTCGGGCAACCAAACTCATATTTGGCATGGATCTATGAGCCAAACCACTATTAGAACTACTATAGTATCATCTACTACCCCTGGTGTGAACCCCTTTCAAGTTTGTATCTGAAACCCCCACTGGTCCATTGCCACTGGTCCATTGGATAGACCAGTCCAATCCACCAGTGTAAACCATTGATGAAGAACATGACCCTAACCCCTGCAATTACAAAAAATAGTACCTAGGAACCCTTTAGGGACTATTTCCTCAAACCCCTTGTGGTTCTGGCCACAGGAGCCTACGGGTCCATTGCCACTGGTCCATTGGATAGACCAGTGCCAATCGACCACTGCTGCTGTCATGGTAGTTTTGGGTCCAGCTTTGGTCTGGGGGATTGACCAAGGACACCCTTGGTCACGTTGGACAATTTAGTGTGTATTGATGTAATTTTTCTATTTATTTACCTAGGCTTTGATTGGTCGCCCGGTAACGCGTATCCGTGCACTCTTGCAGATCAGTAGTCTTTGGATCCGACAGATTACGGCCAAGGTGAGTGGATATCAGATCATTCTTGTAGGTGTGACCATGTGAACTTGTTATAGATAAAAAAATCTCTTTTATTATTGGCATCTGTGCTATATTGCTAATTACTTGCTTTTGGATATTAGAATTACAAATGAAACTGTGAATTGTGGGTACGAACATGTTGATAAATAATTATTGAATCAAATGCATATTATGTGAATTGTTAGTTTAGGTGCCGTAATAGACGACTTGGAAATGAAAGGCATGGTGAGCCGTAGTATGGGTTGCGGGAGCACCGTGCAATTCATACTGGAAATGAGGTTTGTGGTAGCCCATAGAATGGGATACGGTTGACACCACTCAACTCATACTTATCATGTAGACCATTGGGCTAGGCAAACATACCCTTATGCTACAGCCCTTCCCAACAGGGGTGAATGTGTTGGGTGATCATGGCCTCCTGAACAGCCAAGGGTAGCAGATGCCGGGTCAGGTTGACGTGGTTAACTTGGGGTCTGCCAAGGGAGGGAGTCGGTGCTCCTAATCCCAGCGTGGGTTTCACTCGTAATGATTGAGGTAGCAACCGAGGATCGATAAGGGAGCGACTGGGGTTTTTGCTCGAGTCATTGCAAGTAGCATATACCTAGTGACTTAGCTATGATGTTAGGTGGACTAGAGTAATAAAATTAAACCCAGCATGTAGATTGATTATTATAATGGTTGTACTTGCTTGCATGATCTTATATTCATTTGCTGGGCTCGGTGGAGCTCATCCCTCATGGATTGTTTCTTTTAGATGATTTTGTAGGTGGACATTACCCTGAGTGGGAGGATCCTTATGGATAATATGGTGATAGTGATCGTGAACATTCTGGTGTGGACCCCTATGGAGGTGATCCCTATGATGTGGGAGCACAGGATTAGGTTGGAGGAGCTTATCTGATGGCGGTTGTCCTTTCTTTTGATGTTCATAGAACATTCTTTTTGTGGATAGCCGTATGGCACTTTTCTTTTGTATAGCTTATAGATGCAGCTTTCATGTATTTTGATTTATGATGCTGGGCTATGAAAAGGCCATGCTTGTAGCTGTTATGAGTTTCTGTGAGGTGATCCTCTGTTAAACAATGTAGTTATGGTAGTACTGTGGGTGGTGAGCTACTGTCGGACAGTGTACTTTGGTAGCTCTTTTATGTAAATATAACACTTTAGCTTCCGTTGCATTCTGTTTCCAATTATAAATTGAAAATGTGGTGTTTGCTTCCAGATCCTGGAGTTTCTGCGGATGTGGTTTGACATCCGGGTTACCCGCCAGACCCACCTAGGGGGTGGTTCGGGGTGTGATAGAGTGGTATCAGAGCGAGAAGCTCTCTAAACTCACAGACAGTAGAAATAGGTTTAAAAGTAAACTAGATGTGAGAAAAACAAGAACATTAGAATAGATAGACAACGAGAAAATAGAATTACATAATAGGAAAATTCATTCAAGTCCATAACTTTGATTTCCATAATATCTAAAGGGGGCATTAAGCCACTACATCAAAATACTGGAAGTACTACTTCCCAAACTACATACTAGGAAAGTTCAAAAAAAAAAAAATACAATTAGCAAGCCAGAAAGGCAGAAGGCAACTATAAAGTAAAGTCCTAGAGATTTCTAGTAGAGACAAAGCGAAACTACTGCTGAGCTAGATCGGGTGGTGGCTGAGGTGGATATGAATCAACTAAAAAATGTGCATCCCAAAAGTCCAACCTCTGCTCGATGGTACTCACCCTACCACCAAGTGACGAGAAACCCTGCTGCATCGTGGTAGAAAGCTCTCTAAGCTGACCACCCATAGATCGTAGCTCCATCATCATGTCCCTCATGCTGTAAGTCTCTGGATATGGAGGTGCTGCCTGAGAAGTTGAGCTGGTGAACTACTCTGCACCTAGGAGGTCTTCTGCATGTGGATCAGTAGCTTTTGGAACATCTATCTGACCCGCATTTCCATCCTTATCATCGCTCCCTGGGGCACCCAATAAACCCATCTTCTTGATTGTAGTTCTGTTAATTGGAGTCTTGCCCTCCCCACCTTCAACCTCACCAGTGAAATCAACCCCAAAGTGCCTGAACACCTGAGATAAGAGCCTACCACATGGCAGATTGTCGCCTGACGGGTATCTGGTGTGACACATCATCACTTCCATGATCAGATATGGCAGGAAAATTTCTAGAACTTTCCCTGTGCCTGCCTTATACAAGCAAAAAGTAACAAAGGCCCGGAGTACGGAAACCCCTCGCCTATTTCTGCCCTTGGGGCAGATGTTGTACTGAACACACCAGCTCAATAACCGGGCTGATGGATTAAAATCAACTTCTGAACTCGGAAAGTCCTCCTTGCCAGTCAACGCCTTAAACATATGACTGCAGATCTCCATGGGGAAGTTCTCGCTAGTGTCAGCCCTGGGCCTACAGTAGAGTCTGGAGCCTCTGTTGGCTACGTGAAGTATGGTGGCTAAATCAGCGCAATTAAATACTATCTTGACTCCTTTGACCAAACTTACAAGGCCATAGCCCTGGCACTCATCCTCACCAGCTAGCCTGAGGTTGCAATAAAAATGCCTAACAAGGTTAGGATAACAAGGAAGCTCAAGGTTAAGCATTGGAGCCCAACCCAATGCATTGAACCTCTCATAGACCTTGAACTGTGGGAAGTCCTCTACCTTCACTACTTTCCCATTCTCGATCTTCTTATCTTGGAAGCTCCTCCAATCTCGAGCATGCTAGTAGCAGGAGAACCAGAACTCATCATACTCACCCTCTTCCGAAGATAACTCATGCTCTGAAGAGTGTTCCTCAGACTCTAGAGATGGGGGTTCTGATGCTGAAGACTCAAATTCAATTCTTTGGTGCTTGCTGGCTGCAATTTCCTTGCCCTTGATTCGAGTAAGGCATGTAGACATCTAAAAAAAATAAAAAAAAAGAAAAAACAGGAATGCCATAAGAAAAAAAAAAAATACAGCAGCAATGTGGCATAGTAATTTAAAAAGAATTTTTTTTCTTTAATAATAATAGGCTAAAGAACCCTTAGATCACCGATAGAACAAAAAAAAAAAAACAAGCATTTGAGTTGGGAACATGATGGAATCAAAACAAAAAGAAAAAAAAAAACAGCAAGGGAGCATGGATTTATCATCTCACAAAGGAACAAAAAAAAAAAAAAAAAAAAAAAACAACATATGGTCTAATAGGCAAAAGAACCCTTGGCTCACACAACTCGCATTTGAATGATGGATTTATGTAGAGATGCAAACCTTAGGTTACATAGAGATAGCAAGAAGAAAAAAAAAACTGCAGCAAGGAGCATGAATGTCCATGAGAATCTTGCCAAAGAACCCTAAGATTACAAAGATTTGCATTTGAAATTGAAGAAAACTAGCAAGGGGCATAAATGTCCATGAGAATCATGCCAAAGAACCCCAAGATTACAAAGATTTGCATTTGAAATTGAAGAAAACTAGTAGGAATGTAAAACCCTAGGTCTATTTGGGAGAAATAGAGGGGAAAAAAAATGAAAATAGCAGGAATTTGGAAGAAATTTTTGGTTTCTCATGAGAACTCACCTTGAATCTAGAAAGTTGGATGAAAGAATCCTTGGAAACCGTTGGGAATGGTGGGGGTTGAGTGCTTCAAGCCTCTCCGGTCGTTCCTGGAGTTTCTCCTCACTCAAAACAGAGAATGGGTTTGAGAGAAATGAACCACGATTTGGGTTTATATTCTGCCTGATTCTCTGGTCGATTGGACTGGTCGATTGGATCGACCAGTGCCAAAGGACCAGTAGTAGGTCAGCAGCAGAAATTCAAAAAAGAATTCTGCAGCAAACATGGCAAAAGAATCTGGGTTTTGCAACTTTTTCATTTGAAAAAAAAAACATATGCACGAATAAAAAAAAATGCAAGTTTGAATAATTAGCTATAAAAAAAAAAAAGAAATAGAGGGGTAAATGCATGTAGCATATGTACATAGAAGCTTATGAGTGAGCAGTTTTAATGCATCCATCTGTTATAAAATAGGACCAAAAAAAAAAAAAAATTCCTTTTATGGATGGCCATAGTAAACCGCTTATAAAACACCTGGGGAATGGGTAATTTAAATTAAATTGGGTATGTAAGCCCCAATTGTGTACTAGGCTGAAATTGTTATGGTTGTGTAAGACCATATATATGTATGTTGTTATGCTACTGTAATTGTATTTGTTTTTGTAGGAATTGATAAGCATTTGGGACCAATAACCTATCATAGAATAGACCATCCATAGAGAACTAACGGCTGTTTTCCTATGACAGGTAATGGTCGTGTTGCTTGGACTTAGCAAAATTCCAGCAGCATGCGTTACCTTAGGAAATTAAGGAAAAGGCTAGCCAGAATCCATGCAATTAGGGGTGCAGCCAAGAGAGTGCTAAGAGAACACCTAGACTGGGCTGAAGTCTATAGGATTGAGGAATGAGAGTTTTTCCTCACGTTGGTTGAACAAGCTAGAGATGGTATCTTTTACCTGGACCTGCACGCATATATGACCGGACAGTGACTCCAGAGTCTAGCTTGCTGAGTTTAGGTACCTGGAAAAAAAAAAAAAAAAAGGATGTGTGTACCTATACTTAAACACATGGGCATGCTTATAGTAAAATGCAAGATGCATTGGTAATATAGAAATGTGTATATCTGTGTGTGCAATAATGATGTGTGATTGCTTTAGTAAAAATATAAAAAAAATATATATGTACAGAAATAAATATATATACACATAGAATGTAATGTATACGTAACAAGCACATTACCTCCACTCTCTTTCTAGAAAGTAGTCATGGTTAGTACAAGGGCAAACAAGAGAGCTCGTAGCGAGGAACAATCTCATTTCGTACGAGAAGCGAGACCATCAAGTGATCCGGGCCCGACCATTGAAACATCTGCTACCTTTGGGAGCATGCGTGAGGTCCCTCCTCCCCGAACTCACGAGGTTCCTTTAGCACCTGTGATCCCTCCGGCTCAAGTACCCACACCTCCACCAATTATGACTACCGGAGAGATCTCTGCAATAATGGCTACTATGATGCAGTCCATGCAACAACAGCAGCAAGTTCAACTACAAATTCAGCAACAACAACAAGAGCTGATGACCAACATGAACACATAACTCATGACTGCAACGAAGCAGAGAGTTGCGCCACAACCTAACCTCCCTCCAAACTTTCCTCCTCCTGTGCCCCAAGTTACACTAGAAAACTCTACTGCTAAAGTGATGGAGAAGTTCAAGAGACTCCACCCTCCATCTTTCTCTAAGGTTGAATCTGATTCACTACAGTCTGAGAGGTGGATTAGTGCCTTGGAGAAGGCTTTTGAAGTGCTAGAATGTACCAACGCTCAGAAATTGATATGCGCTGGGTACCAATTGCAAAATGAAGCCACGGCATGGTGGAAATCAGCTCGGCCAAATCTCGAGGCAACTTATCCTGACCCAACATGGGACCAGTTTAAAGAAGTATTCTTCAAGAATTACTTCCCTGAAAGCCTCAGAGATAGAAAGGAAGCAGAGTTCTCTATCCTTATGAAAGGATCAAAGATAGTACTGGAATACCAACAATGGTTTGAAGATTTGCTCCATTTTGCACCAGATCACTTGAGGAATGAGGCAAGCAAGACCAAGAAGTTTGAGAAAGGACTCAAACCTGAAATAGGGGCTATGTTGTCAATTATAGAGATTGAAACCTATGGTCGGACGGTTGATAAGGCAAAGACTATTGAAGACAGACTGAAGGATAAGTCGACTGCATCGCAAGGATCATCTAAAGGCCTAGTAATTTCTAGAATTACAATTGGCCTAACAAGACTTTCAAGAAACCTAGCAGCTCTAGCCCACTGTAGTACCGACGGTCGGAAGCGGGCCAGAATTTGCAACCATGCCGTTCGGCCTATAACCAGTCAAATCAGTATGTTCATCCGGCTTCTGGTCAAACTACAACATCTGTCCAGACTCCGTGGTTGACGGCAAGCCAAGCAAGTCAAGCTTCTTCTCAAACTGCCAGTTCTATGCCTCCTTCCCAATCTACCGATCCCATTCAATGTTTCAGATGTAGTCAGCCTGGTCATTTCGAAAGAGACTGTGTGCATTGAAAAAACAACGTACCCTCAAGACTCCAATCATCTGGTCGGGCCTACCAACACCAAGACGGGCGGACCCAAGGGAAAGTGTATGCACTGACCAACGAGGAAGCAGAAGCAGATCCAGAAGTAATGACAGGTATTTTTCCAAGAGAACCGTCAAATCAAGTTTAGATAAGTTATATGGTATAGGGTAGATCTTTGATTGCATCATTATCTTAATTCAAACTTAGGTACTCTAAACCTAGCGTCCATCCCTGCATATGTGCTATTTGATTCTGACGCATCGCACTCTTTTGTCTCTAATATCTTTGCAAGTAGAATGAACATAACTCCAAGAAATATAGGGCACAAGTTTGCAGTGAGCACCCCAGCCGAAAGTGTAATAAGTTTGAAAGAGGTATTCGATGCTTGCCCCATAGAAATTTGCGGGCGAAACTTGATGGCACGTTTAATCAAGTTTGACATGAAGGATTTTGATGTAATCCTAGGAATGGACTGGTTGTCTTCTCACGAAGCAACTGTCATGTGTGTGGAAAGGAAGATCGTGTTTAAGCTTAAGGAAGGAGATGAATTTACCTAAAAAAGTGAACTTGTGAGGAAGCCCAAGAAGGTGACGATATCCGCACTCCAAGCGGAGAAGTTATTGTATGAAGGGTGCTAGGGATATCTGGCTACAATTATGGATACAGAAGCAAAGGTAAAACCATTGGAGGAGTTAGATGTAGTTCAAGAATTTCCTGATGTGTTTCCCGAAGACCTAACTCAACTGCCACCAGAGCGAGAAATGGAATTTGCAATAGATCTGATTCCTGGGGCAGCCTCGGTGTCTAAAGCACCATATCGTATGGCGCCTATAGAGCTGAAGGAGTTACAAATTTAGTTGTAGGATCTATTAAAGAAAGGATTTATCAGGCCTAGTGTGTCGCCTTGGGGAGCGTCGGTCCTGTTTGTAAAGAAGAAGGACGAAAGTATGCGTATGTGCATTGATTATCGGGATCTGAACAAACTTACCATCAAGAACCGATACCCATTGCTTCACATCGATGACCTATTCGATCAGCTGCAAGGCGCAAGTGTTTTCTCAAAGATTGACCTCAGATCCGGGTATCACCAGCTGAGGATCAAAAGCAGTGATATCCATAAGACTGCGTTCAGAATGAGGTACGAACACTACGAGTTTTTGGTGCTGTCCTTCGGACTGACAAATGCCCTTACAGCGTTCATGCACATGTTGAATAAGGTGTTTCACGACTTTCTAGACAAGTATGTCATAGTCTTCATAGACGACATTTTAATTTATTCAAAGAATGTAGAGGAACATGCACGCCACCTGAGGTTCGTACTGTAACGGCTAAGAGAACACCAACTGTTCATGAAGTTCAACAAGTGTGAATTTTGGCTTCGCTAGATAGGGTTCCTGGGACTTGTAGTCTCAAGTGAGGGCTTAAAGTCGACCTCGGAAAGGTCAAGAAGGTCCTTGAATGGGAGACCCCAAAAAATGCCATGAAAATCTGTAGTTTCTTGGGACTGGCCGGTTACTACCGCCGATTCATTAAAAATTTCTCACGAATATCAGCACCCATGACCCGGCTAACCAGGAAGGGAGCAAAGTTTGAATAAAGTTTAAATGGTCGGATGCATGTGAGAAGAGTTTTTGTGAGCTTAGCTCCGATTTTAACCATCCCTAATGGCACAGGTGGCATGCCTATGTACGCAGATGCATCTAGAACTGGCTTGGGTTGTGTTTTGATGCAAAGAGGGAAGGTGGTCGCCTGCACATCGAGGCAACTAAAGGAACATGAGAAGAACTACCCCACTTACGACCTAGAGTTAGCGGCAGTGGTATTTGCCTTGAAAATTTGGTGGCATTATCTATATGGCGAGAAAAATAAAATCTTCAGCGACCACAAGAGCCTGAAGTATTTCTTCACGTAGAAGGATCTGAACATGAGATAGAGAAGATGGTTGGAGCTTGTAAAGGACTACGACTGCGACATACAATATCACCCCAAAAAGGCCAATGTAGTCGTAGACGCACTAAGCAGGAAGGCCCAGACACAATCCCTTGCCTCTCTAGCTGTTAGTGAGCAATTGATTGAGGAAGCCATAAAGTTCGATTTGGAACTAATGATTGATGGGACAGCAGTATTGTTGGCAGCCTTGGATGTCCAACCATCAATCAGAGATGAGATAATAGAAAAACAGCCAAGAGATCCGGAGTTGTGGAAGATTATTAGAGGCATTCAACAAGGAACTTGGGAGGATCCGGACTTCTCGATTGCTAGTGATGGAGCACTAAAATTTAGAGTTTGGCTGTGTGTCTCAGCCGATTATGATGTGCAGAATCAGATACTCAAAGAAGCCCATAATTCACCCTACTCCATACACCCGGGCAGCACAAAGATGTACAAGGATCTGAAGGGGTATTACTGGTGGATCGGGATGAAGGAAACCATGGCACTATACATTTCGGAATGCCTCTCCTGCCAATAGATAAATTCGGAAAGGCACAGACCGTAGGGGTTGTTGCAGCCATTACCAGTCCCTGAGTGGAAGTGGGATCATATTACCATGGATTTTGTGACTGGTCTACCATTTACAAAGAAGGGCATGAACGTAATTTGGGTGACTATTGATAGATTGACAAAATTGGCCCACTTTATTCCTACAAAGGTTACTTATTCGTTGGACAAGCTGGCCCAGCTATACATCGATGGTGTGGTTCGTCTTCATGTTGTACCAGTCAGCATCATATCTGATCGAGACCCTAGGCTCACCTCCAGATTTTGGAGATGTCTTCAACAAGCTATGGGCACTCAGTTAAACCTAAGTACTGCCTTCCACCCTCAGACCGACGGGTAATCTAAGTGAACCATACAGACATTGGAAGATATGCTCAGGGCATGTACCTTGGAGATGAAGGATAGTTGGGACTCGCATGTTCCCCTGATAAAATTTTCTTACAATAACAGTTACCATTCCACCATTGGAATGGCACCCTACGAAGCACTATATGGGAGGAAATGCAGCATGCCTCTCTACTAGGATGAAGTTGGAGAACGACGCATGATAGGCCCGGAGTTAGTACAGGTCACATGTGAGAAGGTGGACATGATTAGAGAAAAGATCAAAGAGGCTCAATCAAGGCAAAGGAGCTACGCTAATAATAGAAGAAAGGATATTGAGTTTGCGGTCATAGAAAAAGTATTTCTTCGAGTATCACCAACCAAAGCCGTCGCGCGCTTTAGCAAAAAGGGGAAATTGAGCCCGAGGTATATTGGTCCATACGAAATCCTAACAAGAGTTGGATCAGTAGTATACCAGCTAGCTCTACCTCCGACCTTTGAATGTGTACATAATGTGTTCCACGTGTCGATGCTAAAGAAGTATATCACCAACCCGACACATGTACTTTCGGCTGAACCTGTACATCTTGACGCTGACTTGACCTACGTGGAGTAACTTGAAGAGATCCTGGCTTGAAAGGAACACAAGCTCTGCAACTGAACCGTTACTCATGTCAAGGTTCGATGGAGAAACCACACCCCCGAGGAGGCATCGTGGGAAAAAGAAGAAGAAATGCATAAAGAATACCCTCACCTTTTTAGCTTACAAGGTATGTCAATTTCAAGGACAAAATTCTTGTAAGGGGGAAGGATGTTACATCTGTGCCTGGACCCTGACTCGAACTCCGAATGTAGGTCCGAAACCTGATGGATCCTGGGTCCTACCCGCTAGCAACAAGTGGTGCACTAACCCGATGATCATTTTTTATGGGGAATAGCCGATGATGTCATACCTACCTATCCGGAGGGAGCTACCAGACTTGTGTTGCTATTTCATACACAAATTGATGGACGACCTAAGGTACAGCCACTGCCTAATAAAAAGAGGATTTAAAATTCATTATAAATGTTTTAAACTGGGAGTAATGACCACAAATGGTGCAAGGACAATGCCCTTGGCGTGGCACAGACCTTGGTGGGGCCCAGGTGCAAAAACAGTAAGGATTTACCTACTGGTCCATCCCTACTGGTCTATTGGATCAACCAGTTGGATCGACCAGTACTGCAGTACTACTCAAAATCCATAACAGATGCATGGGGCCCAATGTTTTGCACCCCGGATCACCTCCCCGTGCTTGAAATGACTTGTGGGGGCATTACCCAAGTAATGTGAGCATATGGGGTCCATTTGAAGCCAATTGCATTTTAGAATGAATTCTAAAAATGCATTCTCCATAGAAACTATTTTAGGCAAACAGCCCTTAGTGGTTGGGCTTATATATAAGCCAGCCTTGGAACCAACAAGCCTCCTTTGCTTATTTCATTGGAGAGAAAGAAGAGAGGGAGAAGGAGAAAGAGAGGAGAAGAAGAGGAAAGGAAGGCTTGAATTCATCCTTGAACTTGGACTGCCAAGGTAGGGTGCTAACTCTCTATCTATCCTGTAATTCTTAAGCCTCCATGAATGATTTGATTTCAGAATCCATGTAGCACAGCCATGAATCACACAACTTAATAGTTTAGACCATGTATTTTTAGCCTAATCTCTAGGATCTTGGCATGCATGTGCAAATCTGTCATGCTTGACCTCTCATCTACTATTATCACCATAAATGCATGCTGTGTCTGTCACTTCCAGCTTTAGATGACTAATTTTCATGTCTATATTAAGCTTAGAGTAAAACCCATGATGCATGGCTCACTTTTCTCTTAATGCATGATGAATCCACAACTTAATGAGCATCACAGTGATGGTCTGAAGCTGGCAGAACCTCTTCCATTCTAATTCTAAAGCTTTATGTATGAGCAACCATGGATGATGACCATGCAAGCTAGATAACCCAAGATCACCATGCATGTTAGTTTTTCCATCATGTACATGTTGGATATCATGCATGGAACACAATAATGTTCTTTGATCATCCATGCATGATGTTGATCCTCGGATCTAAGCCTAAACAGCTTAGACATTTAAATTCTGGGACTGAACTTGCACTGGTCCATTGCACTGGTCGATTGGACAGACCAGTGCCAATCGACCAGTACTGTAAATTGAAACCTGTGTTATCCCAGGCTTACTCTTAGGTCTGTGATACCCTGCATAGGGCCTCACATGAAGTCTCAACCAAAATAATGCACTGCAGCTCTGTTTTGGGCCAATCTGGTATCCCGGGACAGGCCTCGGGCAACCAAACTCATATCTGGCATGGATCTATGAGCCAAACCATTGTTAGAACTACTATAGTATCATCTAATACCCCTGGTGTGAACCCTTTTCAAGTCTGTATCCGAAACCCCCACTGGTTCATTGCCACTGGTCCATTGGATAGACCAGTCCAATCCACCAGTGTAAACCATTGATGAAGAACATGACCCTAACCCCTGCAATTACCTAAAACAGTACCTGGGAACCCTTTAGGGACTATTTCCTCAAACCCCTTATGGTTCTGGCCACAGGAGGCTACTGGTCCATTGCCACTGGTCCATTGGATAGACCAGTGCCAATCGACCACTACTACTATCATGGCAGTTTTGGGTCCAGCTTTGGGCTGGGGGATTGACCAAGGACACCCCTGGTCACGTGGGATAATTTAGGGTGTATTGATGTAATTTTTCTATTTATTTACCTAGGCTGTGATTGTCCGCCCAGCGATGCGTATCCGTGCACTCTTGCAGACCAGTAGTCTTCAGATCTAGCAGATTACGACAAAGGTGAGTGGATATCGGATCATTCTTGTAGGTGTGACCATGTGAACTTGTTGAAGATAACAAAATCTCTTTATTATTGACATCTGTGCTATATTGATAATTACTTGCTTTTGGATATTAGAATTACAAATGAAACTGTGAATTGTGGATACGAACATGTTGATAAATAATTATTGAATCAAATGCATATTATGTGAATTATTAGTTTAGATGCCGTAATAGAAGGCTTGGAAATGAAAGGCATGGTGAGCCATAGTATGGGCTGCGGGAGTACCATGCAATTCATACTGGAAATGAGGTTTGTGGTAGCCCGTAGAATGGGATATGGTTGACACCACTCAACTTATACTTATCATGTAGACCATCGGGCTAGGCAAACATACCCTTATGCTACAGCCCTTCCCAACAGGGGTGAATGTGTTGGGTGATTATGGCTTCCTGAATAGCAGAGTGTAGCACATGCTGGGTCAGGTTGACGTGGTTAACTTGGGGTCTGCCAAGGGAGGGAGTCAGTGCTCTTGATCCCAGTGCGGGTTCCACCCACAATGATTAAGGTAGCAATCGAGGATCGATATGGTAGCAACTGAGGTTGTTGTTCGAGTCATTGTAAGTAGCATATACCTAGTGACTTAGCTGTGATGTTAGGTGGACTAGAGTAATAAAATTGAACCCAGCATGTAGATTGATGATTGTAATGGTTGTACCTGCTTGCATGATCTTATATCATTTGCTGGGCTCGGTGGAGCTCATCCCTCGTGGATTGTTTCTTTTAGATGATTTTGCAGGTGGACATTACCCTGAGTGGGAGGATCCTTATGGACAATATGGTGATGGTGATCGTGAACATTCTGGTGTGGACCCCTACAGAGGTGATCCCTCTGATGCGGGTGCACAGGATTGGGTTGGAGGAGCTTATCTGATGGCGGCTGTCCTTTCTTTTTTATGTTCATAGAACATTCTTTTTGTGGATAGCTGTATGGCACTTTTCTTTTGTATAGCTTACAGATGCAACTTTCATGTATTTTGATTTATGTTGCTCGACTATGAAAAGGCCATGTTTGTAGTTGTTATGAGTTTCTATGAGGTGATCCTCTGTTAAACAATGTAGTTATGGAAGTACTGTGGGTGGTGAGCTATTGTCGGACAATGTACTTTGGTAGCTCTTTTATGTAAATATAACACTTTAGCTTCCATTGCACTCTATTTCCAATTATAAATTGTAAATGTGGTGTGTCTGCTGAGTGGTGTTTGCTTTCGGATCCTGGAGTTTCGGCGGATGTGGTTCAACATCCAGGTTACCCGCCTAACCCGCCTAGGGGGTGGTTCAGGGTGTGACAGCCTTGACCCAGCCCTCTTTCCATACCAAAGAAACCAATTGGACCTCCATTTACAAAGATAGAGATTCTAGTAGACGACAACAAGGTTTGAAGCCAAAGAAACCATCAATCACTAAAGCCAAAGCTTCGCATCACCAAGAACAGGAACTCCCAAGAAAGAGAGTCATAGGTTTTTTGCACATCCGGCTTCAGGTCAATGCCACCACCCTTGACCGTCTTATGCATAAGATTACTCAGCTCGAAGGCCAAGCAGGTATTTGTGGATATGACTTTAGCGTTTTGAAACGCACCCTGCTCCTCATAGATAAGGCGAGGAAGAAACACACCCAACCTATTCGCCAAGATTTTAGAGATAATTTTGCAGAAGAAGTTTCCCATACAGATAGGCTGAAACTTGTCCAGGGATATACCATTCTCCAGCTTAGGAATAAGGGTAATAAAGCAATTATTAACCCCTTTTGGCATAATTCCCTCCTAGAAGAAATTAACCACCGCGTTCCCCACATCGCTTCCCACCACATCCCAACACCGTCTAAAGAAAGAACCATGGAAACTATCCGGACCAGGCGAGCTGTTCGAGTCAAGGTCCCACACCGCCGCCTTCACTTCATCAAGACCAGGAACACGATCCAAGGCAACCCTATCCTCCGCACCCAACACATGGGGAATGACATCAAGGATTTCCAAGTGCTCAACCAGTGGAACCTCCTTATGAAAGTCTTCAAAGTATTTGCTCACACAATCAACCACACCTGTAGGGTCCGAAACAAAAGCACCATCTCTCATTTTAAGGCATCTAATCTGATTTTTAGCTCTCCTTATAGCTGCAGAAAGGTGAAAGAATTTTGATTTGCGGGTCACCCTCTTTAAGCCATTAATTTCTGGATTTTTCTTTCCAAAGCTTTTCACTGTTATCCAAAGCTGACAGATATCTAGTTTTAGCATCTACTTCCTGACCATACAAGAAGTCATTTACACCACAAATATCCAATATGTCTTGCACCTCTTCTAACTCAAATTTAGCCTCCTTCACAGCCAAGATGAGATTTGGGAAAGCTTCACGAGACCACACTCTCAAAACCGGTTTGAGTCTCTTTAATTTCTGGTTCAAAATAAAAATAAGAGAACCCATCACCAGCTGCCTCCAGGACTGCTTAACCACCTCAAAGAATTCAGGTTTATCCATCCAGAAATTATGGAACCAAAAAGGAGCATTCTTAGGCCTACACAAAGACTCATAAGCAATAAAAAGAGGGGAGTGATCCAACACCACCTGGGGTAAAACCCGCTGAGAGAAGGATTGGAAGATGTCGAACCAATTGGAGGTACCAAAACTACCATCCAACATGGCCTCCACGCGACCCCTAGATCTGTTGTTGGACCAAGTAAACCTTTTCCCAAAAGACAGAATAGAGATGAGACTACAGGAATCCACCCAAGCACCAAACTCCATAGCTGAACCCACAGAGAAAGTCCCAGGCCCTCTCTTCTCTTCAGAAGCAAGGTAGCATTAAAGTCACCAATAACAAGCCACGGCTCGGAAACCAAATTGAGGTTAATCAAATCCATCCAAAGCTTCTGCCGATATGCTTGAAAGCAACTGGCATGAACGACCATATTAAAAACCAAACCCCCATTCTAGATGACAGACATGGAGATTTGTTGCTCGGACACAGAAATAATAGATGGGCACGGCAGACCCAACTTCCACAAGACCCAAAGGTTCAGGACAGAATCCGATTTATTCCATAAGCCAATTTATTGAAAAAAAAAACTGGGAATCTACTAACCTCAACCTTTGGCTCAGCCAAACAAAACAAATCCGGACAGAGATAGGATAGAATAGACACAATCGCCAAATAGCCCGCCTTCTTTCTACTACCTCTAATATTCCGAAAGAGCACTTTCATTGGATACTAGAAGATTTCTCTGCCAAACGTTCCGAACATTTGCGACCCTGATGGTCCACTTGCGACGCCAACCTACCTCTGTGCTGCATGGGAGGCGCCCTGCTCTCCTCCTCCACCAAAATAGTAGCTTCATCAATAGCAGTAGTTTCCTTCGTATGCACCACCGTGCCATTTAAGAAGGACGTCTCAGCTATTTCTTCCATAACATGGGAGTCCTCAACACGAAGAACAACTTCCAAATCACCATCATCAATTGGCACCAAACTAGTGCCAATAGATTGCACCTGCGCTGCACCCCTTCCATGTCTACCCCCACTGGTTGGGCTAACACAAGCACCAGTTGCTGACCCACTCCAAGGAGCACCAGATCGACCATGACCCATATTGAATAAGCTAGCCCGATCCGATCCATAACCCGGACCAATTTTAGAACCAAACCTGGGAGATGAGTTCAAAAACTGCCGCAAGCTTTAAGGAATCGTAGTGGACTTGGAAGGATGATTTCCAATCCTAGCACCGCTCACGCCATTTCCTTCGAAGAAAGTCGCCTCTCTTAGAGAGGGGAATACACCCTGACCAGTCACCATGTGGTCCTCCCTCATATCACTCCCCAACACTTCCTCCCCACTACACGGATGAGGGGGATATCTTTCTAGATTAAGGCTAATAGAATTGGAATGTCCAGGGATTCCTTCCCCCTCAAGATTTCTTTCCAAAAAATGATCGCCACCCTCAACAGCGTCCTCAGCCTCACCCACCACCAGAGCCACCACTGCATGAATCACCGGACGAACACCAACAAGAGAATCAGGGACTCTAGAGGAGCCTTGAGGAGAGCCACCCTACACTTCGTTTGGTGGGAGAGGGTTAGCCGAAGAGCCCAGGCTACCAGCATTCGAAACATTGCCCTCGCCAATCACCACTACCTTGAACTTTGCGACTTTCTTAGCCTCCACCTCCAATCACTCCTTGCAATTGCTAAAGACATGACCGACTCTTTTGCAGAAACCACACTGTAGTAGATTATCTTTATAAACCACCGATTGTTTGAATTATCATCTCCTATTGATAATTGGCCTGCTTCAGTTGAAGAGGATCTTAGGTTTGTTGCTTAGGGAAGGCTAAGATTCCAGTGGCGCTAGTACTTTTCTTCTTTTCTCTTAGCCTGTTCTATGTCAGCTTTTTTTGCTAAAATGTAATTTGTATTAGAAAAAAGAGGGAATATACAAAGAGAAACCAAAGAAAAGGCTTCACAGAAGGAATCCACTTAACACCAAATCACAATACAAAACAGAAACATCGGCATATACGAAATCTCGATTTGCATTGAGCATTTATCCTAAGTTCTGAGATAATAGAATTAGGGAATGAAATCATTGTAGAAGTTTTCTCTTCTTTTGCAGCTGACTTTGTAAGATAATCCTCCATAGGATTAGCTTCCCGATAGCAATGTGACACGCGCCAATCAATGGAGAGCAAGAAGGATTGAAGCGAGAACCACTCTTGACGAACAAACCAAGGAACCAACCCTTTTGAAAGGAGAATAAAGACAGCATTTGAATCACACTCTAGCTAAAGTTTGTGAATATTCAGGGATTTGGCCCAAGATAGGCCCTGTATAGCATCTGAAAATTCAGCAGCAAAATTATTCTTCAATCCCAAGAAAGGCCTAAAAGAGAAGATCAAATTGGCCTAAGAATCCCAAAAAATACCACCTACTTCTGAGTTTCTTGGATTACCCAGAGAACACCCATCAACATTCAATTTTATCCAATCATGAGGAGGGGAACACCAAGAGACCTCAACGATATCCGATGGTTTTTTTGATATAATCGGAAGTCGGAGTTGTCTAGCACAGATTAAATTAGAAACCGAAGACATTATGTTCTTGAACTTGGCAGAAATTAATTAAAATATCTGACACCAAATATCGGCAAAGTGCAGCAAAATTTGTCAACTTTTTGTCAAATCTTCTACGGTTTCTTTCTGACCAGATCAGTAGAGGAACCAATGTAATACCTGAGCATAAAGCATCTTTAAGGCCAATTACTCTAGACTAATGCCTCCACCATTGGCTCAGATCCAAAAAGGAAAGAGGAGTGCACCAGGTCACCCTGAAAAAATTTGTGAAGAACTTCCAGATTTCCATAGAAAAATCACAATTCAGGAACAAGTGATTAAAAGATTCTATCTCCTTCAAACATAGGCTGCATCTAAAAGAAAGGGGAACTCCTTTCCTTTGTACTTTGTCATCCGTCGCAACGTTCCTATTAGATATCTTCATTTGATGAGTCAGCATCGACTCATCTTTCCCTTCTTGTGTATATCTGTATATATTCTTAGAGATTAGTTAGGATCAGATTAGGATCTTTTGATCAACAGTTTTGGTAGTTTTCTTATATCAAGGAGATAATCTCCACAGTGTATTTATATATATTCTTTTACCATTAGTGAAATGAATCACACGAATTACATCCAATTACCATCTTAACATGGTATCAGCCTGGCATCTGATCCTCCTCTCCTCCATTTTCCTCTGCAAATGGCCAAACCTCCGGTCGTTTCTGACCCCACCTCTCCTTACTTTCTCCACAATTCTGATCACCCTGGCACCCCTCTTGTCACCCAACTACTCAATGGTAATAATTTCCCAATCTGGAGCCGCTCCATCACCATGGCACCCCTCTTTCATTGACGGCACCCTTGCCCAGTCGGCTGCTGATTCTGATGATTATCTCGCCTGGGGTCGTTCCAATTCCATGGTTACTTCATGGCTCATTCATTCCACCATCCCCTCTATCGCCAGCAACATTCTCTGGACAACGAATGCTCGAGATGTTTGGGTCGATCTCAGTGATAGGTTTTCTTAGCAAAATGCCCCATGCATATTTGAAATCCGGCGTTCTATATCCAATCACTCTCAAGGAACTGATTCAGTCTCTGCCTTCTATACTGCACTGAAGTCTTACCGTGATGAATTATCTTCATATCGGACAATTCCTACCTACACCTGTGGCGCCATGACAACGCTCAATGCTTATGTCAAAACTGATGCTCTCATGGATTTTTTACAGGGTCTCAATGACTCCTTCTCTGCTGTTTGAAGTCAAATACTTCTTATGGATCCATTGCCAAGCATGGCCAAAGCTTATTCCCTGCTGCTTCAAGAAGAAAGAAAGCGATCCTTACAAGGATCCCGTTCTGTTCCCCTTGATCAGGTTGCGTTGGCTGCTCAGCCTTCGTCTTCCCGAAACAATTCCAAAGGCCATGCTTGCATGAAAGATCATTGCAACTATTGCAACATGGATGGGCATTCAGACTCCAGGTGCTTGAAGCAACATGGTTATCCACCCAATTGGATGCCTCGTAACAGCGACACTGCCAAGACCAAGTCTTGCAACAATTCTGGTTCTTCCAATGGTGCTGCTACTGCCTGTTACCCTGTTGCCCATGCCACACAGTCCGACGACCTTGCTGTACATGCTCCTGCTCTTCCCACCATATCCACAGAATAAATCCATCAACTTCATGCCCTTCTCCCGGCTGGTAATCCCCACCCCTTGGCAAACGTTGCAGGTACAACACTTCTTACACTCAATCCTTCTAATTTTTGGATTATCGATACCGGTGCTACAGACCATATGGTGTTGGATTCCACCTTTTTTTCCACCTTCCACTACAAGAAAAAGGGTTTGTCGCGGCATTTTTAGACGGGTCTTAGCGGCGCTTATTGGTAAACGCAGGCATATATAAATATTTGACGGCGTTTACTAACAAACGTCGGTATAGAAAGTATATTACCTAGAAATCATGGCGTTTATATGTAAATGCCGCTACAAATACATATTTGGGGGCGTTTGCTTTGAATTGCCGGGGTATATAACAATACAACGGCATTTATTTGTAAACGCCGTAGTATCATACTATATTTACCACCTGCCGTATGTATTTTCGTGGGTTTAGGAAAAAGTGACGTTACATCTTTGGGGGCGTTTGTTTTGAAATGCCAGGGTATATAACAATACAACGGCGTTTACAAATAAACGCCGTAGTAGCATACTACTTATATCTATTTTCGGGCGTTTATAGAGAAGCGCCGTTATATGGATAACAATATCACCACGTTTTTTATTAATCGCCGCTTAATATAATAGCTTTTTTCACAAAAAAAAACTCCAAGGCCTATTCATTTCGTGCCTCTTGCCGCGCGCTAATTGATCGATACCCTCTCTAAACTTTCAAATCCCAATCCCTCATGTTTCTCTCTCAATCTATCACGATCCCTCAAATCTCTCAAATCTCTCTCAATCTCTCACCGTCCCTCTCTCCCTATCTAATCTTCACATTCTGTCTGAGATTTCTCTCAAATCTCTTTCAACCTTGCTCCCGCTGCAACTGTTGTGGACCATTTGGGGCTAAAACAACCGATTGAGGATCAAGGGGAGGATTCTAGGGTTGGTGTTGCTCCGGCCACCACTTCCCGGAGCGCCAGCCTGCTGTAGCTGACGTTGGTGTTGCTCTTGGCCTCCCTGCTCGAGGAATATCTCCTACTCTGAGGTACTTAGTAAGTTTTACTCTGTTGTTCCTTCTCAGGTTCTTTCTCCTGGAATTCACACGATGCTTATTCTACTGATTTTCCAAGATTGTTCGATAGGTTTTCATAGTCACAACATATTGGTGGGTTGCGAACCCTAATGGGTCGAGGTGGGTTGTCTTCGTTGGTTCTGGACAGTGAGAAGGGGGGGCTTGTTAAGGCTCCAACGAGATTAGGGCAGAAGACGATACCTGAAGCCAAGGCTCTTGCGGCCTTGAAGAGCCATAGCGAGGCCGAAAGAAGGCGTAGGGAGAGGATTAATTCTCATCTCGCTACGCTTCGGAAGCTTGTCCCCTGTACAGAAAAGGTTTGGTTCCTTATTTTCATTTTCTCTTTCGCCTTTCTTGATCTTCTATGGATTGGGTTGCTACTTTCAGTTAATTGTTTAATTCATCTTTGGAACTTAATACTATTACTGGTCTTTGTTCTTTTGAATCAAGTTTCTTTCATAAATGCTTTTGCTCGGATTAAATCTATATATTGCTCGTATATTTGTGTTTTGTTTGAATCATTTCCGTTCCTTTTCGTTTTTCCTTTAAATGCTTTTGCTTTTTTTGAGTTTGTTCTTTTACCACCATGGGGAGTGAGCATGAGTTACTGAGGTTGATCAACTGCTGCAGAGACATACGGTGGGTGACAGAGCTTGCGTTAATTACAGTCTCTGGTTTAATCCTACTGTGTCTCTTGCCCTTTGTAATGACTGGAGAGTTTTTTGGGATTTGGGAAAGCAAATTCAACAAAAAGTTTGAATACAAAGATAGAGGTTCTGATTTCTCTTTAGCTTTATTTCTTTATCCATATTTTGGATACCAATGATGCAGAATAGGAATCTTATGAACTTTTATTCTTTAAATTGAAGAAATTATTAAATGATATGCCATTTAAGAGCTACAATTATATTGATGTCAAAACTAGTCATTATAATGGCTAATAATTGGGATTCAAATCTTTAATTTTACAAAAATTTGGAAAAAAACACAAATATATGCAGTAGGAACAAGATTGACAAGCTAAAACTTTGTTACTCTGATGGAATATTGGAGTCTTAACAAAATGTTCTTCTTCTATAAATCAAAATGGTAGTTGAAAACCTTAGAATTTGTTATTAGAAACCATTTGGTACTGTGAAAACCTTAGAGTTTGTTATTAGCTCATTAAAATGGTAGTTGAAGCTGCTATTTTTTTGGTTCACATTGAATTCAGTGCAGTGGACAGGATCTTTGATGCTTCATTGAATGACTTAGCTGTGGTGAAAGAAATGAGCACTTGGAGGAGGTTTTTGTTAGAAGTTTTTTGGATTTTCAAGGGGTTGTTTGGGATTTCTATTTCTTAGAACTTGTACATATTTGTCCAGGGAAAGGCTTCAGCAGGTGGAGGGGAAAGGTTTCAGCAGGTGGAGTTTATCTTAATCTTCTGTTGAAGAAATCGCCATTTGTTTTCTTTAAGGATTTTAAGTATTTGAAGTTTGAATTATTCTTTTATAAACTTAGTGCTATGAAGGAAAATGAGGTTAGATTTCCAGATTTTGTATAGTCAGCAAACTTGGCCTTAGCTGCTGTACCATGGCCATGGGCTGCTTATGGCGGCCACAAGCTACTGCTCATTTGATTTTATTTGGTTATCTAGACTTCAAATATATTTAGATTTAAAATTTTTTTTTTTTTTTATGGTAGTTCTTGGTTTCTCTTTCATTTCTTCCCCCAGTTGAATTACCATTGGTTGTGACTATGAACAATTCTATGACTTGGCCCGTTGGATATGATTTGGCACTTCTTAGTGTTCTTCTAAATACTGACTACTTCTTCAGTTTCTTAGCATAATTGTATGAGTGGTCTTCTGGATTCAAGTTATACTAAGATACATTAGAGACGCTGTCAATTCTAATTCTCATATCAGCACGTCACGTGCTTAGACACACAATATCTAATTTGTCTAGAGAAATAAGTTATATTACGCCGTAGGAAACTGCGTTATGGAGAAAATATAAGTATAGACTTCAAATCCAGCGATGAATTAGGTTTGTCAATCCCTCTCTCTCTCTCTCTCGATTCTTGAATATTTTCTGTTCAGTTGACAATATCCATAAGTTCTATTCGTGCTTTTGTGAAAATATGTGTTCATGACTCTCCTTCTTTGGTTCTTTTCTAATATTTGGTTCGAGTATGATGAAAGAGTGCAATTTGTTTCCTCATCCGCCATGAGAAAGTTTCATTTTATGAATGGATCAGCAAGGTCTTTAAAATGGCTCAGGTGGTGGAGTAATGATTGAACACTATCCACGTAGTTTCCTGGGGATGAAAACATGATGTCCTATGCTCCAACATCTACGGTAATCTGAATTTGACTTCATACTTTTCTCTTGGCCTACTAATTTATTATTCTTATAATGACAATGGAGATGTTGATGAGGTAATGGATAGTCTTTTCTTCTTCTGTGTATTGGTCTAGATGTTTTTAAATGAGTAGCTTTCCGTGTAGCAAACTTCACTTGATGGCATAGAGTTGTTCATGGTTCTTTCTCAATAATTACTCTTCTCTTCATTCTAATTCCCATTTTGTATAGTGCACTCCCCATTGCTATTGGCTCCGCAATGCAACTCTAGGGTACATGGAAATTTGTTTGATTCATACATGTTGCTTTTTTTTTTGTTTTTTAATGTTCTAGAAACTCCGAAAACAAGCAGAGATAGGTGTTGTAGTGTGGTGTGGAACTTTGCATGGCAGTTCAGTCATGAAGAAGTTGTTTCATGGAACAAATTTTGCAAAAAACATGGCTTCCTTCTCCACATTATTTATTTTTAATCGTTGGTTTGTATTTATTTTCTTCACTTTCGAATAAATGTGTCTATATGTTTTCCTTGTTAGGCCAATGTACATTGCTGCAGAGTTATATGAGATGAGAGAGAGGAAGGTCAGAGAAGGAGAATAGAAAAACAACGAGCATTTTCAGCCAAGGGAGTAGTAGTTTTCTAGGTTCTTTGACTTTATTATCTTTTTCTAACTCAAGTAGGGAACCTACTCCATTTGGTTTAGGATTTCCTTTGTTCTTTTTTCAAACTTGGGTATTTTTGGAACTCTATTTTCAACCTTAAAGATATAGCTGTTAGCATTATTTTTTTCATGGTAGTTTAGGCATGTTCTTTGGTTGAAATTGGATATAGATGATGGATTGAAAATCTGGCCATGCTTCTTAGCTGAAAGTTAGCAAAAATGTGTCTGCAGTAGTTCTTGTTTAGTTTGTTTTTTTTGGGATATCATCAGAAGATATGATTGAACTATACAGTGACATTGAGATGGTGTATCAATCATTGTAGATTCTACTTCTTTGTTCTCTATGATACTTTATGCCGATATGAGCTGATAAAATTGGTACATGGTTATATTGCTACAGGTACTGTCTATTGCGAGTTTGATTTCAAACTAGACACTTTTTCGACATGATCAAGCTAATAAAGATTGGTACATGGTTATATTGCTGCAGGTAACGTCCATTTGAATACTATTGTCAATGAGTTATTGCTAAATTTTGTGTGTTTACTGGAGTTGCTTGGTGATTCAAAGCACTCCTTGTCTAAGGTGTTCATTGATTGAAGACATAGAGCAAAGTACAAATATTGTTTATTTTGTTTTTGAATTTTAATAATTTCTCATAGGTTGTAAGTGTCCTTTGGGGTAAGGTAGACTAAATGTAATTAAGTTTCAAACGGTCATTTGTACAAGTAAACTTAAACTATTTTGGATTCTGTCATTATTTCATTGTTTTTAGGGATGAATGTTTTCTTCTTTTTTTTTTTTTATGTGGAAGTCTTATGTCTCTTCACATCAATAGGTTAAGAACAGGTTAAAGGATCTGCACCACAAAAATATCAGGTTAAAGCATTAGGTAAATAAATTTTTTTTTTAAAATACTATATGTAGCGGCGTTTCTTACTAAATGCCGCTAAGTATATGCCTTTTACCGGCGTTTATTAAAACATGCCGCAAATAAATCATAATTATACCAATGCTTATAAACTATAGCGACATTTCAAAAAACGCCGTTATAAATTATATATGGCGACATTTGTTAGTAAACGCCGGCGAAAGTATATCTACACGGGCATATGGCATAAACGCCGTGATATATTTCCGGCGGTGCATTTGACGACATATGTGCGGCGTTTACTACAAACGCCGCTGAATCATATAGCGGCGTTTTTTTAAGCTATGACGACACTTAAAAAACGCCGTAAAAAGCGCTTTTTCTTGTAGTGTTCACACCATCCACTTCTCCTTCTTCTATTCGGTTACCTGATGGGTCTACCACACCTTTAACCCATGTTGGTACTGTGCCCTTGATTTCCCATTTAACTCTTACAAATGTTCTTCTTGTTCCCTCCTTTAAATTTAACTTATTATCTATAAGTAAATTTACAGCTCAAACAAAGTCTCTAATTATTTTCCTCCATGATTCTTGTCTTTTCCAGGACCAACGGATGAAGATGACTTTTGCGACGGGTAGACGACATGGTGGTCTCTATTACTTGGAGTGTTCTGCTCCGATGGCCTCTGCGACTTCCTCTCATTCCCAGATCGACCTTTGGCACTGGCATCTTGGTCACCGTTCTCCTACCCTCCTCCCCAAATTACATCACTTAGATACTTCCATTTCTTTTTCCAATAATGATGTTTGCACTGTTTGCCCCTTGGCAAAACAAATAAGGTTACCATTTTCTTCTAGTATGATTTCCACACAAAATTGCTTTGAATAAATTCATGTTGACATTTGGGTGCCCTATCATACGCCCTCCATCTCTGGTGCTCACTATTTTTTAAGTATAGCTGATGACTATTCCCGCTCTACGTGGGTGTACTTAATGAACCACAAGTCAGAAGCCAATTCCCTCATTCAAAATTTTTTCACTTTAATCAAAACCCAGTTTGATATCAATATTCGTCGGATACGTTCTGACAATGCTCGTGAATTCTTTAACATGGACACCTTAGTTTTTTTTCAAACTTTGGGCATTCTTCAACAATCTAGCTGTGTTTATACTCCACAACAAAATGGCATTGTGGAGCGTAAACATCGTCGTTTGCTTAATGTTGCCAGGGCTCTCCGCTTTCAAGCCAACCTTCCCTTACCATTTTGGGCTGATTGTGTCCTAACAGCCTATTACTTAATTAACCATTTACCAACCCCTGTTCTCAAGGGTAAAAACTCCTCGTGAAATTCTGTTTTAAAAAAACCACTCCTTACCCATCTCAAAGTCTTTGGTTGCCTTTGTTTTGGCCGCAATACCACCACCAAAAACAAGTTTGATCAACGAGCTTTTCTGGGAATTTTCATTGGTTACCCTCATGGGCAAAAGGGTTAAAAAATTTATGACCCTTCTACCAAGGTTACTTATGTATCTCATGATGTTATTTTTCATAAAAAAGTTTTTCTCTTTGTTCTATACCCTAACCCCTCTACAACACCCTCATATGCTTTTCCTCTACCACCCACAGACCATGATGAACCCCCACCGCCACCCCCTGCCCCAGCTCTACCACCAAACTCATATCCCCTTGATCATGCCACTCCAACGTCATCACCACCACCCCCTCAACCTGAACCCCCTGCCCCAACCCAACCTCCCTCTCTTACTCAAACCTCCACGTGCCCTACTCGGACCATTAAACCTCCAACTTGTCTAAAAGATTACCACTTGTCTCTTGCTCAAGCAAATAAGTCTTCAACTGTTGGTCATGGTACATCTCACCCACTTGCTTACTCTTTAAGTTATCATCGTTTTTCCTCTAATCATATGTCTTTTCTCACTGCTCTAACCACTACCACTGAGCCTACAAGCTTTGCCAAGGCTATGAAACATTCCGAATGGCGTCACGCAATGCAGAATGAGATTGTTGCTCTCACTAAAAACAAGACTTGGACTTTGGTTCCGCTACCTCCTGGCAAAAAGGCTATTGGGTTTAAATGGGTGTTTAAAATTAAACGCTAAGCGGATGGTTCTGTCAAAAGATTTAAGGCCCGCCATGTTGCTAAGGGCTACACACAAATTGAAGGGGTCGATTACCATGACACCTATGCTCTTGTGGCTAAACTGGTCACCGTCCGTGTGCTTCTTATTGTGGTCATTGCACGTGGATGGTCTCTTCATCAATTAGATGTCAACAATGCATTTTTACATGGAGATCTCTCAGAAGATGTTTATATGTAAGGGGGAGACCGTCGTTTGCAAACTCCGATGGTCTCTCTATGGGCTCAAGCAGGCATCAAGGAATTGGTTCTCTAAATTGTCTACTGTCCTACTCAGTTTTGGTTTTATACAATCATAGGCCAATCATTCTCTGTTTGTCCTTTGACAACAATCGGCTTCCATCTTCGTTCTTGTGTACGTCGATGACATCATCATCACTGGTTCAGATGACACCTTACTCCAGGATATTATGACTCGCATTTGTTCTCAGTTCCAGACTAAAGATATTGGCCCCCTGAAATATTTTCTTGGCATAGAGGTTGCTCGTTCCCAAAAAGGCCTTTACCTTTGCCGACAGAAATACACTCTTGATTTACTTAGTGATAGTGGACTCATTGGCACTCGACCGACAGATTTCCCAATGGAACAGAACCTTAAGCTATCTGATGCTATGGGCACTATTCTTTCTGATCCGGGCATCTATCGATGGTTGGTTGGTCACTTAATTTATCTCACTGTTACCCGGCCAGACATTGTACATACAGTCAATATTTTGAGCCAATTCATGCACCAACCCCGCCAACCTCACCTAGAAGCTGCACATCGATTACTTTGATATCTGAAAGGTACACCTGGACAAGGCATTTTCCTCCATGTAGATTCTGATCTTCGCTTAACGGCCTTTTGTGACTCAGATTGGGCTAGCTGTCCAATGACTAGACGATCCACCACAGGCTATTACATTCTTCTTGGCTCTAGTCCGGTTTCTTGAAAAACCAAAAAGCAAACCACTATGTCACACTCCTCTGCCGAGGCCGAGTACTGTGCTATGGCCATGGCTACCTGCGAAATCACTTGGCTCTCATATCTCTTACAAGACATTGGCTTGCCATCACAGAAGGGTATTCCGTTATATTATGATAACCAGGCAGCACTCCACATTGCTGCTAACCCAGTTTACCATGAGCAAACAAAACACATCGAAATAGATTGCCATGTCATTCGTGAGAAGTTACAACAGGGACTTATTTGCACCTCCAAGATTGCTTCGGCTAATCAGCTAGCTGACCTATTCACTAAATCTCTTGGTCGAGCTCAATTTCAGCACCTAAAGTCCAAGCTGGGCATTCGGGACCTTCATGCACCACCTTGAGGGGGAGTATTAGATATTTTCATTGGATGAGTCAGCATCGACTCATCTTTTCCTTCTTTTGTATATTTGTATATATTCTTAGAGATTAGTTAGGATCAGATTAGATCTTTTGATCAACAGTTTTGGTAGTTTTCTTATATCAAGGAGATAATCTCTACAGTGTATTTGTATATATTCTTTTACCATTAGTGAAATGAATTACATGAATTACATCCAATTCCCATCTTAACAGTTCCCATGATGGAGTATCCAACCAAAGATAGCCTGATGAGGCTGCATCCCATGCTTCTAAACCAACGATCACCAAGGGGCGTGATGAGCACATTTATGTGTGAAATCTTAGGGCATAAATCATACATTTTACTACCTTGGACAGAGTTACTTTGGTGTTTTTTTGTGCTTTTTGGGTTTTAGGTGAATTCTTGTGAAAATGGAGCAAAAGATGCTAAGAATAGCCAGAAGCGCCTAGGAGTCGAGAAAATCAAGTTTGGATTGAGCACTGAAAGAATCATGCCAATCAATCAAATTTGAATGTAATTACAGTGGGCCCCTTAGCATAATTTGGAGGTGTTAATAGTATGGATGCATAGCCCGTCAAGTCAGCTTTGGAACGGTTCAAACGGCACTTGATTCCGAGTTGAAACAAAGAAGTTACGGCTGTTTCCGTGGATAGGGGTTTATTTATAATTATTGATAGTCGGCCGGGACGAAGTGAAGCGGAAGTTTGGATTTCAGGGGTCTTAGCGCAATTATCAAAAGTTATCTTTCTGTCAGCCGAAAGATTCCATTTGGAAGGCTCTGGAGCAGTCCAACTTCAACTTGAGATATCTTGGGCTCCCGAACTCCAAATTGGACAAAATTTGAGTCTATTTTGGGTGATTTTTCATAAGAAATACAACAGTGAGGCCCATATAAGCATCCCATTCTCTACGTTTTTTGAAGGATAGATATGATATTTTATTAATTGTGAGTGGAATCTTAGTCATCACCCTTGCTCTCTCTCTCTCCTCCAACTTTCCAAGGGCACTTTTGGGATTTGACTATGGATAGAGTTAATTTGAAAAATATTCTCTCATCTATGGAAGGTTGAAAAGTCAAAGATGCCTTGATCTCATTGCTTGGAGAAGACACCTACAAAGAAAATGAAGCATAAGTTAGAATTAGAAAATTACTTTTTAATAAATAGAAGGTTTATGTATCTAGGATTCTCTTCTCTCCCTCTTTCTATTTTTTTTCTTTTTTCTTGGGATTCAAGGCAATGTAAAGGAGGAAGGACAAAAGAATATTCTCTTTTCTTAGGGAATATTTCTCCTACCACTTCCCTCTTCTCTCTTCTCCCTTCCCCCTATAAATACCCCTTGCCCTTTGGGTTGTAAGAAGTTAGTTCTAGTTCAGTTTTTAAGTTAGCTTTAGTTTAGTTTTAATTCAGCTTTTAGTTCAATTAATTAATGAATTTTCTTCTTCTCTTCTTCTAGTTTTTTGGCTTTCTAAGTTCTAGTTTGATTTCATGCTTTCAATTCCATGGTTGTAATGCTTTTGATTCATGCTTTAATTTTATGTCTTCAATATGGTTGTAATAATTATAGTTTAGTTTCAAGCTTTCTAGTCTAAGTTCCTAAGTTGATGACAAGACTTGGAGATTTAGAAGAGGAAGCCATGCAAGGTTTGTTCAAGTATCCAGGTTTTTACTCTCTAAACTCTTAAACTCATTCTCCCTCTCTTCTTCCATCTCATTCTTCTTCTTCTTCTCCCTCTATTTCTTTTATTTTTTTATGTGGTTGTGGTTAGATGGATATGTGTTCGGATGCCAATTTAATTCTATAGATGTTTGTGAGTTAGGATGGGTTAATTTGTTAGTTTAATTAGTTTAATTTGGTTCACTTTGCATTACTTTTAAGTTAGTTAAATAGAGTGACGTATATCTCCTTGTGTTCGACCCGTAGCTACGATTGATCCGTATGCTTGCGGTTATTATTTTAAACTCAAACAAGTTTTTGGTGCCATTGTCGGGGAGATTATTGTCAACTTTATTTTTCTGATTTTTAACTAATCCAAAGAGCTTTATTTTATTTTATTTTACCTTTTCTTCTAAAAAAAAAAAAAAATAAGTTTTTGAAAACCTCATCTTGTTTCTCTTCTGTTTCAAAGACTGTGCGCCCAATCTAAAGTCCTTCTTATGCTCAAACCCAATCTCTTTTGGTGTTCCTCATAAGATTTGGTTACCTATGACGCTGCATCTTGACTTGGTTGGGTGGAATGGCATATGACTTATCTTTGGAGGTGACCAACTTTGATAACAGGAAAGCGACATAGTGAGTGCCTTAGAAACAGAAACGTATAGTAGTCCTCCACTCTACATTAGAATCCAATTGGAGTCGCCCATAAGTGGCTCTTGAAGACTATACGGGTTTCCTTGCTGTCAACCTATATGACAACCTTACAGCTTTGGAATCATTGTTTCGATTTTTTAGGGCAATGCACCAACTGTCTATTTATTCCCTCATGTTTTTAATGAATTTTTTTTAGTCTTTTATTTTTCTTTAATTTTTCTACTTAGACCTCAATTTGGGATAGGCGGTTAGTTTAGAATAATGGGAGATACACTTCCACCTATAACTTTGGGGGAAAGATGGAACTATGCTAAGGTAACCATGACTTTGGGGGAAATATTTAAACAGGCTAGGGAAGCCAAAAGTAGTGAAATAGAGAACAATATTGCACCACCACAATACAATTTTGCTCTCCAACCCAACTATGGGCTTTCGGGAAATTTTAATTGGTCACATCCCCAGACTGCCCATGTGATGGAAGGATGCCCTAATCTTTATGGGGGTAGCTTTGGTGATGAGAATATGAGTCCTCTATTTCAGTACAATTCTTTTGGCACTTACAATCAGGGGTGGAGTGACCATCCCGATTTCTCGTGGGATCAATAGAATAACCAAGCTGGACCACCCAATTTCCAATACCATGGTCAGATTGGTCCTCCAATGCCCAACCCTCCATTAAATCTCAATGGGCCACCTCTCCTTGAACCATATCACCAACCCCCTGAGTTTTAAAAAATGGGTAAGGAGGCCAGACTGAGTGAGCTTGAGAAACACATAGCCCTTCTCATGACAAGCCACAATACCATGGAGAAGCAACTCTCTTAACTGATCACCATGGTGTAAGAGGAGGAAATGGGTACATTACCTAGTCAGCCTGCACCACTCCATCCCCAGTTTAGTAATGTTGAAAGTCTACCACCCCAGTTTGAAAGTTCACCACCCCAGTTTGAGGTTAATGAGAGTCACTCCCAACACAATGATTTTCTAGATGATTTATTTGTTGAGATTGAGTCTCCTGAATATGGTAGTGAAGCGGAGTTTGATGAACTACCTAGGGAAGTCCAACTTTTGCCTGAAATTTTTGATCTTAGTGAGCCTAGTGTTTCCACTGCTTTAGAATCAGATTTTCATGATAGCATAGAAACCCTAGAAATTCGATCTCCCACTCTCTGGAAAACCCAGATAATTGTCATTTTGAAGATTCCATTGTCTCACATGTTGATTTGTCCAAACCTCCTAGGTTTGATGATTTTATTGACGAGGACAATGTTAGTCATGAGGCTTTTGAAGCAAATTATCATGATCCTTATTTGGCAAACTAAGTTCTGCAAAGAACGGATAGTTTTATTGCTAGGATTGATTTGAGTAAACCTCCCATTTTTTATGATTATTTTGATGAGGTCATTCATAATCCTTTTTATGCTTATTGTGATCCATTCTTGGTTGGTTTTTCTAAACATGACATGTGTTTTACATTGCAAACGGGAGAGAATGGGAGGATTTATAGCATGCGTTTTAATGCCTTCATTTTTCACTGTCTGATGAGGACAGATTTTTCTATTGGATTTTTGTCAGTTGTGCTTAACTTCTATATTATTTCTCGTTTTACTAAAATTCATGGTCGAGTGTTTTCTGGTTCTGAAGCCCTTTCTACATTTCCCGGCCATGGATTGAGATTTCTTGTGATGCCCCAAGTACTTGTTATAGAGCTCATCACTCTTCATGATCATCTTTTTTATTATATCTGGTAAGCCCCCTCATCTCCTCCCTTGTCCTTATTATTTCTTTTATGCTTGCATTGAGGACACTGCATGACTTAAGTGTGGGGGGGGGTGTGTGAGCTTGCTTATTTGGTAAATTTTGATTGTGGCGGTAGTTTGGTATTGTGTATATGTTTTTTTGATTGTGAAGCGAGAGAGAGAGAGGGAATTAGGTGCCCTAGCATGTGAAATAATAAAAAATCCCTTTTCAAGGATGGTAGTTGGTTTCTATCCGGTGATGGGGATTGAGTTTGAAAATATGAGCGTTATTTCATTTGATGGTTAGATTTCTCTATGTGTTTTATGGACCCCTTGATCTTTTGGCTAGTAGTTGAGACCAATTTGTTTGTGGCAAGGCCAAGCATGAAAGTGAAAGTGAAAGTGAAAGGAAAAAAAAAAGAACAAGAAAGGAAGGTGGAATTCCTTGGGACTAGATAGGGCATTGTGCCTCATGAAGCTGGGTGACTTGATCGAAATTCCTTGGAAGGAAAATCAACTCAAAAAAAAAACAACTCTTGCATCAATGTCTTAATGTCTTATGGATATATGCAAAACACAAAGCTACCAAGTATTTTGTGGGTGTCTGGTATATGCTCCACCATGTCATTCAGAGAACAGTAGTGGAGTAGAAATAGAGTTTGTGGTTGAGAAAGAAAAAAAAGCTTTTGCCTTAATACTTGAAACGAGAAAATATGGTCAACAATACTCAATGCCTAAGTCTTTGGTTCCATCGATGCTATAAGTGGTTTACTTGAAGGTGAGTAGTGTTCAGAAAATATGAGGAGATCTCTTGATCTTAATGCATGCTTGTTACTTGAATTGATGTGGGGTGATAAAATTCAAGTATGGGGGAACCTTTGGCTCCTTGATCTTTAGTTGAGCACTTCTTGGGATTATGTGCACTGTCCTACTTATGCCATGATTAAAATTTGCAGCATTCATTTACAATTGAATTTTGGGTGTATATTTACTGTAAACATCCACGAGACACAACTCGTCCACTAGGGGTAACCTAGGGGTTTAAAGGCTTGTTGCACATGCTAAGTGCAACAGTGATTCCTACGAAAGTGAGTTAGGATTTTCTGCATTCTAGGTTAGTTTTTCTTTTGCTTTACTTGAGGACAAGTAACATTTAAGTGTGGGGGAATCTGAGGAGCACATTTATGTGTGAAATCTTAGGGCATAAATCATACATTTTATCACCTTGGACAGAGTTACTTTGGTGCTTTCTTGTGCTTTTCAGGTTTTAGGTGAATTCTTGTGAAAATGGAGCAAAAGATGCTAAGAATAGCCGAAAGCGTCCAGGAGTTGAGAAAATCAAGTTTGGATTGAGCACTGAAAGAATCACGCCAATCAATCAAATTTGAATAGTATGGATGCGTAGCCCATCGAGTCATCTTCGCAACGGTTCAAACGGCACTTGATTCCGAATTGAAACGAAGAAATTACGGCCGTTTCCGTGGATAGGGGTTTATTTATAATTATTGACAGTCGACCGGGGACAAAGTAAAGCGGAAGCTCAAATTCTAGGGGTCTTAACGCAATTATCAAAAGTTATCTTTCTGTCAGCCGAAAGATTCCATTTGGAAGGCTCTGGAGCAGTCCAATTTCAACTTGAGATATCTTGGGCTCCCGAACTCCAAATTGGACGAAACTTGGGTCTATTTTGGGTGATTTTTCATAAGGAATACAACAATGAGGCCCATATAAGCATCCCATGATCCACCTTTTTTTAAGGACAGATTTGACATTTCATTAATTGTGAGTGAAATCCTAGTCATCACCGTTGCTCTCTCTCTCCTCCAACTTTTCAAGGGCACTTTTGGGATTTGACTATGGATAGATTTAATTTGAAAAATATTCTCTCATCAATGGAAGGTTGAAAAGTCAAAGATGCCTTGATCTCATTGCTTGGAGAAGACATCTACAAAGAAAATGAAGCACAAGTTAGAATTAGAAAGTTACTTTTTAATAAATAGAAGGTTTATGTGTCTAGGATTCTCTTCTCTCCCTCTTTCTATTTTTTTTCTTTTTTCTTGGGATTCAAGGCAATGTAAAGGAGGAAGGAGAAGAGAATATTCTCTTTTCTTAGGAATTATTTCTCCTACCACTTCCCTCTTCTCTCTTCTCCCTTCCCCCTATAAATACCCCTTGCCCTTTGGGTTGTAAGAAGTTAGTTCTAGTTCAGTTTTGAAATTAGTTTTAGTTTAGTTTTAATTTAGTTTTTAGTTCAATTAATTAATGAAATTTCTTCTTCTCTTCTTCTAGTTGTTTGGCTTTCTAAGTTCTAGTTTGATTTCATGCTTTCAATTCCATGATTGTAATGCTTTTGATTCATGCTTTAATTTTATGTCTTTATTATGGTTGTAATAATTCTAGTTTAGTTTCAAGCTCTCTAGTCTAAGTTCATAAGTTGATGACAAGACTTGGAGATTTAGAAGAGGAAGCCATGCAAGGTTTGTTCAAGTATCCAGGTTTTTACTCTCTAAACTCTTAAAACTCATTCTCCTTCTCTTTTTCCATCTCATTCTTCTTCTTCTTCTCCCTCTATTTCTTTTATTTTTTTTATGTGGTTGTGGTTAGATGGATATGTTTTAGGACGCCAATTTAATTTGTTAGATGCTTGTGAGTTAGGATGTGTTAATTTGTTAGTTTAATTAGTTTAATTTAACACTTTAATTTGGTTCACTTTGTATTACTTTAAAGTGAGTAAAATTGGGTGGCATATATCTCTTTGTGTTCGACCCGTAGCTATGATTGACCTGTACGCTTGCGGTATTGTTTTAAACTCAAACAGGGCAGTGGGTGAGCTAGATCGGATGGCATTCCAAGCAGAGCACACAGAAAAACAACGGGAAGAGAGAGTCTAGTCACATACCTCACCAGCCAGGGTCTCAGGGATTTTAATGGACCAAGCTGCATTAAAAATAGAGAGCATAAAATTTGATTTGACTTGAGGGAAGACCCAAGATGAACTTGAAATAGAGTTTGCAACCCGACAAGTGAATGAGGAGAATAGAGAAGGATTCAGATTTGATTGTTCAGCAATGGATGATTTGCCCAACCATTTATCTGACCAAAAACTGAATGAGTGACCACATTACCCACTATTCTATGTCAGCTATTTGACCCCCTGCTGATGGCAATGCTGTAGGTGGCAGTTTGAATTTGTTGCTTTTGTTTGATGTTTATAGGCTTCTCTAGTTTTTTGTTGTAACTTTCTTTCTTTCCTTAATAAACATGACCTTTTAGCTGGAAAAGTAATAACCTTTTAGCTTGGTTTTTTTATTGAAGCAATGAAATTTTAATTTCTTTACATTAATTAATAATTACATAAAATTAATTGTACTAGGCCCAAACTAAATATGTAGGCCCTTGTAACTTCCACATTATCGATCGGATGATTGGAAGATTTCTTGGATCCTAAAGTCATTGAAATTGTTCATGAAAGGGGTTCGATGAACAGTGAGACCACTCGATCTTTAGTCACTCCGCCGGGAGTGCCAATGCCATCACCGTGCTGAAAGATGCACTGGGAAGTCCGTGCCATGTTCAAGGCCATGTCCACAACCCATCTAGGAAGCCCACAGCTTTGAGCACACTCGTTAAGCTTCTTCCATGAATCCCTCACTAAGCCCTCTATGTGTTCTCTTGCTTCTCCCTCTGGGACACCCTTTTCATTCATGTAGCATTGTATGGACTTGGGCACATCTCCCCTTTCCATCTCAGCCTTCAATTGCCAAAAATATAAACCAACTTTAGTAAATGATGGAAATTATAAGGTCCATTAATTCCTATACATAATTTTAGTAGAGAGATTAAGAGCTAATATTAATTATAGCTACATTACTTGGGAAGTTCCGAGGTCATCAGTGAGTCGAGTAATGATAGATGCCCAATAAAATAGGTCACCGGACCCACAGTTCAGAGCCTTCAGGCAATCAAGAGACTCATCAGCCGATAGGGTGCGTCCTTGCAGCTGCAGAAAATAAGCATGAACCATGGCTGCAGGACCACCCACTGATATCCATGCATTACCCAAGTATTCTTCCAACCCTGGTGTGTACCCCTTGTAAAACCATCTTGCTTCCATCATGTATGCTCTGCAAAGTCGTGCCCACTACAAAATATGAAAAAACATATAAATGCAAATTCATTAAAGCTCTATTTGTTTTTATGTAAAATGATGAAGAAATAAAAGTGTCCTGTAAAATAGGATTTTTTGTTGAAAGGAGCATTGGCCAAGTGGATTTTTCAATTTGTAAGATAATAGGGCAATCATTTACGGGGCTGGGTTCAGGGTTGTGTTTGGGGATAGACTACAGGCAGCCTGACAGTCTTTCTTTTAGGGTTAAAAATAGTACCTCTTTCTTAACATAGGGTAAGATATTCAACGCATGATCCCTTTGTGCATCATAAACAATTCCATTACCAAAATTGAGCAGGGCTAAGTAGCAAGATTTCATGTAGTTGGGAAGCTCCTCCACGGCTTTGATATCCCACCTGACAAATTAAAAATATCTCAAATATTTTTTTTGGAAGCCAAGATAAGATAAGCAATTGAAAGATGTACCTTGAAGTCTCTTTGGAACTTACCTATCAACTGCATTTGTGAAGAGTTCAAGTTCATCTAGTGATCCATATACATCATAAATGTCGTCAATTATCGTCAAAATTGAGATTAATTTGGTGAGCCCAATCCTGCATTTGGAGAATCCGGGCTCATAGATAATCCCAACTGTCCACATGAAATTCTCCACTAATCGGTCTCTTGCAAAGCAAAGCTCTTCTTCAAAAGCCAAGTCTCTCCACCACCTACTAGAGAAAATATGCAATACTTAGTATCATTGTTTACATTGAATTGTAACAATTTGAAGTGGACCAACTACGATAAAAGACATTAATTTTATAACAATAAAACGATCAGAACTTCGACACATGTGAAAGGGGGTCACCCTGCAAGGTCACTAGGTGACATTGATGGGAATCTTGAATATCCAAGAGGCATACCACCAAAATAGAGTACCAGGCCCACGCCCAATTATACAAAGGAGGTGGACAATTCTGGTATGGTTGAGAATAAATTTTGATTTATGGTAAAATTTACTTTTTTCCAGACTATTTTCCACTTAGACAAATGGAGCCAAAGCAAACCCTTGCATTAAAGTTGTTATGCTTTAATTAATTAAAAAATTACCTTGATAGCTCCTGTAAATCTCTTTGGTGAACTGATTGCACAATGTTGAAATCTAGCTTCGCTAGCTCAACCAATATTGATGAACTCTTCTTTGTATGCTCCTTCCCGTAAACATTTATGAAGTTCCTAGCTTCTAATCTCACCATTCTCCAGTGCAATGGAACTTCCAATGATCGTCGCACTTGTTCTGCCAGATTATTCCCCAAGTCTTTCATTGATGACTTGAGACGTGAGACACTGAATTCCATGGCTTCCTCTAGCACTGCATCTCCAGTCATTCCAAGGTATGAAGCTTCATATAAGCACAAGAGACCTTCGGCTTCATTACTTAAACAGTCCATGAAGCTCCCATCGTTGTTCTTGAATTCATTAAACACATCTATATGCAAATTAGAATAACACAGGAGTTAAAACCAAGTATCAAATCAAGCGTTTATCGTTACACTAAAACTAATTGATAGTAGTGAGGGCGCAACTTTATTTCTTTATAAAAGTTCATGTAAATTACCTGAACTAACTTGATATCCATGTTCTCGAAAAAGTCGAAATTTTAAGGCAGCAGTACAGAGATCATCATTGCCCTCCAAATAAACGAGATGATGAAGAAGAAGGGACTCTTTGATCTCTTCCTCGAAGTGGTAAACCACTCCCAACCGTTGAATCGAGTCGATGAGTTTCAATCGAACCAATGGATCTTTGGTAGACATTATAAGCTGCTTTACTTCTTGCTTGAGCTCCTCTAAGCGGGCATGGGAGAGTTCATTCTGCAATCCAAACAAGAAGTGGGAGTTTTTTTTTTGGTGAAACAAGAAGTGGGAGTTGGTAAGGCATTAAGACCAAGTGAAATTGTAAAAATATATACAAAAATTGAGAATAATACAAGGGATCGAGACTAGCTAGCTAGCTACTAACCGTGTATGGATTCTTCAAAGACTCAATGACTTGGTGATCCCAAATGGTAGGATGATAATGAGCTGATCGGCGTTCACTCTCTTGTGATGCCGATGCCGATGCCGACGACAACCGTGAGCACCGAGTGTCAGCGACCTTTATTTGACAAACATTACTGCGTTTGTTGTTTTGCAGCCATGAGATATTGTTGGTGCGATGAGGTAGAGACAAAGATGAAGACCAGCGTTGAACGTAGAAACTCATTTTCAAGATAGGTTGAAAGGAAGAAGAAACAGTATGTACCATTTTGATTATTGAAGACCAATTTCCTTTCCAAGCTAATTGAAATGTTTACAAGTTTGTGTTTAAGAATCTAAGAACATAGTAGGTCTTTTTATAGCATTAAAGCACCCAAGTTTCTTACCAAAAAAAAAAAAAAAAAAAAAAGAAAATAAACGACAGAGGCAAAAGATTAGATCATGAGAATGGAGAGGGAAATTAAGGTAGATAAACGTGTTTTTTTTGGTTGAAAATAAACGTGTTGTATATTTACTTTTAGAGATTAAAGGTACCTATGGGGCGTAGAATCCTATCTACTTAGAGATGAAAATTACCTAATTAATTAAGGGGGCTTAGAATCTATTAGAGTAAGATAGAGCCAAAAGGATTATAGTTAGGTTCTGCATATTCCATTAAAAAAAAAAAGAGAGAAGAAGAACGTTTATATTTAGGTTCTGCATATTTCAAAACAAGAAAAACGTTCTCCACGTGGTCAAGATATTAATATTGGTACATCTATCATTTTTTTTGTTTTGTTGCTAAAAGTCAGCAAAATTATATTAAAAGAGAAAAAAGAATACAGAAGAATGGCGTCCAGGCAAACCCAAACGGATACTGGAATACAAAAAATAGGGACAGAACCCTACCTAAACAACACCAGGAAGAACGAGCTTACATTAGCCAAAACAGTGGAAAATCTTCCAAAAAATGGATTGCAGAAAGCGCTGAAGACCATTCCATTGCTGCCTAACAAACCAAGGAATTGAGCCAGAATGAAACATCCCAATAGCCGCCATCGAATCACATTCAATCCATAAACGATCACCCCTATCTCCTTAGCTCTCGAAAGGCCGTGAAAGATCACCATGAATTCCGCCACATAATTTGTGTTGGAGCCAAGGAAAATACTAAAAGCCAAAACGGAGACAGTTTGATCAGTCCTAAGAACATCACCAGCTCCAGCCCTTCCTAGGTTCCCTATGGAGCAGCCATTGGCACTAAGCTTGAACCAGCCTCTTGGAGGTCTACACCACCTAACCTCTCTTATCACTTGCACCGGCTTAGGGAGCAAAGGAATTAACAGCCATCTGGCACAAATCAGATCAAGGTGGGTAGACACCGAATAAGAAAAGGAACCCGAAAGCTCCCTGAGAGAACTGAAAATCAAAATCATAATTGCATCCACCGGCCTAGCCTTACCTTCAAACTTCCTACAATTTCTCTCTGCCCAAATAGTTTAGTCCATACAATTTTGATCTCTCCTCGAGCTACAACCCTATCAATTCTTCAATTTTTTTAAACTAGTGGCCATGGTAGATATCTTAGCCTTCCCACTTTTTTGGTATATTAAAAAAGACCTGCTTTCAAACATTACTGATAGGGTCTAGTCTACGTATGCTGGATGGAAGGACCACTTTCTTTTTGCTATTTTTTTTTTCTAAAGATCATATGTATTAGAAAGAAGGGAAGCAGTTTTCTGTACAGGAGTGTGGCCTACACCAGCACTCCCATGTGTCTATCTCTCTCCTCCTTAAAATAAGGGGGCAGAGGTGTCTTTTCACATGGGGAGGAGAGAGATAGACTCATGGGAGTGCTGGCGTAGGCCACACTCCCGGACAGAGAACTTTTTCCCTAGAAAGAAAGAATTAAAAAATTACAGTCAAAAGGAAGGCTAACCAACTGACAATACAAGCACAAAAGTTGAATATCAAAAACCTCCCACCTTCGGCAATGCCATCAATAGGAAGAATTGGTATTAGACCTTATCACACCATATCCGACCATATCCGATTTCTTTCTATGTTTGCCATTGCTTGAGTATCAAGCATGCAATCTCTCATGATCTCTACATTGTCTCCCTCGATCTTTCATTTATAGTATTGTAATCTTTTCTTTATAGTATGTGTATTATAGGTGATTGAGTTTCCAACATGTGGATTCCTTCACCTATTTATACACTCACAATTGCAATCCAAACTAAGGAATTATCACATAAAATATTAACTTCTATTATGGTATCATGAGCCTCTAGCTCCACCGAGCAAGAGAATCCATTTTTTTTTCTCCATTTCTTGCCTTCCCACGGACTCCCTCTCTTGGATGATATGGGCTCTCCTCCCTCCACCCCAAACACCTCTTCTATCTCCTCCACCATTACACCATCCACTACACCGAGCCTCTCATAGATTCTTTCAATCAAGCTCTCATCTAAGAACTTCGTCCATTGGAAAACCCAGATTGTTCCTTATCTCAAAGGCCAGCGATTCCATGGTTATGTTACTGGCTCCAATCCCTGCCCCAAGGATGCATCATAGGTTGAAAGATGGGAGGAAAAAGACTCCTTAATCATGCGTATCCTCATCTCCTCCCTCTCTGGCGAAGCTATGTCACTTGCAGTTGGGTGTGGAACCAGTAAAGAGATTTGGGACGTCCTTCATGCTGCCTACAGTAATGCCTCCACCTCGAGGATCTTGTCTCTCAATGCTGCTCTTCAACAACTTGTTCAAAAGCAAGATGAACCTATTACTCAATTTATAAGTCGGGCCAAAGCCCTCTCTGATGAACTTGGTGCAGCCTGCAAACCCCTCCCCACGGAGGATCTTAATCTTCATATTTTTTGTGCTCTACGTGCCAAGTTTTCAGCCCCTATTTCCAACCATGATGGACCGTAAAGAACCAATCAGTTATATTGATTTACATGGGCTCCTTGTCAACCATGAGTACTTGCTTCAATTACGATAGGCTGTTGTTGACCCTGCTGCCAGTGCCACTGCCAATGTTTCTCAATACACTCGCGGTCCCCCTACCTAGCCTTATGGTCGTGGCACACCTGGTGGTCGCGGTCGGGGTAGGGTGGTCTTTTGGATGCTCCAACGCATTTGCACGTAGCCCTTGCACAATCTGTGGTTGCACTAATCATCAAGCCCCCACTTGTTACTACAAAAATAAGACCGTTGGTCAACAGTCTCATCAAACTCCCTCTCCATCTGCCTACATTGCCATGCCCAACCCTCCATTACTACCCACCCCGCAGCCTTACCCGCATCTCTCCCAACCCCAACGGTCCTACCCCCCCAACCATGGCCATTATCCCCAACCCACCACTAACCCGGGCCTAGCAACTTGGATTCCTGACACTGGGGCTACTCATCATGCGACACCTGACTTGCAGTCTCTCTTCTCATATGCGCCCTACACTGGTAAGCACGGTTTGTTGGTTGGTGATGGTAACTCTATTCCCATCTCTCATATTGGCTCTTCCTCTATCCCTTCTTCTTCTCATTCTTTATCTCTTTCTGACATTTTACATGTACCGTCTCTTTATAATTCTTTACTTTCAGTTAATAAATTTGCTTCTGACAACAATGTTTTCTTTGAATTTCATGCAACCCATTTTCATGTGAAGGATCCAACCTCCAATCGCATTCTACTTACGGGGCCTAGCAAAGACGGTCTCTACCATCTGCCATCTCCACCGTTGCATGCTCCCTCCACCAATATTGCTCAGGTTTCCTCTTATGATCGCTGGCACCAATGTCAGGGTCACCCTCATGACTGCTCCCTTCACCTCATGGTTAATGATGTCAAGCTTCTTTCATCTTCGCATTTGTGTTCTGATTGTCAAATATGCAAATCAAGCCGTTTGACCCTTCGTGAATCTCATAATCATAGTAGTTCTCTTTTATTTTTAATTTTTAGTGACATTTGGGGACCCTCTCCTACTATTTCATCTGATGGACATTGTTATTTCTTAATTTTTGTGGATGATTTTACTCGCTATAATTGGTTTAATCCTCGTAAGGCTAAATCTGATGCCTTCTCTGTGTTTAAGCAATTTCAAGCATTAGTTGAGCATTAATGCTCTACTACAATTAAAAATGTGCAAACTGATTGGGGGGGGGGGGGAGAGTTTCCGATCTCTTCATTCTTATTTTGCCACTCTTGGCATTCACCATCGAATTTCTTACCCTCACACTCATGAACAACAGGGCACCATTGAAAGGCGTAATCGCCATATTGTTGAGACCGGGCTGACCCTTATGCATCATGCCTCTGTTCTTCAACTTTATTGGGATTTTGCCTTTGAAACGGCAGTATACCGAATCAATCGCATGCCCACTCCCACCCTTGGGACCCTTTCCCCCTATCATCTTCTATCATCTCATCCACCCGATTATAGCTTTCTCAAAGTTTTTGGGTGCCTTTGTTTTCCTTTTCTTCGCCCTTACAATAATCATAAAATTGATCCTCGGTCCACTCCATGTATTTTCATTGGGTATAGTTCACATCACCACGGCTGCCGTTGCATGCATCTTGATTCCCATCGCATTTATATTGCTCGTCATGTTTGTTTTGATGAGCTTCGATTTCCCATTCGCGAAATGCAATCAACTCCCCCTCCCACATCCCTCACACCAACATGGGCTTCCCTACCCCTCACCATCTTACGCGATCCACCATTACCTATTGTCCAAACCCCAAACCCTAACTCACCAAAAACCCCCTTATCCCACACCCCCATCCCTGATGTTGATCCCATATCCCCATTCCCTAGTCCACAACCCTCCCCTTCCCCAACCCCTTCATCATCTCCCCCATGTCGCACACGCCTCTTAAGTGAGCTGTATGCTGACCCCTCCATAGGCCCTCATGCCAATCTTACCCATATAACCCCTGACCCATCTCCCCCTTTAGAACCTACCTATTACACTCAGGCTGTGAAGGATTCTCAATGGCGCCAGGCCATGTATGATAAGTTTACGACTTTGCTTAAAAATGGCACATGGTCATTGGTGCCTCCTCCTACTAATGCAAATTTGGTTGGTTGTAAGTGGCGTACAGGATCAAGCGCAAGGCTGATGGGACTATTCAATGATATAAGACGAGGCTTGTGGCCAAGGGGTTTCATCAACAGCAGGGCTTGGATTATGATGAGACCTTTAGCCTTGTTGTCAAGCCTACAACCATCCGTACAGTGCTCACCTTGGCTGTCTGTAATGGATGGGGTGTTCAACAACTTGATGTCCAAAACGCCTTTTTACATGGTGTTCTTAATGTGGAAGTTTATATGACTCAACCTTAGGGGTTCGAAGATGTTAATCGACCAAATCATGTATTCAGGTTGCACAAATCTTTATATGGCCTCAAACAGGCCTCTCGTGCCTGGTTCAACCGATTGTCCCAGTTCTTGATTCAATCTGGTTTCCGGTTGTCCCAAACGGATCCATCACTATTCATTTATACACAAGGTCCCATGACCTCTTATGTTCTTGTGTACGTCGATGACATTTTGGTCAGTTGGAATCCGCCCATTTACACTGTTACAACAACTAGCTTCTGAGTTCTTGATCAAAGATCTGGGCCGCTTAAATTTCTTTTTAGGGATCGAGGCAACTTACCACTATAATGGCCTTACATTTTCTCAGTCCCTCTATATTACTGATCTTCTCCAATGGGCTTGCATGTCGGATTGCAAACCTGTTCTTACACCAATGGCCACTACCTTTAAAGCATCTACTGCAGGAGGTGTATCTTTTTCTAATCCAACTAAGTATCGGTCGATAGTTGGTGCATTGTAGTAAATTACTCTCACCCGCTTAGATGTAGCTTTCTCTGTGAATCATGCTTGCCAATACATGGATAACCCTACAGAAGAACATTGGACCATGGTAAAAGTGTGTTTCACGCTACCTCAAACACACTGTTGGTTATGGGCTCCATATCACCCAATCCTCCTCTTAAGATCTCCAGGCTTTCTCTGATGCTGATTGGGCCAGTGATGGTGACGATCGTAAATCCACTGGTGGATATGCCATCTACGTGGGAAACAATTTGATTTCTTGGGCCTCCAAGAAGCAGAAGACTGTTGCCTAATCCTCCACTGAGTTCGAGTACAAGGCCCTTGCTGACGCCTGTGCTGAGCTCACCTGGCTCCAGTCCCTATTTGGTGAACTTGGCCTCTCCACCTCTTTGGCTCCTGTGTTGTGGTGTGACAGCATCGGCGCCACGTATCTCTCGATAAATCCAGTTTTTCATGCCCGTACCAAGCACGTGGAAATTGATTTCCACTTTGTTCGTGACAAAGTTGCCAAACGTGACCTTCAAGTCTGTTTTATTTCTACCAAAGATTAGATTGCCGATATTATGACCAAAAGGCTCGGTACGGCCAGATTCTCTTTTCTTCGGGACAAGCTGAAGATTTGCACGCTCAAATCTTCATCTTGAGGGGGTGTATCAGACCATATCACACCATATCTGAACATATCCGATTTCTTTCTATGTTTGCCATTTCTTGAGTATCAAGCATGCAATCCCTCATGATCTCTACATTGTCTCCCTCAATCTTTCATTTATAGTATTGTAATCTTTTCTTTATAGTATGTGTATTATAGGTGATTGAGTTTCCAACATGTGGATTCCTTCACCTATTTATACACTCACAATTGCAATCCAAACTAAGGAATTATCACATAAAATATCAACTTCTATTAGTTAGCAACAAAGAAATAAAGCCTAACAAAATTAGCAAGCATGGAAATGTAAACGACTCTAAGCATCCATCTCAAGGTCCTGCACAATCGACTGAAGGAAATCAATCATTGTAGAGGAGAGATCAAATTTTACTGTAGACTTGACGAGAAAATCAGCTATTGAATTAGCTTCTCTATAATAGTGCGAAATGCGCCAATCAATCGATCTTAAGAAAGGTTGCAAGGATAGCCAATCTTGCCGCGCAAACCAAGGGACTAAGCTTTTACACTGATTTTGGAAAGAAGAATGAACACTACATTAGAGTCACACTCAATCCTTGGTTTGTGAAGCAATAGTGGATTGGTTTGCAACCTTTCTTGCAAGATATCAATTGGAAAATTTTGCACTGTTTCCGGGAAGCTAACCTAGTGGCTGACTATCTTGCGAAATGTGCTGCCAAAAGTGGCTCTTCTTCCCCTGCTTTGTCGATTTTCCCTTCAATGGTTAATGCTCACTTGTTTGAGGATGCTCTAGGGAGACGAAGATATAGATTTGAGTAGGGTGGGGTTCTCTCCTCTCCTTTGGAGTGTGGGTTTCCTTGCTAGTCCCTTTTGTTCTTGTATCCGTCTGGGTATGCCTGGACGTTAAATACTGTATTTTTCTTTCTCTTTTTATAATATATTCCTTGCTGATCCTTAGCAAAAAAAAAGTCACACTCAATCCAAAGTCTCTGAAGGTTGAGATCTCTAGCCCAAAGCAAACCTTTGATTACCGCTAAAAATTCTGCTTCAAAATTAGTTCTAATTTTCAAGAAGCATCTAAAGGAAAAGAACACCTAAGCATTGGAATCCCGAAAAAACTCCTCCTACACCTGATTTACCAAGATTCCCCAGGGAGCAACCATCAACATTCAACTTAACCCAAGAGAGAGAAGGACACCAAAGTACTTCCAAGAAGACATTAGTTTTTTAAGGGATTATAGGAATACTCAAGGATCTAGCGCAAAGAAGATCCCTTACCAAAGAAACTGAATTTTTTAACTTGGGAGAAATGGAAGAAACCTCTCTCAGCAAAGCATTACACACCCAAATCATATTCCTCGATTTATCTTCAAAGCGTCTAAGATTCCTTTCAGACCAGATCAAAAAAGGAATGAGGATAATGCCCACAAGCCATGCATCCTTAAGGCCTACCACCCTTGACTTGAGATTCTGCCATTAACTCAAATCCAGGAAAGTGGGATGAGGGCACCAAGTAATACCAAAGAGGCTCAGAAAGTTCCACAAAGTAATCGTAAAACAGTAGTCCAAGAACAAGTGTGAAAAGGACTTTACCTCTTGAAGCATAAATTACATCTAGAAGGGAAGGGCACCCCTTTGTGATGCACTTTATCATCTATGGAAAGCTTTCCCTGATATAATCTCCAGCCAAGCATAGGGTGACAGGGCAGCAAACATTTATTCTAGACCACAGACCACCAAGGAGAGATCAGCTTTTTAGAACGGATGGCCTCCCAAGGCAACTTCACAGAGAACTCACCCGACTGATTGAGGATCTAGTTACAAACATCAGATACTTGGAAATCTTGAATTTTAATAGCCTTGATCAATTCAAAAATATTCTTTAAAAAATTGACTCCACATATAGAAGAACCCAAAAATAAGCTTGAAATAAAGTCAGCAACTTGACCAGAAGAATGCTGAAAAATACCTGGGTCCAGATTTGATTTTTCTAGACTAGAAAAATCACCCAACCATCTATCCAACCAAAAGTTTATATTTCGACCATCACCTACCAACCATCATTCATTGCAAGATACAAATTCCCAGCCAGACCGAGGAGGATTTATAAGTAGACCTTCAAAGAACCAATTTTGAAAATAAATCTTGCCCAAAAGAACTTAGTCATAACTGAGTCACCATGTTTAATTTGCCAAGCCAACTTACTCTGGCAAGCTTTGTTGACCTCACGCATCTGACCAATGCCTAGGCCACCTTCAGAAAAAGGCCTACAAACATCGTCCTACTCAGAGTAATCTTCTTAACAGAGTCAACTTCACCGCTCCAGATAAAATTCCTCATCCAGTTTTCCGACAAAGAAATCATAGAATTATGGACCGGCATACCTGAAATAACCGATCTCAATAGTTGTACTCATCCCACCATAAAAAGAAATTTTCCTTTCCATCCCGATAAGCGCCCTTTAATTTTATCTATCAAGGGAAGAAGACGCTGAGATGAGACTCGTCCTCTAAGAATTTCCATAACTAAGTCACCATGTTTAATTGGCCAGAAAAGCTTTGGTAATGCTCCAAGAAAAATTTCAAGGCTCAAATGTACCTGAAAGCACCATTACAGAAAATAAACACATCATCAGCAAAGAGGAGGTGACCTGGAGTAGAGACACCTCTAGGACCCCTTAAGGGGAGAAGCCTCTGATCGACCACCATCTTTTTTAAGCCTCTACATAGAACCTCCTCAGCAACAATAAACAACAAAGGTGTTAGGGGATCTCCTTGACGAAGCTCTCTTTCCACTCCAAAAAAAATAGCAGGCCCTCCATTTACCAACATCGAAATTCGAGTTGTAGAAAGTAATTGATGCAGCCACAAAATCCACCACTCACTAAGGCTAAACCTTCGTAGTACTTAAAAAAAATCCCAAGAAAGGGAATCATACGCCTTTCGCACATCCAGCTTCAACCCAATACCACCACCCCTAACAGACTTGTCCATCAAATTAGTCAACTCTGAAGCAAGGCTAATATTTGAGAAAATAACCTTCCCCTTCTGAAAGGCACCATGTTCTTCCGAAATAAGACGAGGCAACACCAACCCCAAATGGTTCGCTAAAACCTTAGAAATAATTTTACAAATAAAATTGCCCATACAAATAGGGCAAAATTTGTCTAAGACCACCGCCCCATCCACCTTTGGAATCAAAGTGATGAAACAATTATTTGTACCTTTGGGGAGTATACCCTCCTGAAAAAAATTCTTGACAGCCCTGCACACATCCCCTTCAATAATCACCCAAGGCCGCCTGAAAAAAGCACCACTGAATCCATTGGGCCCTGGAGAACTATCAGGATCTAAGTCCCAAACCGCCTTCTTCATCTCTATAGCATCTGGAATAGAGTCCAAAACATCCATGTCGACATCCTCAATAACAGAGGGAATCACTTCTAGCAAGTCCAGGTGTTCCTACAATGGAACCTCTTCATTCAAATTTTCATAAAATTTTGAAATATAATCAGCCAAAGCAACAGGATCCATGACCTTCACCCCATCATTTTTTACCAGACAACGAATCTAACATTTTTCCCTCCTTAACATTGCAGAAAGATGAAAAAACATGGAATTGCGATCTCCAGCTTTTAGCCATTTAATTCTTTTTCGAGCCAAATCTTCTCATGATCCTTCAAAGCATTGAGGTACCCCGTCTTTGCATCAGTCTCCATACCAAAAAGAGCATCATTTACACCAATGGTTTCCATGACTTCCTGGACATCATCAAGGACTGTCTTAGCCTCCTTCAAAGCCACATCAAAATTTGGGAATTCACCTCGGGCCCAAGTCCTAAGCACCGGGTTAAGATGTTTCAACTTCTGACTCAAAATGAAGAGGAGAACCACGAGCTAGTAAGGACCAGGACTACTGAACCACCTCCTCAAAGCTAAGGCTATCCGTCCAAAACTTGTGGAATCTAAACGGAGCATTTTTAGGCTTACCCAAAGACTTCAAAGCAATTACCAAGGGGGAGTGGTCAGATGCAACCCTTAGCAAAACCTGTTGACAATAAGATTGAAAGACCTCCAGCCTTCTAGTATTACAAAAACCACGATCCAAAACCGAATCAACACGCCCACGCTTCCTGTTGTTAGACCAAGTAAATTTTTTCCCACTAGAAGAAACAACAATGAGAGCTTAAGGATCAATCATAGCCCCAAATTCCAAAGCTGAACCCAAAGAAAAAGCCCCTGGACCACGCTTTTCACTAGACAGAAACATAGCATTGAAATCGCCCACCACCAACCACGGAGAAGCTACCACTGTCAAGGAACCTAGCTTAAGCCACAAGTCCATACGAGACACTCTAAAGCAACTTGCATGAATAACATATAAAGGAAAAGGACCCCATTCCACACAACAAAGACAGTAATTTGCATATCCGAAGAAGAAACCATCGAAGGCTTAATTATACCCAATCTCCAGATAAACCAAATATTAGGAAACAAACCAGATCGAACATTATGAATTTCGACATATAACCTAGTTTATTAAAGAAAAGAGCGGGAAAACTACTCACCTCAACCTTAGGTTCAGCAATACACACTAAATCAGGAGAATGCTCCACCAAATAGGCGACAATGCCAAACAAGCAACATTCTTCTTGATTCCTCTTATGTTCCAAAAGAGGACTTTCATTGGAAACTAGTCGATTTGGCAGCCAAGCGGTCAGACTGCTTGTGAATAACATTCTCCACTACCTACTGCTTCTTTCCATGACACTACTTTGGCGGCACTTGAAATCCCCCTGCTCAACTTCCAAGGGCGCCTGGTCAACATCCTCCACCTCAGCCGTGTGCACCACCACCCTGCCCTCCCTAAAGGATGTAGGAGCTATGGACTTAACCAATGAATTTGAAGCCCCTGCAAGCAAAACCACCTCCAACTCTCCTCTAGCTAAGTCTGAGACTTCGAGAAGTTGAGTGCCAGATGAGAGGGCACGACTAGCAAGCCTTCCACCATGTTGGAAACCCCCCTGAGCACCCCTGGAAGCACCACCTCTAAGCCCAATACCATGTCCATGACCCAATACCTGAGATCCTCCATGACCCAACCCACGACCCAAGCTAAGAGCCGATCCACCCAAATTCTCCATATCCGAATTTGAAAATCCAATACGTGAAGGATCTTGGGGAATATTTGATTGCTCCACCACTCCTCCACTTACTAAATATTTCACTCTCTCCAAAGATTTTCCCAAATCTCTTTCCAAATCAACAGGTGTTGTTTGATTGGGAGGTGGTCATTTCACATGTGGGGCCCAGGTGGGACCACCTATGAAATGACTACCTTACCCCTATTTTTATTGTCGTTTAGCGGTGCTGCACAGGTGCAGCTCTCGCTACAGCTGGATAAGATCTTTTTCCCAACTCCACCGCCCACCTCGTCTGGAACTAAGGATTCCAGTAGTCTTAGAGAGAGAACTGAGGTTCTTTCCACCTCCTTCTCCCGCACAGAGCACGCCCCATCACTACCAGCCACCGACCCAACATCCACATCATCATTCTGGACTTATCAAGCTTTCTTGGCCTCCACCTCAAGCCGCTTCTTGCAATTGCTAAATGCATGTCCCACCCTTCTACGAAAACCATAGTGCATCATATTATCTTCATACAACACCGGTTGCCTGAACCAAAATTTTTTCGGTGACCTAAGATGCCCAGTCGAGCCTTCTCGAGTCCTTCTATCAAGGGCCACTGAAGTTCCTAGAGCCTTAGCCAAGGATAATAAAATATCTAGGTGCCAATATTCATAATGGAGGTTTGGAAACCAGACCCATACAAGCTTCCGAGAAAGATGAGTTCCATTTACATTAAAATCAGGCCTCCATCTCTGGAACCGAATAAGTTGGTTCCCAACTCTCACTGGACTACGCCGCTGATAAACCCAAGATTATATGAACCAATCAGAGGCTGCCATGTGTCACGGCCCAAGAGGTGACCCATTCCATTTACATTGAAATCAGGCCTCCACCTCTAGAACTGAATAAGTTGGTTCCCAACTCTCACCGAACTACGCCGCTGATAAACCCAAGATTATACGAACCAATCAGAGGTTGCCATGTGTCACGGTCCAAGAGGTGACCCATTCTAGAACCAGAGAAGAACCAACTCGGACATAAGTCATAAGGAAGATCATAGGCACGACCCCCACAGGTGCGACCTCCACTATGGGCGCGGCCTCCTCTCCCCGGGCGCGACCTCCACCATGGGCGTGGCCTCTCCACCATGGGTGCGGCCTCTCCATGGGTGCGGCCTCATAGGCGCAACCTCCATAGACATGACCTACGCGGATGTCGAGGCACCTAGCCTGTGATCCAGTCATCACTAGAGACTTATGCCACCTCCAGGACTCTAGGGCACCGCCTAGAAGTCACGTCACCCAGACGGACTCAAACACCAAAGGAGCTGTCACCATACACGCAGGTGTCTATCTATTAAGGATCCCAGCACAGCTGGGATACTCCCTCCCGCAGGGAGACGGCCAACCAAGGAAGAGCCCTGCTACCCAGGGTCTCTATCCACTACATGGATCACTCGTCATCAAACTGGGACTCTCCACGCCGCCATACTCTACTATAAAAGGGAAGGTATTTTATTCCCTCAACCCATCTTGAATACTATTATTTATCTGTTTGCTCAGGAGATCTGACTTTGGCATCAGAGAGTCCTAGGCCGGAACCACACTGGTTCTCCTTTGTTACTCTGGTCCTTTTGTAGGTTATGGTACTCAAAGGGATAGTAGACGATTTCTTGATGCAACAGATTGGCACCGTCTGTGGGAACGATGCTAGCCATCGTATCTACTAGCTTGTTTCCATAACTGTTCAATTATGGCACCACGGGGTAAGAAGACTGCTCCCTCCACCAATAATGCCCTAAGGGATGGATCACCTCCTCCAGAGAGCTGTCATCGCAGAGCCAATGACCATGACCATGTCTCTCTGGAGAGGGAGATCCCAGACAACGATCAAGTTACGGTAGTCGAACCCAACAACGAAGTGGTGGTGGAGGTAGTACCCAACCCCAATGCACCAGCGACTGTGGGTCAGATCAATGACCTACAATAACAAATCCTCGATGACCAATAACTCTTCCCCGACTACCTGAGGTAGCGTGCAACATCACACCATCACAGGACAGACCCTCGATAGGAACAGAGCCCTAGGAGGTCGCCTCCCACCCTGGGAGGTTGTCTCCCAGGGGTGATAGGTCAGAGAGGCACACCAGACAGCGGGGGGAGCCTCCCCGACTTCCTAGGCAAACAGTAGACCCTTTAGTGCGGTCGAACCGGGGGAGAACACCATCACACTGATTCATGGTACCTAACCCTGAAGGGTCCATCTGGAGGTCGGTGTTCTATGGTCGACTAGGAGGAAGTCATGTACCAGAGCAAAGTAAGACTTACAGCGAAGAGAACCCCTCGCGTTCATGACAGGATTCATCACGACGTGACCCTTCATCCTCTCACCAACAGTCGAGACAGGAGGGGACTTCCAGTAGAGGACGTGATCAAGGTCGCGGTGAACGACCAGTTAAACGTGAGGGACAAGCACGAGATGAAGAGCTCGAAAAAAGACTCCGAGAGTTGGATGAAAAGCTAGCAGGGTTGAAGAAGCAGACCAAGGGTGAGACACACTCGGTCCCTGGACAGCACCCATTCTCCGAGGAGATCATGTCAGCCTCACTCCCATACAGGTTCATGCTACCCACCTTTGAACTCTACAGTGGTACCACCGACCCTAATGACCATATCAATTATTTCAACGGGATGATAACCCTATGTGGTGGATCAGATGTGGTATCCTGTCGAGCCTTCCCTGCATCCCTCAAGGGTGCAGCAACCTCATGGTTTTTCAGACTACGACCATGATCGATTGATTCGTTTGCAGAGCTATGCAAACAGTTCGTGACCCGCTTCTAGAGCAGCGTCAAGCAGAAGAAGACCACGGTCAATCTACTGAATGTGATATAAAACCCTAGGGAGTCCCTCAGGGAGTATGTCAGTAGGTTCATCACGGAGTCCTTAGAAGTCAGAGACCTAGACGACCAGACCTAGCATCTGCCTTTGCTAGGGGCATCCGAGATATGGAGTTGATCAAGGACCTGGCATGTCATGAGACCAAGACTATGAAGGAGCACCTAGAGCGATGCAACAAGTTCACCAACATGGTCGAGATAGTACAAGCTCGGAAGAAGGCAATCGAAGCCAAGCCACAGGACAACAAGAGGTCAGTAATAGATGACCATAAAGATAATAAGAGGTTGAGGACTGAGCATCGACAGGAGAAGGGCGATCACCCATTAGGAAGAAGTGACCATAGCCCAAAGAGGAGTGAGAGAGCAAGTAGTTCAGAGTTCACACCACTGAACACCACCAAGTCCCAAATCCTTATGCAGATCCAGGATCGTGACCTAATCCGATGGCCACGACCACTACAAGAAAAAGGGTTTTTCACGGCATTTTTAGACGGGCCTTAGCGGCGTTTACTGGTAAACACAATCATATAGGAACATTTGACGGAATTTATTAATAAACATCGGTATATAAAGTATAATAAGTAGAAATCGTGTCATTTATATGTAATTGCCGCTACAAGTACATCTTTGGGGGCATTTGGTTTGAACTGCCGGGGTATGTAACAATACAACGGCGTTTATTTGTAATCGCCACAGTAGCATACATCTTTAGGGGCATTTGTTTTGAATTGCCGGGGTATGTAAAAATACAACGGCATTTATTTGTAAACGCCGTAGTATCATACATCGTTGGGGGCATTTATCTTAGATTGCCAGGGTATGTAACATCGTTGGGGGCATTTACTTGTAAATGCCGTAGTATCATACTATATTCATCGCCTGGCATATGTATTTTAGGGCGTTTAGGAAAAAATGCCATTATATGGGGAGTTTCATGATAAAACTCCAAGCTCTATTCATTTCCCGCCTCTTGCTGCGCCCTAACGATATCCTCTCCAAACTCTCAACTCACAATCCCTCACGTTTCTCTCTCAATCTATCACGATCCCTCAAATCTCTCTCAATGTCTTGCATTCTCCCTCAAATCTCTCACCGTCCCTCTTCCCTATCTAATCTTCACATTCTCTCTGAGATTTCTCCCAAATCTCTTTCAATCTCTCTCCCGCTGCAACCATTGTGGACCATTGGGGGCTAAAACAACCGATTGAGGACAAAGGGGAGGATTCTAGGGTTGGTGTTGCTCCAGCCACCACTGCCAGGAGCTCCAGCCTGCTGTAGCTGACATTGGTGTTGCTCTTGGCCTCCCTGCTCGAGGAACATCTCCTACTCTGAGGTACTTAGTACGTTCTTACTCTTTTTATTCCTCTTTTCTCTCCTATTTCCTCTGCTAATGTAACACATTTTTCTCATTTAACCGTTCGGAGTAAGGTGTCTTGCAACAAGTTTCTTTGTTTTTAATACTGGGAAAATGTATTGGTATACCAGTACAATGGAGGATCCAAGATTTATTTGATAGGGCTTATAAATAGTTTATTTTGTGTTTTCCTTCAAGGAGAAAGAACACTACCTGGGTTATTTTATTTTATTGTTGTTCTGAATTTAATGGTTGCAGTGTTGCACTATTGTATTGTCTCTTCCTGAGGTATCAGTTTTATTGTGCTTTGGTGAGTCTTTCATGTTGGGATTCGTAGACAATAGTATGGCATTGACCGGCTCTGCCATAACTTCTCTCTCTAAGGAGATACCCAGCAACAGATTTCATGGGTTCTACATACTCTAACAAAACCAGTGCAGTTCTATTTAGATAAGAGACAGCAGTAAACTTTTTTTTTGGGTAATGCACTTAACTAACATTGGCTATTAAAGTGTACTTAATGGCCACATACTGACCCACTTGGATGGGTGGTCCATTGTTTGGGCTTTTTTCTTTTTTATACCCAGCTGTCTAATGTAGTTAATGATTGGAAAATCATTGACTTCAGAAGTCAGTCTAGACATTGAGAGTGACTGGAGTAGTTAGAACTAATAATGGTGTAATCCCAAACAATCTCTTATGTTCAGCCCTAGCATATTCTTAATCTTCTTAGCCCTCTGCTGTTCTCACTCTCATCCCAGGTTCATCAGTGAGTCAGGTTGTTTTGCGACTGATACAAGAGAGGCTGGCTGGACTGTTATAGTAATTTATAGGAAGAACTTCATCTGAAAAAATTGTGTGCCCAATAGAACAACACATTTTGGGTTCTCTTTCAAGGCTTCTATGAGGATTTCAGACAATTGGGTGTCCTTGTTCTCTCTTAATTCCCTTGTTTAAGTGGACAAGGTGATCAGTAGACCCATAAATTGACTCAGCAGTTGCAAGTGCCAGTCTTCTCTTTCCTATACAATCCATCCCTCGAATTAGAAACCAATTCCCATTCTTCTCGGACAATTTGGAGGAACCTATTAAAGCTTCTGCAATGGAAGGGATTATCACAGATTACCAAGGGATATTCTCTTGCAATAGCTTACAGAGATCTCTTTTTGGGTCCATCTTTCCTTCCCTTTTTTGAACCTTGGATGCCATGGAATCTGAGAAAAGAGGATTGCCAAGAGTAAGAGTGGTCTTCACTTCCTGGCTTTCCATGCCTTTCAAAAAATCCAAGCTCAATTCCGACTACCGGTGTTTCCATGCCTCTTCATTAGTAAAACCAAATTCAATTGTTCGTGACTGGTGACTTCTCAATTGAGATGCACTGCTTGTGATATGGTTGGTCTCCGATATAGACTCGGTGAAAGAAATCGAAGTCGATTAATGGAAAATGCTGGTTTGATTGTGCTGAGATGAGGAAGGCCACCAAGGGTAAGATTTTGAATAGGTATAGCTCTTGTCACTTGAGTTTTAGTTGTTGAATAAGGAAGAGCCTTTTTGGTGGAGGATCTGATTAGGCCTTGGATGGTGTAGGCTGTGGCATAACCTGTTCCATCTTTTCTTCAATTCAACCAAATCATCCTGAAAAAAATAAAACATTAATAAAGGAGACACGTTGTAAGAACAGAGGAAGAGAACTTAATTGAAAGTTGTTTAAAACCTCATCATCAACATCTCTTTACCTTGTGATGGGTGTCAGCTTTATATGGCTGCAACCAGTAAGGCAAGTTGGTTGGACCCTTGACCATGTCTTTGAAATTGCAAGAGCTAAGAAGAGAGGAAGATGGGTTTTGCTGGCCTGATGTGAATATGGCTGCCTCTTTTTCAAAATTGGAGATACAATCAGCACAACAGGTGAGACTGTCTAGTTCTTCCTTAGGAGTGAAAGGTTTTGTTTCTGGCACTAGAGATGTGTTTGGAGAGAGAGATACCTTTGAGTCAAGGCCACTACAAGAATGAAAAAGAAAAGAAAAGATTAAATCTAATGCAAAAAAGGAATTTAAAAAAAAAAAAAAGAAGAATCTCTAAATTTTCCAGTCAATACAGATATGGTAAACGAATTTCATATATAGTAACTAATGCTCTGTTTTTATTTTTCTATTTATTGTGGGTACTGTATTTTATTCACATTTGGTGATTATCAAAAGAAAATTTCTTCCAGATCTATTCTAAAGAAGGGAAAGTGCAAACTCAAATGGTAAATAAACTGGTAGTTTAGCTGAAAATAAACAATTAGATCAATAAGTAAATGAACAAATAGATTGTATAAATAAAAAGATAAAATAAAGAAACCAGATCGAATTTAATAAGTGGACCCTCTTTGAGAAGGTAAAATTAGAAGATATTTGGAAAAAATTAAAAAAAATAAAAAATCAAAACAATGAATATTAGAAACACAGATCCAAGCAAAAATTCAAGGATTTCATTATAAATCTAAAACTTGATGCATTTGAGTGAAGCAATTGATGGTTGGCTTACTTGGAAGCATGGAGGCTCAAACCCAATCCACCTGAAGGAACAGAGACAGCTTGAAGATTCCATTGAGTCTCAAGAGAGGGTTGCTTCATCTGGCACCTCATGTAAGTTTGATAATTTGCAATGGCCATTAACCATACCTTACTGTTTGAGCAGCTATAGTCTGAGAGCAACCTTCCTATCTTTGCAACCAGATGATCAGTAGCATTATAACTACATACTTCTGCTGAGAATCCTCCCTCTTTCTCACCAACACCACCTTCAACTACCCATTTGAGATCTCCAGCATTGATGATTGCTCCCCCACCTCGTGTTACAAGAGAACCCACCTTCCTTCTCAAGTCTGCAACCTTCATCTCCATATCCTCTCTCTTCATGAACCTCAAAGAGACAGAGGATAACTGAAATTTAATAAAGTGGGCCGATCTTAATTCGTCAGGTACCTCGCCACTTTTAATTCAAGAAAGTTGGTTTAAGAGATCTCATGTTATTGAGATTATACATGATGGCTAGTTTGAATTTCTCAATGTAGCAAAACAATTTAACTTGTACCAATGAATATCTTTTCCAAGACTATCAAAACCATAAAGCAAAACATTCTAATTTCAATACTAAAATGCTTAAGACTTTCTGAGTTCATTGATTTGATCCAAAGAAGAATCTGTCAACTTCTTTACTGTGGTTTTGAAAAAAAAATTTTGTCTAAGGGAAAAAATATTTGTCAAAAACCTAAATAGTAGAAATGAACCCATGTGACCTTATGATGAAAGAAAGGGAACTAGAGACTGGTGATTCTTGGGTTTGCTTTAAATTCAAAAGTAGTTCCTTTCCTCATAGAAGCTTTTGTCTGACTCAAAGAAAGGGAACTAGGGACTGTAGAAAGGATTTTACAGAGCAGTCTAGAGAAAGAAAAAAATAGAGAAAAGGAGGGAAAAGGGGAATGTGGAGTTGGTAGCTTTGCAGCATTATCAAAATTAATTGGGTTCCTCATACAAAAAGCTTGCCATCAAATTAGAAAGAACATCTGGAGCATTGCTTGTGAGGATCAATTTGATCAAATTGCAAACTTTTTTGATCTTATGAAAGCAATTTAGCATAGTACTTGGCTCATGGGCCCTTAAATTTACCACAAAAAGCAAGATGTTTCAATAGGTAAAGAGGAATTCTATTCGTGCATTTGTGAAAATGTGTGTTCATGGCTCTCCCTCTTTGGTGCATTGGTCTAGATGTTTTTAAATGAGTAGCTTTCCGTGTAGCAAACTTCACTTGATGGCATAGAGTTGTTCATGGTTCTTTCTCAATAATTACTCTTCCTTCCATTCTAATTCCCATTTTGTATACTGCACTCTCCATTGCTATTGGCTCCCCAATGCAACTCTAGGGTACATGGAAATTTTTTTGATTCATACATGATGTTTTTTTTTTTTTTTTTTTTAATGTTCTAGAAACTCCGGAAATAAGCAAAGATAGGTGTTGTGATGTGGTGTGGAACTTTGCATAGCAGTTCAGTCGTGAAGAAGTTGTTTCATGGAACAAATTTTATAAAAAATACGGCTTCCTTCTCCACATTAACGATTTTTAATTGTTGCTTTGTATTTATTTTCTACCCTTTCGAATAAATGTGTCTATATGTTTCCCTTGTTAGGTCAATGTACATTGCTGCAGAGTTATATGAGACAAGAGAGAGGAAGGTCAGAGAAGGAGAATAGAAAAACAACAAGCATTTTCAGCCAAGGGAGTAGTAGTTTTCTGGGTTCTTTGACTTTATTATCTTTTTCTAACTCAAGTAGGGAACCTACTCCATTTGGTTTAGGATTTCCTTCGTTCTCTTTTCAAACTTGGGTATTTTTGGAACTCTATTTTCAACCTTAAAGATATAGTTGTTAGCATTATTTTTTTCATGGTAGTTTAGGCATGTTCTTTGGTGGAAATTGGATATAGATGATGTACTAAAAATCTGGCCATGCTTCTTAGCTGAAAGTTGGCAAAAATGTGTCTGCAGTAGTTCTTTTTTAGTTTGTTCTTTTGGGGATATCATTAGAAGAGATGATTGAACTATACAGTGACATAGAGATGATGTATCGATCATTGTAGATTCTTCTTCTTTGTTCTCTATGATACTTTATGCCAATATGAGCTGATAAAATTGGTACATGGTTATATTGCTACAGGTACTGCCTATTGCGAGTTTGATTTCAAACCAAACACTTTTCGACATGATCAAGCTAATAAAGAATGGTACATGGTTATATTGCTGCAAGTAACATCCATTTGAATACTAATGTCAATGAGTTATTGCTAAATTTTGTGTGTTTACTGGAGTTGTTTGGTGATTTAAAGCACTCTTTGTCTAAGGTGTTCATTGATTGAAGACATAGAGCAAAGTACATACATTGTTTATTTTGTTTTTGAATTTTAATAATTTGTCATAGGTTGTAAGTGTCTTTTGGGGTAAGGTAGACTAAATGTAATTAAGTTTCAAACGGTCATTTGTACAGGTATACTTAAACTATTTTGGATCCTGTCATTATTTCATTGTTTTTAGGGATGAATGTTCTCTTTTTTTTTTGTGTGTGGAAGTCTTATGTCTCTTCACATCAATAGGTTAAAGGATAAGATAACAAAACAGGTTAAAGGATTAGGTAAATAAATTTTTTTTTTAAAAATACTATATGTAGCGCCGTGATACATTTCTGGCGGTACATTTGACGACATATGTGAGGTGTTTATTACAAATGCCGCTGAATCATATAGTGGCATTTTTTTTAAGCTGCGATGACACTTAAAAAATGCCGCAAAAGACGCCTTTTCTTATAGTGGACCCATGCTAGCAGGACCTGAGAAGTGCAATCCTAACAAGTATTGTCTCTTTCACAAGGACTATGGGCATGAGACAGAAGATTGTTACCAAATGAAGAGGGAGATAGAAGGCCTTGTGAGAGCAGGGTGTTTGAACAAATCAATACGTGAAGGGGAGACGTGATGGCCGTTCGGGCCAAGGGGATAGAGGTCATGATCGAGAAAGAGAAGAACCAAGAAGGGAAGAAAGGAGGGGGGACCGAGATAGAGAGAGAGACCGCACTGACGAAAGAAGAGATGTGCTGGAACCCAGCGGCACCAAGGGAGCCCCCATCCTCACCATACTTGGAGGACCAGGGCAAGAGTCAACCAGGAAGGCCAAAGCCCATGCCAGGTTCATGGGAGTAGCAGAGAAGCCAAGCAAGATGGCAAAAATCGAGACAATGATCTCCTTCTCGGATGAGGACTTGGAAGGTGTGAGCATTCCACATGAGGATGCCCTGGTTGTACAAGTGGAGATAGCCAACCGACCAGTACATAGGGTGCTGATAGATAATGGGGCATCTGTGGATGTGCTTTCACTAGAAGCCTACCGCAAGTTCGGATTCAGAGACGATCAAGTCAAGCCAGAGCCCACTGACCTCCATGGATTCTTGGGCGCCACAGCCACCATTAGAGGCACAATAGAGCTATCCATCACCTTTAAGGAGCACCCTCGACAGGTCACCATCATGGTAAACTTCATGGTCATCAGGTCCGTGATGTCATTCAATGGCCTCTTAGGGCGACCTTCCCTGATAGCCCTTAGAGGTGTCGTATCTCTACTCCACCTGAAGATGAAGTTCTCCACTGACAACGGAGTGAGGAAAGTACGAGGTGATCAGAAGAAGGCCAGAGACTGCTATGCCACCTTTGTGAAGAAGAACAACGGCAACACACAGGGGATGGCAGTATGCATAGAGAACCTGGTCAGTGACCAAAGAGATGAACTAAAGAGAGGAAGGCCGGTGGAGGACCTTGTCCCATGGCCACTCAGCAGGGAAGACCCTTCCAAGGTTGTGCAGGTTGGCTCATTATTGAGCGATGAACAGAAAGAAGAACTGGGGCACCTCCTCTAGACTAATATGGATGTCTTTGCATGGTCAACTGCAAACATGCCAGGCATACCCAGATCCATAGTAGAGCACAAATTGCATGTAGATCCTACCAGGAAGCCCGTCCAGCAGAAGAGGCGGAATTTTGCCCTCGACCGATAGGCAGCTATCAAAGAAGAGGTCGAGAAGTTGAGTCGAGCAGGGTTCATCAGGGAGGAGAAGTTCCCTACCTGGCTCACTAACGTGGTCATGGTACCCAAGCCTAATGGGAAGTGGAGAATGTGCATAGACTACACTGACTTGAACAAGGCATGCCCAAAAGATGAGTACCCGCTACCCAGGATTGATCTGCTAATCGACGCCACCGCCGGACATGAGATGCTGAGTTTCATGAACGCCTACTCTGGTTACAACCAAATCCTCATGCATAAGGATGACGAGTCTTACACCACCTTCCGAACAACCAAGGATAATTACTGTTACCGTGTCATGCCGTTCGGACTGAAGAATGCAAGGGCCACCTAGCAGAGGATGGTCAATAAGATGTTCGAAGAACAGATTGTGAGCAACATAGAGGTGTATGTGGATGATATGATCATGAAGAGTGTCCAAGCCCATCAACATCTGACCGACTTGGAAGAAGTGTTCGCCGTGCTGAGAAGGAACCAGATGAAGCTAAACCCTGTGAAGTGCACCTTCGGGGTGACGTTAAGGAAATTCCTGGGGTTCATGGTCTCAGTACGGGGAATAGAAGCCAACCCATTCAAGATCAAGGCAATCCAAGAGATGGCACCACCTCGGACAGTCAGAGAAATACAGAGATTGAATGGAAGGATCGCTGCCCTTTCAAGGTTCGTGTCACGATCAGGAGACAAGTGCTTGCCATTCTTCAAGACATTGAAGAACCTTCAAAGTCCTAAAGACTTTGCATGGACAGAGGAGTACCAAAAGGCGTTCGAAGAGTTGAAGGTATACCTCGAGAATCCACCATTGCTTGGGCGCCCATAACCCAACGAATAGTTATAGATCTACTTGGTAGCGAGCCCCATCGCAGTGCTACTAACAGAAAAGGATAAGATACAGAGACCCATCTACTATGTTAGCCATGTCTTAATTGATGCAGAGACCAGGTACATAAGAATTGAGAAGGTAGCATACGCATTAGTAATCGCGGCTAGGAAGCTCAGACCTTACTTCCAAGCCCATACCATCATAATCCTCACCAACCTACCATTAAAGAAGGTGCTACATAAGCCAGACATCTCTGGATGATTGATTGCCTGGGCAGTCGAGTTGAGTAAGCACAACATCAGGTTCCAGCCTAGGATGGCCATCAAAGGCCAAGCCTTGGCAGACTTCGTGGCTGAATGCACCTTACCTGAGATTGAGACAGATGTAGAGGGACCAGACGAGCATGACCGAGGATCATGGGAGATGTACGTGGATGGTTCGAGTAACGTCACAGGAAGTAGGGCTGGCTTCATACTCACTAGCCTCGAAGGATTTTGAATCCAATATGCTCTCCGTTTCACCTTCCCAGCATCCAACAACGAAGCAAACTACGAAACACTACTGGCTAGACACCGGGTGGCCAAAGCCATTCAAGTCACACACCTATCTATCCGGAGTGACTCCCAGCTAGTGGTAAATCAGGTGAATGGAGAGTATGAGGCGAAGGTCAAGCGAATGGCATCGTATCTAGCACGTGCTCAGGAATTGATCGGGGGTTCATGAAGTTTGAGATGGTTTGAGTTCCCAGAATCGAGAACACCACCATCGATGCCTTGTCCAGGCTAGCCAACGATGAGCTTCATAACCTGGCCAGTGCCGTCTACGTCGAAATACTAAACGAGCCAACATACCAGGAAAAGCAGGTCAATGTGATTGAAGAGGGCCTAGTTGGATGGATCCTATACTAAACTACCTACAGAATGACGTCTTACCAGAAGACAAGATCGAGGCAAGGAAGTTAAGGATGAGAGCTGCGAAGTACACCGTCCTAGATGGGGTACTATATAAGAGGGGAGCCACAGCACCACTCCTTTGGTGCTTAGGACCCAAGGGAGCCTAGTACGCCTTGGCAGAAGTCCATGAGGGGATCTGCGGAAGCCACATGGGAGGAAGAGCTCTAGCCTACAAAATCCTCCGCCAGGGGCTCTACTAGCCATGAATGCTAGAGGAAGCAATATAGTACATCAAGGCTTGCAAGCAATATCAATTGGTCACCCTAGTACCCCATCTACCCGCCACCAAGCTGACGTCCATCCTCAACCCCATTCCCTTTGCCATGTGGGGGGTAGACATCTTAGGTGACTTCACAGCAGCATCAGGTAACCGCAAGTACTTGGTGATCGCCATAGACTACTTCACCAAGTGGGTAGAGCCAAACCATTGGCCAAGATCATAGAGAATGAAATGGAGAAGTTCGTCCATGACGACATCATCTACATGTTTGGTGTGCCAAAGATCATAGTCTCCTACAATGGGAAGCAGTTCAACAACCCCAAGTTCAGAGCCTTCTGTTAGAGCTACAATATTGACTATCGGCCTGTTTCGGTAGCATACCCACATGCCAATGGTCAGGTGGAGGTGACAAACAGAACCCTACTGGATAGAATAAAGAAAAGACTGGAAGGAGCCAAAGGAAAGTGGGTCGAAGAACTACTGAGTGTCCTATGGGCATACTGCACCACAATAAGGACACCCACAATAGAAAGCCCATTCCGCCTAGCATATGGCACGGAGGCACTAGAACCGGTAGAGGTCCTCGCCATATCCCACAGAGTATTGCACTTCAATAAAAGGACATACACAGATGGACTGCGAGCAAACCTGGACTTCGTAGATGAGGTACGAGAGAAGGCACTACTGAGAAACGTGGCATACCAACAGCGCACAGCCAAGTACTACAATGCCAAGGTATGAGAACACTTATTCCACCAAGGAGACCTGGTCCTCAGGAGGGCAAGTGCATCACAACCAAGGAAGGAAGGGAAGCTATCAGCAAACTGGGAGGGACCTTACATAGTTTCCAAGCAGATACGTCCAGGGACATACCACTTGAAAACTCCAGGGAGCAAGAAGGTAGACCATACCTGAAACTTAAAACACCTGAAGAAGTATTATTAGTAGAAGTAATAGCAGAGCAGCTGCACCACCAACAGGAGCAGTAGCAGTAGATAGCATCACTGTTTCAAGAATAATTTGAAATTTTTTTATTGAAGTAAAGAGTTGGTTTTGGGAATACTCGTCTTCTGCTACTTAATCGAATCACTGCCACCACACCAAGGTCTGTTGACCACCAAGGAAAAATGCCACCAAGGCCCATTGCCCACCAAGGTCTCTTGACCACCAAGGCGCAATGCCACCAAGGCCCGTTGGCCACCAAGGTCAGTTGACCACTAAGGGGCAATGCCACCAAGGCCCATTGGCCACCAAGGTCCGTTGACCACCAAGGCGCAATGCCACCAAGGCCCGTTGGTCACCAAGGTTCGTTGACCACCAAGATGCAATGTCACCAAGGCCAGTTGGCCACCAAGGTCCATTGACCACCAAGGCGCAATGCCACCAAGGCGCAATGCCACCAAGGTCCGTTGACCATAGAGGTTCGAGAGCTATTAAAGCAATAGGTCACCAAGTTTAAAACAACTACTAAAGATGATAGATTACACACATCAACCATAAGGAACGGTACGATGAAGAAGACAAGAAGTTAACTACTTATAACAAGAGAAGGAGGTCACAGTAATCACATAGTTCAGAATTCACAAGTTTAACATGCCATATGCACAGAAAGTCAAGAAACCTCCGCTGGGGGAGTCACATCCTCCTCTGGTGGAGAAGCCATCTCTGCCTCAGGAGGAGGTGCCACACCCTCCTCCACAAGAGCAATACCCTCATCAGGTTGAACGATGCCCTCCACAGACACCACAGTGCCCCCCTCCGTCGGGACATCGGTGGTCACAGCAGCAACTGAGGTCAGCGTCGCAACACCTACGAATCATGAGAAGTCATAGCCAAGGGTCTCCTTGAGAACGTAGACGGCCAAGTCCTGAATCCCCGCATCGTATATCCCCTGGTTCTCCTTGTAGAACCAATCCATGAGCTCCAAACACTACTTGTACTCCGCTATAGCTCGCCTGCCAGACTCGGCTAACTCCACCTCATAACCCTACCTCACATCTCGAAGCTCCTCCTTCAAGGCACGGATCTGGGATGAACTCTTAGCCTCCATAGTCATGCTCTGGGAAGACATAGCCCTGAGCTCCTCAGCCATCCTCCTCACTCAAACGGCGGCCTCCTCTAGGGCGACTCGGTGCTCCTGGAGCTCCCTCTCCATACCGCGTAGTTTACGAGCCTGATGGATCTCCTGGAATGCCTTTTGCTCAAGACGGACTACCGCCTCAGTGGTGCGATGCTAAATCTGTGACCAACAAGAACATCAGAAGTCCATCACATAAGGACACTGAAATAAAAAGGGAAGAGGTTTGACTCACCGAAGCCATATCCTGATAAAAAGCGTGCACCAAAACCAAGTCACTCATCCCCTACAGGCCCAAACACTTGGCTGGAAGCCTCCCTCGGTCTAACCACTCCCGGGGTACACCCATACTAGTCAAGACCTCACCCTCTTGAAGCTCCCAAGGAAGCACCAAAGTAGAAGTAGTTGGCGAGTATGCAGTAGATGGAGGCAGTGGATCAGCAGAAATATCAGTAGAAGGAGAAACCACCTCCTGCGCCGCAGCAGAAGGGAGAGTAGAAGGCCTCGAGGCCCCAGCAGTAGACCTCGATCTTGGAAGGATAACTCGCGGACCACCCTCATACTACTAGGTGAATCAGGACCCCCTTTCCACTTGACACCAACTGCTCCAGTAGAGGAAGGTCTAGAGGTCACGGGAGCACTCCCACCAGAAGATGAACAACCTTGAATAGCTCTCTGCCGCAGGTTGGCACAGAAGATGTTGATGTCCGGCTGAAGGTCCACTACATAGCAACATCCAACGATAGATAAAGTCAACAGCCAATACACTAAGAGAAGAATATAAGCATAAAGATCAAGTGTAGGGAGACAGTAGTCTTACCAGGACTCAGCTTCCAAAGAAATAGGAAGGCCTCCGAGTTCAGCTCCCGAACGTTGAATGGATCACGTCCCAGACATCGCTTGAGGGAATCACCCTCAGAATCACTCAACTCAAGGCTGTGATTGACCCTCTTGAGGTCAATAACCTCCCAGGTAGTCCATAGTGAGCATCGTGGGACCGTAGCAAAAAAGAAGCGATCCCTCCAATACTTTACTGAACTAGTGATCCCCTCAAGGAGCTCCAAAGTGGCATAGGGTCTCTTGAGGACACGACGAGCGAAGTGATAACACCCACCGTCCCCCTTCTTCAACAGGTAAAAATATGAGAATAAGGGAATAGTAGTAGCACGCCCCATACAGGCGAAGTACACATAAAAGCCCAAAATAACCCTCTAGGAATTGGACAATACTTGCCCAGGGGTGAGGTGCCAGTGCTCTAACACTAACTCAACAAAATGTGGAACAGGAAAGCGAAGGCCCTGGGAGAAGAGAATGCGGTAGAGACAGATCTCACCCGCTCGGTGGGAGAAGGCATAATCATTGGGTCCAAGAACACGAAGCATAACATCCGAAGGAATATGGTACTCCTACCGAAGGGAAACCAAATCTGAAGGGGTCAGGATACTGGTAACATGACCCATCCTACTAATAGGACCCGCGGCTATAGGCACCACCCCAGAAGACCTAAGACCTCTACCAAGGCTAGAGGTGCTGGAAGGTCCCACTTCCCCATCACTAGCACTAGGAGAAGGCACTGAAGATGAGGTACCCATAGGGGAAGGCGACCTCGAGGAAGGCTCCTCCGAGGATCCAACCACGACCGTGGCAGGATCAAAGTTACTAGAAGATGACATGAACAGCACTAGGGTAGATTACTTACTCAGAGAGTGATCTCCCCCAAAGGCAGGTGGCTGACACAAGAAGGAAGAAGGCAAGCTGCAATAGTTAGCCAACAAATCCAATCCATAAGAGAGTTGAAAAAAAAAAAAGAAAAAAGAAAAAAGAGAGAAAAAAAAAACTCACCTCAAATGGATAAGCGGGCGCGGCCTCAAGTAGGTGTGGCCTCAAGAGGGCAAATGGGCACGGCCTCTAGAGTGACCACGAGCGCGGCCTTTGGCATGACCACGGGTGCAGCCTCTGGCGTGACTATGGGCGTGGCCTCTAGCACGACTACGGGGTACAGCCTCTAGTGTGACCACGGGCGTGGCCTTTGACGTGACCACAGGTGCGGCCTCTGGCGTGACTATGGGCGTGGCCTCTAGCACGACTATAGGTATGGCCTCAGGCGCAACCACGGGGCACGACCTCAGGCGCTACCACGAGCTCGGACTCAGATGGGTCTGGCAGACACAGGCCCAGAAGGAACGCGGCCTCAGGCAAAAACTCGAACAAGCGCAACCTATGAACGTAACCATGACAGGGGTGACGTCAAGTCACAAGCAAGCATCAAACAAGCACCAAGGCCAATGGTCAAGGGAGGACAAGAAAGCCAACAAGGAGTCACACTACCTTATGTTGCTTAAAGATAAACACATGGTGGGCACCAAAAAGGTAAATGCCAAATGAATGCAAGGAAGAGACAAGATCTCAAAAAAGATGGAAAGCAAAAACCAAGAGAGAGAGGAGGAGAAAAAGTGAAAAGTGAAAAAGGAGGAGTAAAGAAGAGAGACATATACCTACAAAAAAGAAAACAAAAAGAAGAAGGAAAAGTATAGGAGGAGAGGTTTGAACCTACAACCTCTCCCACCTCACCAGAAGATTTATGGGCACGCCCCTCAAGAGAAGCATATTCGTGAAAAATCCCTCAGTACATGAAAGCATTACTTTCTTGAACACTCCATTCCAAGAGAGTGGGGGCAAGTGATAAACCCAAGATTATACGAACCAATCAGAGGCTGCCACGTGTTACGGTCCAAGAGGTGACCCCTTCCAAAACCAGAGAAGAACCAACTTGGACATAAGTCACAAGGAAGATCACAGGCGCGACCCCCACAGGCATGGCATCACCCGTAGGTGTGACCCCCATGGGCGCGACCTCACCCACAGGTGCGACCCCCACGGGCGCGACCTCCACTATGGGCGTGGCCTCCTCTCCTAAGGCGTGACCTCCACTATAGGCACGACCTCTCCACTGGCACGGCCGCTCCCAAGGTGCGACCTCCACCATGGGCACTACCTCTCCACGAGCACGGCCTCATAGGCACGACCTACACAGACATGACCTATGCAGACGTCGAGGCACCTAGCCTGTGATCCAGTCATCACTATAGACTTATGCCACCTCCAGGACTCTAGGCCACCGCCTAGAAGTCATGTCGCCTAGACGGAGTCAAGCACCAAAGGAGTTATCACCATACACGTAGGTGTCTATCTATTAAGGATCCTAGCACCGCTGGGATACTCCCTCCCGCAGGGAGACGGCCAACCAAGGAAGAGCACTGCTACCCAAGGTCTCTATCCACTACATGGATCACTCTCCATCAAACTGGGACTCTCCACGCTGCCATACTCTACTATAAAAGGGAAGGTATTCTATTCCCTCAACCCATCTTGAATACTATTATTCATCTGTTTGCTCAGGAGATCTGACTTTGGCATCGGAGAGTCCTAGGCCGAAACCACACTAGTTCTCCTTTGTTACTCTGGTCCTTTTGCAGGTTAAGGCACTCGAAGGGACTGCAGACAATTTGTTGACACAACAGCCACCACCTCATGCTCATATCAACCTCAGTTGGAAACCAAAAAATAATAAACCCCTTACCAATGGGGATCATATCCACTGATCCCTTAAGCTTCCCCAACTCATTAATGGCCTTCCTCACAGAAGCCAATGACACTTGCTGCATATTTAATCTTCCAATGAGAGCAAACTTAAACTTTTGAACTTGAGATTCATAGGTTGAATGTGGAATCTTCACCCAGATAATGTCTCCTTCATGAACTGGAGAAGGAAGCGCAGCAACATCAGGAATAGAGTTTCTCCCCACAGCCGCAACAAATGAACGTTCCCCCACCGGAGGCACCTGGATATTAGGAATAGTCAACTCTACTCTACCAGTCCCCCACCATACCCCGGTTCAAGATAGTCATCATCCTCCTCGGCATCCATAAAAGACTCATTCTCGGCTTGGAAATTCCTTGCTAACCTCCCACTCGCCATTCCTTCCCTTCTTACAAACAACGTAAAGACTAAAAATCTAAGCTAAAATTATTAATGAAGAAAGAATACATAGGGGGACTTTCCCACCTTAACCAAACCCGAAAAGAAATACTATTCTCACGCACTCAAAAGGGGAGCTTACCACCCTACACAACCCTAAAAGAAAAATAGAATTATTTTCGTACAACCGGGAAGCCAGGCGGCTCCTCTCAAGTAATCTGCTTAAGATCAGGAGGAAGATTAGCAAAAGAACAAAATAGCGTGTTGGATGTCGAAGCACAAGTATAATTTTCTAATCAGTTCGCTACTCTATTACCCTCTCTAAAGTTGAAGGAAATCATTGGGCAAAGAGCTTGAACAAAGAGCAAAATTTCGTGGAACATAGAGCTTGAAGGAAAACTTTGGGCATTTTTTGAGGTTTTTCGGCCTCTTGTATCTTTCTTTTTGGTTTTCTCTTGGTTATAATTCATGATCCTTTAGCAAAAAAATACAGTAGCACCCCTTCCAAACATTGTACTTCTTCTTGGAAATACAGCGAACCGTCAAGGCCGAATCCGAATTGATGTGGAATTCCAAAAATCCCACTCAGTGCAAAGCTTTAGACCATCCCTTAAGGCCCTAAATTCCGCCATGGAATTAGTACAATCACCATAAAAGTTTGCAAAGGTTGCCAAGACATAACCATTTTCATCTCTTATAATTCTTCCTCCTCACCCATTCTGGGGTTCCCTTTACACGCCCCATCCACATTAAGCTTTACAACATTGAAAGGGGGAAACCAAAAAACAGCAATAGGAGGCTTGTACCAAACAGGAGATGGGAAATATTAAAGATTTGAAGGACAAGTGTTTCTTTAAATGAAGGGGGTCTTTTAAAAGAGTCATAGTAAGGGATCTCCTTCACCCAATTTTTAATCGCCTCCACAATGAAACTAGTTGAGCGAGCTCTACCCCCATGCCTCCTGTTATTTCTCTCTTTCCACAATTCCCAAATGATGAGAGTGGTAATCAATCCAGTTATCGCACCACATAAACCCTTTCCCTTAGTATGCTCATAACAGAATAAAATATGACTTCTTATGTCCTGTGAAGCAATGATCTCACATCAAATACTCTTGAAAAATAAGTCCACACCTTTGAAGCCATTTCACCATCTACTAGCCAATGGGAAACCGATTCACAAGTGGGGTTGACGCAATAGGATTATTTTGATGCCAAAGGCATTCCCAAAGCTTTCACCGCCTCATCAATAGGGATGCCACCACGCATAAGCTGCCAGGAAAAAAAACCAATCTTAGGGGGAAGAGAGTGGTTCCAAAACAAAGTTTTGCAAAAGGTTTGGTTGTTGAAATTGGTCTAATTTCATTCCACACCAATTTGATAGAGAATTTACCATCACTAGCGAGAGTCCACACTAACTTGTCCTCATTTTTTTTTTTGCTAAAGCTCAGCAATGAATATATTAAAATAGAAAGAAAAAAAAAATAACTATTTAATGTCCAAGCATGCCCAGACGATTACAAAAACACAAAAAAAAGGAGGACATTCCTCCCCAAATAGGAAAAAACCAAACAAGGCAAATGCCCCCTAACAGAATCTATATCAAGGACGACCTAATGCATCATCAAGCAAAGTTAAATTAACACCAGAAGGGAACTCTGAAGTCAACCAAGTGGATAACCCAGCTTTCACAGCAGATTTAGCAAGAGAATCCACCACAGGGTAAGCCTCCCTAAAACAATGATAAATCTTCTAACAAATGGAATGAAGAAAAGGTTGGAGTCAAATCCAAACCTGCCTCACGAACTAGTGAATATTGCCAGACGCGCAAGCACCAACCACAGCCATCGAATCACACTCGATCCATAGCCGCCACAACCCCATCTCATTAGCCCTGAGAAGGCCATGCATAACAGCCCAAAACTCCACCACAAAGTTGGTCTTAATACCAATAAAAATACTAAAGGCATCCAATGGAACCACAGGCTCATCCCTAAAAATCCCACCCCCACCCACTCTGCTTGGGTTTCCAAAGGAGCAGCCTTCAATATTAAGCTTAATCCATCCCTTTGGGGGTCTATACCACCAAACCCCCCTAATCACTTGAGCCAGTTTCGGGAACCCAGAGATAGTCAACCTCCTAGCACACAATAAATCCTGAATCAATGCCACTGGTATAGGAGAAGAATCCACAAGCTCTCGTATAGAAAGAAGGACCTCTCCCATAGTCACCCCCACCGATCTAACCTTCCCCTCAAATTTTTTGAGATTGTGCTCCTTCCAAATAAAATAGGGGATTGCCACCCCCCCAACTCCCACACCTTAGACACAAGCACCACATTAGACTTCCTCTTCCACCAATCCACCAACTCCCCCATAGACACCACATCCGCCCAAGTTAGCCTAAAAAAATCCAGGAAACTTTGCCATAAGTAGCAAGAGAAACCAGTTTCAAAAATAAATGGACCATAGACTCCACAGCACCCTTATAGTTTGTAGTGGGACACCAGCTGCAACCCTTTACCAGCCAAAACACCTTCAGAAGGAATTCTATTATGCATCAATCTCCAAGCAAAACAGGAGTGTCTCTGCAGCAACATCTTATTCCAGATAATACCATACAATGGAACCTTGGAGTTCCTCTTCCTAATAGTTTCCCAAGCCGACTGGGTATTAAACACCCTAGAAGGAGTAAGCCCCCATAAGCAGAGATCCGGCCAAGGCTGAGCAGGGAGCAAAATATTTTTAATAGAAGAGAAAATATCTCTAAGAAAGACCACCTTCAAACCTTTATTTTCTAAAAGCTCCATCCCAAGGCCTGAAGCGTCAGCAATAGATTCACTACCCATCCAGCAATCCTTCTAAAAGTTCACAAAAGATCGTCACTAATAATCCAACGCTCATGTTGTTGCCCCACAAGCCAAACTCTTTTAAAGCCAGGCCAAATCAAGTAGGAAAGGTACTTGTAAGTACCGTGGTCCTCCGTAGGATCCGGAGGTTCCTCAACCTTAGTGACATTTAGGGTATTAATACGGATAATATTGTTAATGTTCAGAAATAATATTAGGGGTTTGGGATCACGCATAACATACTAAAATATTGTGAAGTCGCCACCTAGGGTTAGGGCCTAGGACCCATTAAGTGTAGCCCTATCTGTTGTGAACGAAATCGGGCTACTTGACTCCAAATGGTCTGACCAGAGGTTTGGGTAAGGGGTCAGGTTACGAGTGTGGGAAGGTGTTAGGCACTCAACTCGCCCGGCTGAAGCCGGTCTCTCTGTCTTAGATGCTATATAAGGACGAATGTTCTCTCTCTTTTATGACGGAGATGGGGGATGTTATGAACTACATTCAAACATTGTAAATTAAATTAGAACATAATTAACTACATTACATACATGAAAAACATATACTAAAATGATGAAATACGAAAGGGCTACATTGAAACGATGAGACTGCAGTAATTATACCTGTATGATTATATTCCCCTAGCTCAAGAGAGATAGACGAATGGGCTGATGCTGATTCCTTCTGGGCAGAGTAACAGCTCTTTCAAGTGAATTGATGGGGAGAAACCAGGCAGAGTAACGTCTAAAATAAATGAGTTTCAATTGCTAGCCATACACTGACGGGATAACAACGTCCAGGAGTGGTAATGCTCTTTGCTTGGAAGGATAATCGAAGGATCTATCCACACCAAAGAAGGCTTCACTCACTCACACTCTCATAAAAGAAAGAGGAGAAAGGAGGGTGAAAAATGGAGAAAAGGAGGGTGAAAAGCACTTGGGGAGGGTCTCTCTACCCAAAAATCCTTGGGAAATGAGGGAGGGGGACCCTCCTATTTATAAGGAGGGGTCCCCTCTCTCTCCTGGTCGGATAAGTCCTCCACGGCGCCGTGGAGGTGTTCACGGCGTCGTGGAAATCTGGTACAGGTCTCCATGGTGCTGTGGGAAGGACCCCCACGGTGCCGTGGGAGCACAGTGCCTTATTCCCCTTTGTTTTTAGGTCTGAAATGTGCTCTAATGGGTTCAAAATGGTTTGGGGGTCCATGGCCCAGGTGTTTTGGGGTCTAGAAAGAGGGAAGGTGCGCCGTCCATCATCTGTGTCCCGTCGACATCATCACCAAAGGGGGTGACAAAAATCACTGTCTACACTACTGCTTTTTCAAAGATCCATCACCATTCACAAATCTCGCCCTGAGAAAGTTAGAAACCAAAGAATCATCATGCATAATAGACCAGGCTAATATACCAAGGAGGGCAATATTGACATCACATAGACGTCTCAAGCCTGAACCCCCTTCAGCTTTGGGGCTGCAAACCACATTCCATTTGACAGTCACCAATTTCCTGGATTCAATATCTCATGACCAGATAAAATTACGCATCCACCTCTCCATTAATGACACTAAAGAAGCAGGCCACTAGTAAACTAAAAAATTATGAACATGGAGACTCAGCAATACCGACCTCACCAACTCCACCCTCCCTACAAAGGAGAGGAGTTTTCCTTTCCACCCTGACAAGTGATTCTTAAACTTATCAACCAGCGGCAACATCCTGGTCTTATCAAGGTATTGTCCTCCTTGTTTGTTAGACAGATATTGGAGTCTAAGAATCTGATTTCCTGAGAATCAATTTGCATCAAAACCTCTTGATTCTAAGAGCCATCCATATGCAGCGCATCTCTTACTCGAGTTCCCAGGTCAAGGTTAAAAGCCTCGTCAACATGATCCATAAGAGGGCCCCAACCCGACCAATTATATCCAGCCAAAATTTAATCTCACCCACTCCAATGAGCCATCGGGAATTAGACAGCAAGAAATCTTTGTGCATTAAAGAATTTCTCCAAGAGAATGAGCCAATAGCTCTTAAGCCGGCCAAAGCAATGTGATTATTTTAAAAAAACTTTGCTTTAAAGAATGAGCACCAAAGAGAATTCTCTGTCATGATGCACCACAAACCCTTGAGTCTCAAGGCCTTACTGATGTCTTCTAAATGGCAGATACCAAGACCCCCTTCAGCCATAGTTTGTGTGATCTTGTTCCACCCCACCTAATGATGGCACTTATTCCTTTCTGATTGGCCCCACAGAAAATCTGAACATATGCCATTAAATTTTTTAATTACTATTTTGGGGGGATTCAGAGTGAAAATAATATGAATTGGCATCGACGCCAAAACATGTTTCAATAAAGTGATTCTCCCACCAGCTGACAATAATTTCCCCTTCCAACCGGCCACCTTCCTGCGCATCTTAGCCAGAAAGTCATCAAAAAAAATTAATTCAAAACGAAAACACCCAAAATACGTCGAAGCACCAAGGTATGTAAAAGGAAGACTTTTCCTGGTAAACCCTATGACCATCTCTATTATACGACATTTATTTTCATTGGCTCTTTTTACCAAAATAAAGCAACTTTTTTTCTTATTAACTAGCTTCCCTGAAGAGTCCTCATACCTACTAATAGAACCAATGATTTGTTTCAGAGAACTTTTAAAACCCTTTGAAAAATAATAATTGTGTCGTCTACAAAGAGACTATGAGATATTCCAGGGCATCCACGAGGTAGTTGAAAATACTTCGCTCTCCCTTCAACAAACAGAGTTCTAAGTCCTTAGCATGGAACTTCCTCCACAATGATTAAAAGAGCTGAAGAAAGGGAATCTCCTTGTCTCACCCCCCTTGATGAGTTGAAAAATCCGGTCGGGCCTCTATTCACAATAAATGAAAACTAGCAATTTTCCACAGTTTTTTTAATTAAATTAATCCAGCTTTTGGCAAAGCCAAATTTTTCTAAAACTTTATACAGGAATTCCCATTCAAGCCGGTCACATGCTTTGGCCATGTCCAATTTAAGGACCACATTTACCCCCACAAGTTTTTATGTTATGTTATACACTACTTCCTAGACCAAGGCTATATTATCATGAATGCAACAGCCTTGAACAAATCCCCCTTGCTCCTAAAAAATAATTGAAGGAAGAATAGTAGCCAATCTAGAAGAAATAACCTTAGCAATAATTTTGTTAGAAAAATTGCAAAGGCTTATAGGGCGAAAGTCGGACATTACCTCAGGGTTATCCTTCTTGGGAATTGATGAACACTAGGTGAGCTAAGGTATAACTCCTGGGTAGAAAGCCACCTGCAAAAATTCCTTGACCGCTACCCACACATCGCTGCCAACAATCTCCTAACAAGCTGTGAAGTAGCCTGACAAACCATCTGCACCCAGGGCACTATCAGCAGACAAATCAAAAACCGCTTTCTTTACCTCCTCCAATAACGGGGTCGCCAAAAGAAGTGAATTGTCATCTTCAGTGACAAGCTGCGGAATATGTTGCAATAAATCATCATCTCTCTGGGAACCTTGTATAGTGAAGATATCTGTAAAGTATCTAATGGCTTCTCCTTCAACTTCTTCTTCACCTGAAACTCAAATTCCGTTGCCATTTTTTATTGTTTCTACTCCTTTTTTCGACTACGTATATTGACCATTGTATAAACGAACTTGGTGTTTCTTTCACCCTCTTTCATCCACTGCACCCTAGAATTCTGTGTCTAGAAAATTTCTTCCTGCAACAACACATCATGTAAACCCATTCTAGCCACTGCGAGTTCCCCCTTATAAATATCATTTGGGTTCTAATCAAAATCAATCTCCCCACTCTATCCTCCACATTTCTAACATTTTGGTGAATATTACCAAAACTAGATTTATTCCATGCTCGCAGGTGGGTATGAAGCATCTTCAAATTAGCAAAAAGGATATAAAGCAGAGAGCCAATAATCAAAGTAGACCAACAATGTCTAACACAATCCATAAAATCAGGATGAGAAATCCACATCTGCTGAAATTTAAAAGATGAAAATTTCTTATCACCTTGTAGAGAGCATTCTACCTAGGTAGGCAAATAATTAGAGCAAGATCTGTTTAGATGGATCACCTGAGACAAATCAAAAAAATTTGGCCAATTTTCATTAAAAAAGAAATGATCCAACCAAGCCAAAACTTTCCCACTCCCTTCTTGATTATTAGACCAAGTAAATGTGCTCCCTTCAAAACCTCCATCAAACAAAGCAGCATCATCAACAAATTTACCAAACTCTTCCAATGACGTAGAGCAGGCTGGCCTTCCCCCAGCATTTTCCATTGGATCAAGAACAGCATTGAAGTCTCCCCCAATAGCCCATGGAATATTTATTGCAGCTGCATCCTGCAACAAATTTGCCCAAAGTAACCTTTGTTCCCCTGATGTGCACAAAGCATGAACAAATGTAATCATAACCTTGGAAGAAGATTGAACATTACATTCCAAGGATATATATTGCTTGTTTCCTTAATAACTGACACCTGCAGCTCACTTTTCCAGAAAATCCAAATTCTCTCACCATTCTCCACTCTATTAGAACAAGCAGCATCCATTCCAACCTTCTCTGATCATTACTATAAGAGATAACCTTTTTGGTAATATCAGGAGGAGTTTTACTCCAACTCAATCATCACAACCGTATGCGCATGATCATCCTCAAGAGTCCAAGCTTAAAGGAGAACAAGATCAGATAATACCTTTTTGTGCTAAAGATTAGCAAATTTATATTAAGATAAAAAATGAATACATGAATTTAATGTCCAGGCATACCTAGACGAATACAAAAACACTAGGCCTAGGGAAAAAAACACCAGAAGCCCCAAAAGATAACAAACTACAAACCAGTCAAATCTGAATCTAGGCCTACCCATCGTATCCTCAAACAAAAAAAGCCAAAACCAAAGGAGTGAAATTTGAAATCTAGGGGGAAGAGACAACACATTTTGCCGTTGATTTAACAAGGAAATCTGCCACTAGTTAGCTTCCCGGAAATAATGAGAGATCTTCCAAGAAATTGAATGGAGAAAGGGCTGCAAACCAATCCATAGCTATCTGACAAACCAAAGAATAGAACCAGAATAAAAAGCATCAATAACTGTCATCGAGTCACATTCAACCCATAACCAAGTCACCCCCATCTCCTTAGTTATCAACAAACCATGAAAAATAGCCAAGAACTCTCCCACATAGTTTGATTTTACGCCAAGAAAAAGGCTAAAAGCCGACACCAAGGCAGACCGATCATCCCTAAGAACACCGCCCGCGCCAGCCTTACCAGGGTTCCTTAGGGAGCACCCATCAGCATTGAGCTCAACCCAGCCTTGAGGAGGATAGCACCACCGAACTTCAGTAATCACCTGTGCAAGCTTAGGGAAAATAGGAATTTCCAACCCCTGGCACAAATCAGATCTGAAAGAGAAGAGACTGGATAAGAGAAAGACCCCAAAATCTCCCTCAGAGATGCGAGGAACCCAGCAAAGATAGCCTCCAAGCTCCTGGACTTCCCCTTAAATTTCCTATAATTTCGCTCATTCCAAATGCAGTATGGTTCAACACCAAGCTAGACATCCAGGCCTCTTACATGGGAACCGATTTTGATTTCCTTTTCCCCACACAAAAAAATCTATAAGAGGCATGAAGCTTGGCCACCAAACAATGAACAAGGCCATGAAATTATCCCATAGAGAGAGAGCAAAAGAACACTCCAAAAATATATAAGCATCAGATTCCAGATGATTTTTGCATAACTCGCACCGAGACACCAAACACAAACCTTTTCTAGAGAGGGCAATGTCCATCAGGGTTTTCCAAGAAAAAGGCAAAGCAGGAATGCCTCGGAAGGAGAGAATCATTCCACACCATACTACCCCAAGAAACTTTGAGGTTTTTTTGCCTAATAACCTCCCAGGTCAATTTCACAGAGAAAGCCCCTGAAGGAGTAATACCCTAAAAATAGACATCCGAGCAAGGAGGGGAGGGCAGCAAAATATTCTTAATTAAAGTAAAAACTATTTGCAAGAAAAGTTGAACGGACCTGTAGAAGAGACCAAGAGAACCCGGAGATGAAATCAGCAACCAAAGAGGATTTATCCACAAACCAATCAGGGCCAAGCCCAGAAGCAGCTGCAATCGACTCACTACCCAACCAGCAAATTCAAAATATCCCACCTGACAAATTCAAAATATCTCAAATATTTTTTTTGGAAGCCAAGATAAGATAAGCAATTAAAATATATACCTTGGAGTCTCTTTAAATCTTACCTATCAACTGCGTTTGTAAAGAGTTCAAGTTCATCTAGTGATCCATATACATCATAAATGTCGTCGATTACCGTTAATATTGAGATCAATTTGCTAAGCCTAATCCTGCATTTGGAGAATTCGAGCTCATAGATAATCCCAACTGCCCACATGAAATTCTCCACTAATCGGTCTCTTACAAAGCAAAGCTCTTCTTCAGAAGCCAAGTCTCTCCACCACCTACCAGAGAAAATATGCAATACTTAGTATAGTTGTTTACATTGAATTGTAACAATTTGATGTGGATAGACTACGATAAAAGACATTAATTTTATAACAATAAAATGATCAGAACTTAGGCACATGTGAAAGGGGGTCACCCTGCAAGGCTAGTAGGTGACATTGATGGGAATCTTGAATGTTCAAGAGGCATACCACCGAAATAGAGTACCAGGCCCATGCCCAATTATACAAAGGAGGTGGACAATTCTGGTATGGTTAAGAACAAATTTTGATTTTAAGGTAAAATTTGTTTTTTTCCAGACTATTTTCCACTTAGACAAACGGAGCCAAAACAAACCCTTGTATTAAAGTTGTTATGCTTTAATTGATTAAAAAGATTACCTTGATAGCTCCTGTAAATCCCTTTGGTGAACTGATTGCACAATGTTGAAATCTAGCTTCGCTAGCTCAACCAGTATTGATGAACTCTTCTTTGTATGCTCCTTCCCGTAAACATTTATGAAGTTCCTAGCTTATAATCTCACCATTCTCCAGTGCAATGGAACTTCTAGTGATCGTCGCACTTGTTCTGTCAGATTATTCCCCAAGTGTTTCATTGATGACTTGAGACGTGAGGCACTGAATTCCATGGCTTCCTCTAGCACTGCTTCTCCAGTCATTCCAAGGTGTGCAGCAAGAGACCCTCAGCTTTGTTTCCATGAAGCTCCCATCGTTGTTCTTGAATTCATTAAACACATCTATATGCAAATTAGAACAACACAATTAAAACCAAGTATCAGATCAAGCGTTTATCGTTACAGTAAAACTAATTGATAGTAGTGAGTGCGCAAGTTTATTTCTTTATAAAAATTCATGCTAATTACCTGAACTAACTTGATATCCATGTTCTCAAATAAGTCAAAATTTTAAGGCAGCAGTGTAGAGATCATCAATGCCCTCCAAATAAACAAGATGATGAAGAAGGGACTCTTTGATCTCTTCCTCGAAGTGGTAAGCCACTCCCAATCGTTGAATCAAATCGATGAGTTTTAATCAAACCAATGGATCTTTGGTAGACGGTATAAGCTGTTTTACTTCTTGCTTGAGCTCCTCTAAGTGGGCATGGGAGAGTTCATTCTCCAATCCAAACAAGAAGTGGGAGTTGGTAAGACATTAAGACCAAGTGAAAGTGTAAAAGTATATACAAAAATTGAGAATATTACAAGAAATAAACATTTTATTAATTAAACCGGATTTGATGGACACATATCCAACATTTACTAACCGTGTAAGGATTCTTCAAAGACTCAATGAATTGGTGCTCCCAAATGGTAGGATGATAATGAGCTGATCAGCGTTCACTCTCTTGTGATGCCGATGACAACCATGAGCACCGAGTTTTGACAAGCTTAATGTTACAACTACACATGGCGAAACCCATGACATGGCCAGTGACGTGGCCAGGGGCCCATCCATTCCGATTAGCTTGCATCGTACACGAAGGAGTAACAAGAAAAGACCAGCTAGATTGGATGATTACGTATAGAGTATGGGGATGTGAGAAGAGTATAGGGTATGATATGAGTGTATGAAGAATGTATGGGGAACAACTGTCATGGGTGTAAGGGGAAAGGTTGTTAGTTGTCAAGGAATATCATAGTTAGTTACAAGTCCTTATAAGGTTGTACGAGGTTTATTTAGAAGGCATGAAAAGAAATATCTTCTCCAACCCCTTTCTTCTTCTCTCTTCTCCCCTTTCTCTTCTGTGTTCTCTAGTTCTAGCTAACACTTTACTTGACAAACATTGCTGCGTTTCTTGTTTTGCAGCCATGAGATATTGTTGGTACAATGCGGTATGTGAATTCACCTAGAGGGGGGGTGAATAGGTGTAGGTTCAAAAATTAAAATAACTATGCGGAAATAAAATCAAACAATAAAGATGGAGAAGATTAAAGACAAGTAATGTAGAAAGACACAAACAATTTATAGTGGTTCAGCCAAAATGTGCCTACGTCCACTCCTCTCACATTAGAGAGAATTCACTGTAACGAATCTTGAGTGAGCAAAGAGAACTCGTACAACTACACTTGAAAATATGAGCAAGAGGACTCAAATGACTACTCTTGAGAAATGAGCAAGAGGACTCCTTCTCTTGATTTAGAGCAAGAGGACTCAACAAAAATTTTAAGTAAAGTACTAAGTAGTTTAGGATTACCTTAAAACTTAGTAGAATGAGTGCTACCTCTTAGTCAATGTAGCTTAGATGCAAGTATGCAATGAGGGAGCAAGAATGAGATTGAATTTTCTTCGATCTTCTTTGATCTTGAAAGAATAATCTCACAAGGGAGTGCTTGATTGCTTAGAGCTCTTGATTGATGATTATTATAGTGTTTAGAACACTAATCAAGAGGGTATTTATAGGCTAGAGGCTTAGAACCAATTAGAAATCCAATTAAGAGGGGAATCCCACATTCTATAAGTGATCCGGTATGCTGGATGGGAATCCGGTATGCCGGATTACCTACTTTCCTTAAGAGATAGGAGAATAACGGTCATAGTTAATTAGTCAAGCACTGATCCAGTATGTTGGATTGGGATCCGGTATGCCGGATCAGGGCAAAATACACCCAAGAGAGGATCCGGTATGCTGGATCCTAATCCAGCATGGGTAAAGGAGTTACTGGAGGTGTTTCTCTGAGACACCCATTAATCTGGTATGCTGGATTGGGATCCGGTATGCCGGATTAAGCAATTATAGTGTAATTTTAGTCTAATTTTCTTAGGGGTTGTTTTGGGTATTTTAAACCCAATTGGTCACATGATCAGGAGTTCGAATAACCTCCTAAGGTCATTCTAGATGGATGCATGTGTGTGTGTGTGCATTACATCGAATGTGACTCAAGAAACAATAGAAATTATATATTTGTAAATAGACAAAGTCTTCAATCAAAAGTCTTCAATTTTTTAATGTTTTAAGCTTCTAAACATATGTCTTTGACTTCCAAGCTTCAATCTGCTTTGAAAGTGGTCTTTGAACACTTGTATATGCTCCCCCTCACTTGATGCTATGCTTTGACTCTAAAACACTTAGAACACAAGCATTAGTCCAAGTCTTATTTGTTATCATCAAAACATCATCATACAAAATCAAATAGTCTACTTTAGGCAATTTGTTATGAAACAATTCATAGGGAGTTTTTAACAAGATGGGTCTTATCAAAACTCGGTTTAACACATAGCAAGCCGTATGTACACCTTCAGCCCAAAAATATTTAGGTAAGGAATACTCATTGAGCATTGTCCTAGCCGTTTCTTGGATTGTTCTATTCTTTCTTTCAACCACACCATTTGATTGTGGTGTTCTAGGGGTTGAGAAGTTATGTGTTATACCTTGCTTTCGACAAAACTCACCAAATTCGTCTATATTGTCAAATTCACCACCATGGTCACTTTTTATGAAAGTGATCATGTAACCCTTTTGATTTTGTATTCTTTTGCAAAGAGCTATAAATTCCTCGAATGCATCATTCTTTTGCTTGAGAAAGAGGGTCCAAGTGAACCAGGAGTAGTTATCTATAACAACGAAAGTGTATTTCTTTCCTCCCAAGCTAGTGGTTTGTATGGGTCCAAATAAATCTAAATGAAATAATTGTAAAGGTCTAGAAGTGACAACAGAATTAATAGCCTTATGAGAAGCTGTAGTAAGCTTACTTCTTTGACAGGCTCCACATGTGTGTTGCTTATCAAAATTCAGCTTAGGTAGATTTCTCACTAGATTCTTAGAATGAAGGGATTTTATAATCTTAGGACTTATATGTCCCAACTTTCTATGCCACAAGGTTGCATCATCAAACTTAGATAAGAGACATGCATCATGAGAGTTCATGTTGAAGATACAAATATAAACATTATTCTTTCTTGATCCTTCAAGTATTAGGTTATTATGAGAATCTTTAATCTCACACTTAGAGGCATTAAAGTTAACGAAATCGTCATTGTTACAAAGCTGACTTATACTAAGCAAGTTGTACTTTAAATTTTTAACTAGGCTAACATTAGAGATTGTCGTACCTCCAAACTTTATTGAACCGTTACCGATGATTCTTCATTTGCTATTGTCTCCAAAAGATACCCACCTCCCTTTTTGCTTTTTGAGTTCTGAAAAAAGCTTTGGGTTGGATGTCATATGCTTTGAGCAACCGCTATCAATATACCATTCATCTTTACTTAGACGTACCTACAAAACAAGAATGCTTAATAAAACTTTCGTCCCCATTGGGTGTTGGGTCCATTATTGTTAGTATTATACATTCCTCTTGGTCTCCACACCATTTGGTGACCACTTGCCTTTTGATTTTCATACCAGTTTGTATATGGATGAGGGTTCCAAGGTCTTTGGTTTTGAGACATTCTAAATGACCCTTGGTTGTTGGGTGGTCTTTGCACCTTTGGTAGATTTTTCTTATGTTGATCATTGAAGGGTCTCTTTTTACCATTGAAGGGTCTTCTAGGAGGTCAAAAATGTTGCTTCATATAATAACATTCCCAAATAGTATGTTCCTTTTTGTTGCAATTGTTGCATATAACAGTTTGAGGAATACTTGGGCTTAGGGTCTTCCCTTTGGGATTTGATTTGTTTAACTGAGGAGTTTTCTTTCTAATATAACATTCCTCAATCAAATGTCCTTTCTTTTTACAATAATTATAAAACTTCTTCTTCACTTTCTTACTTATTATTTAACTTGAACTTGCATCATTGGTATGATTTGAACTCTTGTTCACATCATAACCTACTCTTTCCTTGTTGAAGGGTGCTTTGGAGGTATTTCCGAGTAAAATATCAAGAGTCTTTTTACCATTTGTAAATGACTCTAATACTTTACACAGTTTCTCTTTTTCTTCTTCCAAAGTTTCTACTTGAGAAGTTAGAGATGTGTTTTGGTCTTTGAGGGTGTTTATCTCTTTTAAGAGATCTTTCTTAGTTGTAGCCAATTCTATGCTACTTTGATATAAATCTTCAAAATCTTCTTCCAATTCTAAATAATCTTTATCTTTAGAAGGAGAAATAGGAGTTACCTCATTTTGAGTTTTTTCTTCTTCTTCAGTAGCCATTAAAGCGAGGTTGGATTGTTCCTCTTCTTCTTGTGATTCTTCAGTATCTTCGTCTTCATCACTTGAGTCGAAGGTGTGTTTGGTTTTGTAAGCCTTCTTATACTTCTTCATTTTCGGGCAATCTCCTCTAAAATGTCTAGGTTTTCTACACGCATAACACAAGATTTCCTTTGAAGAAAAGTCAAAATTATCCTTAGAGACATTTTTACCTTTTTGGTCTTTTGAGAATTTTCTTCTGTTGAATGAAGGTTTTCCTTTGTTCTCCAAAAACCTTGAAATTTTTTTTGACAAATAGACAATTTCATCATCTGAAAGTTCTTCATCATTGTCGCTAATATCATAGGTTTTGAATGCAACAACCTTCTTCTTAGGTTCCTTAGGCTCATCCTCCTTATTGTCTTGCTTTAGCTCCATCTCATGTGTTTGAAGTGATCCCAATAGCTCATCTAGACTTAGCTTATCAATGTCTTTTGATTCTCTTATGGCTATAGTCTTGGGTCTCCATTCCTTTGAGAGGGATCTCAAAATCTTTTGAACGTTCTCACCATTGGAGTAAACCTTACCTAATCCTTTCAACTTGTTCACAATGTTAGTAAATTGAGTAAACATGGCATATATGTCTTCATCATTTTTCATTTTAAATAATTCATATTTAGTCACTAACATGTCATTGAATTGCTTAACTTCAGAAGTACCTTCATAGGTCACTATAAGCTTATCAAACATCTCCTTAGTGGAGTCACACATGCATGTCCTATTATATTCTTTTTCTTCTAATGCACATTGAAGATAACTTATAGCAACACAGTTGAGTTGCATCTTAGCTTTCTCAATTGGAGTCCATTCTTCTTTGGGCTTGTCTATAGTATTGGGTCCGTTCTCTACAACTTCCCATGCATCAATGTTATTGGTGCATACAAAGTTCTTAAAGCGATTCTTCCAATAGGAGAATCCTTCACCTTCAAAGAAGGGAGGTCGGGTAATGTTATAACCTTCAAACTTACGGTTAGCAAAAGTTCCCATAATCTTTAACTCTTAGTTGGATTAAAGATAATCACGGTCTTGAGCTCCCGCTCTAATACCAAATGTGAATTCACCTAGAGGAGGGGTGAATAGGTGTAGGTTCAAAAATTAAAATAACTATACGAAAATAAAATCAAATAAAAAAGATATAGAAGAGTAAAGATAAGTAATGTAGAAAGACACAAATAATTTATAGTGGTTCGGCTAAAATGTGCCTACGTCCACTCCTCTCACCTTAGAGAGAATTCACTATAACGAATCTTGAGTGAGCAAAGAACTCGTACAATTACTCTTAAAAATATGAGCAAGAGGACTCAAATGACTACTCTTGAGAAATGAGCAAGAGGATTCCTTCTCTTGATTTGGAGTAAGAGGATTCAACAACAATTTTAAGTAAAGTACTAAGTAGTTTAGGATTACCTTAAAACTTAGTAGAATGAGTGCTAGCTCTTAGTCAATGTAGCTTGGATGCAATTATGCAATGAGGGAGCAAGAATGAGATTGAATTTTCTTCAATCTTCTTTGATCTTGAAAGAATAATCTCACAAGGGAGTGCTTGATTACTTAGAGCTCTTGATTGATGATTGTTATAGTGTTTAGAACACTAATCAAGAGGGTATTTATAGGCTAGAGGCTTAGAACCAATTAGGAATCCAATTAAGAGGAGAATCCCACATTCTATAAGTGATCCGGTATGCTGGATGGGAATCCGGTATACCAGATTACCTCCTTTCCTTAAGAGATAGGAGAATAACGGTCATAATTAATTAGTCAAGCACTGATCCGGTATGCTGGATTCAATTTTTCAATGCTTTAACCTTCTAAACATATGTCTTTGACTTCCAAGCTTCAATCTTCTTTGAAAGTGGTCTTTGAACACTTGTATATGCTCCCCCTCACTTGATGCTATGCTTTGACTCTAAAACACTTAGAACACAAGCATTAGTCCAAGTCTTATTTGTTATCATCAAAACATCATCATAGGAATGACTTGGAGGAAGTAGAGTGTAGGACCATTTTCCTAACACGGTAGAGACAAAAATGAAGACGAGCATTGAACAAAGAATCTCATTTTCAAGAGAGGTTGAAAGGAAGACGAAACGGAATGTACCATTTTGATTATTGAAGACCAATTTCCTTAATTTTGTAATTTAGTAATCACCAGGTCAATGAGGCCCCCAACGACAGACATGGTATCGTAGTGATGAACTGCCTGTTTTGGAACGCGCAAGGGGTAGGCAATAAGCCTACATCTAGGCGTCTAAAAGCCTTAGTGGACATGCACAAACTAGATATTGTCGGAGTGGTTGAGCCTAAAGCACTCTTTTCTAAAGCCAGGAAGGTTATGCGGAGAATTGGGTTGGATACAGTTTGCTCTAATGGCTCCACTAATGGGGAGCGGTTATGGGTCTTTTGGAGGAGCACTTTACAGGTTAACATTGTGGAGGAGAACCAGCAGTTTATCATGATGGAATGTTGTGAGGCTGCTAGGGCCTTGCATTTTCTGATTACCTTTGTCCATGGTTTCTGTTTGTTGGTAGAGAGGAGGGCCCTGTGGGAGAGATTGGAGCTATTTTCTAGGTCGTGTTCACTCCCCTGGGCTATTGGGGGTGATTTTAATGCTATTCTTTCCCCCTCGGAGAAGGTGGGAGGGCGCCCTGCTTGCTCCTTTTCTTTGGAGGAGTTTGGTGGCTTTGTCAACAATGCAGGGCTGCTAAATACTGGATATGTGGGTAATGCTTTCACCTGGATGAACAATCAGCAGGGGGCGTCTTGTTTTGGCCCGGTTGGACCGCTTCTTGTTTAACTACTCATGGGTTTTTGCATTCCATTCCTATAAGGTAACCCACCTAAGCCGAGCTTGCTCTGATCATTCCCAGCTCTGGATGAATGTTTTACTTACTAGTACGCCACTTCCTTGCCCTTTCAAGTTTCAACAAATGTGGCTGCATCATCAGAACTTCTTTGATTTTGTTAAAGTGCAGTGGTCAAGGCCATGTTTTGGTTCACCTATGTATGTCCTATATATGAAGCTTAAACTTCTTCATAGCAGCCTAAGGACTTGGAACAGGGAAGTTTTTAGGGATATCCACCAAAATGTAAGGAATGCTGAAGATGAGGTATGTAGGGCTGAAGTTACCTGCGATCAGTTTTCTACCACTTAGGCTAAAGAGGCCTTAGAGGTGGCCAGGGAAACCCTACGGAGGACTCTCCTTTAAGAGGAGATTTTTTGGAGGCAGAAATCAAGAGTCACATGGCTAAAGAAGGGGGATAGGAACACGAAGTTTTTCCATGCCACAACTAAGGTCAGAACGAAGACAGCCATAGTTAGCACAATTAAATGGGGGGATGGGGTGTGGACTAGTGAGCCAAAAGAGATTAAAGCGGAAGCGGTCAGGCATTTCTCTAGCATTTTTTAATCCCAAGGTACCACGGTGGATGAGGACCTACTTGAGTGTATTCCCAAGTTAGTTAGCGAGGAGGACAATGCTGCTCTTCTTCTCCCTCCATCGCAGGACGAGGTGAAGGAGGCAGTTTTCTCGCTCTCCAGTGACAATGCACCGGGTTCGGATGGGTTCACCTGGTATTTCATTACATCTTACTGGGATTTGGTTGGAGGAGATGTTTGGGAGGCAATGAAGGATTTCTTCGCTGGTGGTTTCATCCCAAAGAGCTACACCTCAGCAAATCTGGTGCTCATCCCCAAAAAAAGAAAACCCAGAGGTGATGTCAGATTTCCACCCTATTAGCCTCTGTAATTTCTCCTTTAAAATTATTGCAAAGAGTTTTTCGTCTAGGTTAGCTGTTGTCTTACCTCGTTTGATTGCGGAGGAGCAAGGAGCTTTTGTGCAAGGCCATTGTATCCATGATAATATAGCACTGGTTCAAGAGGTGGTGCAGGATCTGAATAGGAAAACCAGAGGAGGCAATGTAATTCTTAAGCTTGACATGGCCAAGGCTTATGACAGGATGGAGTGGAGTTTTCTTTACTTAGTACTAGAAAGGTTTGGTTTTTCAAGTACGTGGATCGACTTGATTAAAAAGACCGTGGAGAACTGTTGGTTCTCTATTGTTTGGGGAGGCGGACCAACGGGTTTCTTCAAGTCCACCCGGGGTTTGAGACAAGGCGACCCCCTTTCCCCAACATTATTCATCCTTGCTGAAGAGGTTTTGAACGGCGGGATGAGGAAGCTTTTTGTTGAGGGTCAAGCTCCTTTCTTTCATTTGCCTAGGGGATGTCCTGGCATCTCCCATTCTTTGTTTGCAGACGATACCATTATTTTCACTAAGGGTTTGAAGAACTCGTTGAAGCAAATCCTTGGGTTTATTGGCAGATATGAGGCTTCCTTAGGGCAGTTGGTTAACAGATAGAAGAGCTGCTTCATTATGAGCCATAAGACCTTTGAGGCCAGAGTGCGAATGGTAGGGAGCACTACAGGTTTTGTCAGGTATTCTCTACCACTTGTATACCTAGGGGTTCCACTCTTTACAGGAAGAGTAAGGGTGAGCTTTTTTGATGAGTTGTTGGGAAAGGTTAGAAGCAAGATTGCAGGTTGACAAGGAAGGCTTCTATCGGCAGGTGGGCATGTTACACTACTCAGACATGTTTTGGCATCGATGCCAATACACATTATTGCCTCTGTGGACCTACCTAGAGCAGTTATTAACAAATTTAATGGTATCTATGCGCATTTCTTGTGGGGGAATTCGGACTGGGGGAAACGACATCATTGGGTGAGGTGGGGGACTGTGTGCAAGCCACTTACAAAAGGCGGGCTAGGTATAAGGTGCTTGGAAGATGTGGACCTAGCACTTCGGTTGAAGGGCATCTAGCGAATCTTGTCTGATAATTCTTTGTGGAGCACTTTCTTTAAGGCCAAGTTTTTAAAGAATGAGCACTTTGTTCTTGCTGGGGCAGGAAGTGTGGGTTCTAAGTCTTGGAGGAGAGCGCTAGCTCATAAGGAGTTTTTCCTGGAATGATCTAGGTGGTTGCTAGGTGCAGGGGATGTTAGTTTTTGGCTTGATGACTGGGTGGGGGTAGGCCCATTGATCAACTTTGTGGACAACGCCTTGCAGGTGGACCTTTCTCTGTGTGTCAAGGATGTGCTCAAAGGGAATGGCAAGTAGGACATGGCAGTTTTGAACTGCATTGACTCTGTGTCAATTAAGGAGAGCATTTTCACCGGTGATTTCCTCATAACCAAGAAGCAGGACAGGTTGGTTTGGACCCCCTCCTCAGATGGAAAATTTTCAATTAAATCAATCTAGAATGAATTGAGGCAGCAGGCTACAGCAACCCCATATTCCAAGTGGACCTGGAATCAAGCTGTCCCAATGAAGATTGGGTTCTTCACTTGGCAAATTCTAAATGGTAAAATTCCCACTGATGACGCATTGATGGCCTTAGGCATCCCCCTAGCATCTAGATGTGTGTGCTATGGAAACCCCAAGAGTGACATGGCCATTCACTGTCTGGTAGAGGGGGGCACGGCGGCTAAGGTATGGCGGTTTTTTGCTAGGATTTTTGACATTGCATCTATTCACAACCAGGACCTGAGGAGCAGAATCTTTCTTTGGCATAATGCGGCCAGTTCTCAAAGCCTTTGCAGTATGATCACGAGTTTTATTCCTTCTTTAATCTTGTGGGAGCTATGGCACGAAAGGAATAATAGGAGACATGGGGAAAACCCCAGGACGGCTGGTACAATTGTTGAGAAAATCAAGGAGTGGGTGCACGATCTCCCTTACCCATTAAAGTTCAGGCGCAAGGTGAGTCCGAGGGAGGTTTTAATTTTATAGTGCTTTAGTTTGAAGGTACTCGACCCAGTGAAGAAACCCCCAATCCCTATTTATTGGTGGCCGCCAAGCACAACTGTAAAATTAAACATTGATGGTGCCTGTAAGGGGAACCCGGGCATCGGGGGAGGTGGAGGGATTGTAAGAAATCGGGATGGTGAGGTTCTATGGGCTTTCTCTAATTTCTACCAGCATTGCACTAGCCCTGAGGCCGAGTTAAGAGCCCTACAAAATGGGCTGACAGTCTACAAAGAGCTGGGACACACTGATTTGGTGGTGAACTCTGATTCAGCTATGATGGTGCAGATGATAAACCAGAAGAAATGTCAGCTTTGGAAAGGGTGGTACTGGTTTGAGGAGATTATGGCAATTTGCAGGTCCAGCCACCTTACAGTCTCTTTTGCCTTCAGGGAAAGCAATAGGGCCGCGGATTGGCTTGCCAACCTTGCATGCAAAACAGGTACCAACAGTGCTTTTTCCTCTGACTCTGTCCTTCCAAGAGGCCTGCAGCGAATCCTCTGGGAAGACAAGGTTGGGCTGCCGGTTTTAAGAAGCTAGATCGTTTCCTTTTTTATTTCATTGTAAGGGCGTGGGGCTCATTGAGAGTTTGAGAGATTCTGTATCCGAAGGGTTGGGGTAAGGCGGGTATGTCCCCCCCCACTATAATTGGCTTTTATAATTTTGATTAATAAAATTCCAAGGGCTCCCCCTGGGTCCTAGATAATATTCGGGGTAAAAAAAAAAAAAATTGTTCAGAAGTTTGTGTTTAAGAATCTAAGAACCTAGTGGGTCTTTGTAGAAACCATATAATCCTACAGTCTATAACTAGTTACCCTTGTATTCTTAAATCAATAATATTTTAGAAAATGCAACATATTATTAAGAGGTAGGATTTGTTGTCCAATCATGTGGCCCTTGCACCGGCGTAGAGGCATCCAACTGGAGAGGTGGGGCAATGATCATTTTAGCATTTCCGTGTGTATGGGCACAGGGAACACGACCAGGTAACATTATTTCTCTCTATTATTAATGGGGAGGGTTTTCATGCATAGCTGCATACGGCGGGGAGGGATTTATGATGCATCAAGTAAGGGGGCTTTGGTTATTTTGAACCCCTGATGGACACAACTATGCAAGTGTGAGCATGAAACTTTTGGCAATTATAAATTATTAAACAACAATGATTAGTGTTTTTATTTTTTTATTTTTTTTTAAGTGGATAAAGAATTATATATAAGAGAAGGAAAAAAGACTGGGTATGCTAGCGGTATTCTACCCTATGTTTCTATCTCTCTCTTCCTCTCTTTGATGGGTAAGGGAGTCATTTCAAAGGAGGGGAAGAGACAGTAGACACATAGGGTGCTAGTTTACGGTATACCACCAGCATAGCCATTCCTCTCCCATGAGAGAATAAGCATATGCTTCTACGCGGGAATCCAAGTTCGGAATCATTTCACCAAATCAAGAAGACTAGGAGAGTGGGTTGGGTACTTGAACCTTAATTTGAGAATGTTTATTGCATAGACTATGCGTGTTTGCACTCCATGCATATTTTATTTGTATCATAAGATTTTATAATTGTATCATGTATGCTAGATTAGGGATGTTATGTATTTGAAGCATATAGAATGCTAGGTTATGTTTAAATTTCATTATGAATGTGTACTTGTGAGAATGAATATGCAGTATGACATTGTAAATAGTGTGAGGCTACTGTAAACCAAACGCAATCTCCATTAAAATATTAAAGGTTAAAAACATGTGAGAAAGAAAAAAATAAATAAATAATACAAGGGGTCTACACCCCACAATACCTCGCACACAAAATGACAAAATCCACTCCACCGTCTCGGGTTTCGACCTGGTTTCGGCCAGCCAGAAATCGAGATATGGTCGAAACCAGTGATTTTTTCCATCCGATTCGAGTTGGTAGTTTCAAGGCCCAGAAATGCTCTTTTTTATCTAATTTTTTATATACAGCCTATTTTTGATATTCTCAACATAATGTCTAAACTATTTTCACAAAAAAAAAAAAGAAAAAAACACTCAAAAAGGGTCTTGTGGTTTTATACCCAAGTTTACTAGTTTACGCACAATGTACTGAGAGTCATAGTTTTCAGGGCAAGCACTTATTTAGGCCTAACACAATACTTGTGGTTTTTTACCCAAGTTTACTAGAGTAGATGTCATAGTTGTCCGGCCAAGCACTTATTTATGTATAACACCATCTTAAGTAAATGTATTTCATTTACTTAAGATATTATTCATAAATTAGCAAATACCCCCATACCCCCTCCCCCATTGGAATCTAATAAAATAGTTAAAAAAAATTAAATTTCAAAAGGAAAAAAAGTCAGCCCCCTAGTTCAAGAACAAAAACTAGATTTTCGGTGGTAGGTGAAATTTTTAACTTTCTAATGCTGGGGTTTTTCTCAAATCTAAAAATTTCATAAATCTTAATATGGTAAAACATTATTAAAATCCGAAGTACGGTAAAATATTCATTTGTTTTGATGTCTAAAAAATTATTTTCATTTAGAGCGATTTTGACAGCATTTTGCGCAAACCAAATTAATCGAAAATCTAATTTTTGCTCTTGAACTGCGGGATTGACTTTTTTTCCTTTTAAAATTTGATTTTTTAACTATTTTATTGGATTCAAATAGGGGGGTATTTGCTTATTCATGAATAATAGCTTAAGTAAATGAAATGCAAATACAAAAACATTTACTTAAATGCTATTAAGTATAAAGAATTGTCTGTTCTAGTTTATGACCTAGTTATCGGCATACATAAGTATCTGTATTGGTTTCGAGCCAGGTTTCCCTAAGTTTCGATGGGCATAAGTGTCAAAACTTACGAAATTACCAACATATCGGTCGAAACCATGTGTTTTTTTCTAAGTACCTAGCCAACTTGTCTCGGACACCTGCAACACAGAGATATCAAGGTGGTTTCGACAAGACCGAGTACTCTCTTTCCATGCCACACACACACCCCACCCGGCACATAAAGTGACAACCCACTCCATCTCCCCCTTCCCCATGTTTTGTTTCACAAGTGATACTAAACATGATAAAATAAAAAAATAAAAATGATACCAAAAGGACCCTAACCTCCTCTCCAACCACTTGAAAGCATTAGAAAAAACAAAATTGAAAAATACTACAAAAACAAAAGGAGGGGTCTTATGGGATTTTGTTGTTTACATTAGTGGGCTGATTCGGAAAGACTGTTAAGAGGTTGTAGGGCTTCTAAGCAACAATTCAAAGCCTCAAACTGCCCATCAATCTGTGGGTGATACGTACTACTCATTACAAGTGTAGTTCCCTGTAATCGAAATAATTCTTGCCAAAACCTGCTGATGAAAACTGCATCCCTATCACTAACGATGGACTTGGGAATACCATGGAGTTTACACATCTGTCACAAAAACTTGAGCCACCTTTGCAATTGTAATGGGACTGTGTAAAGCACTAAAATGAGCATATTTACTCAAGCAATCGATAACCACCATGATGACTGTCTTACCACATCAATTTGGTAGTCCTGTGATGAAATCCATGGCCAAATCCTCCAATATTTGATCTGGAATGGGTAGTGGTTGTAAGAGGCCTGTTGGTGTCGTATGTTGAGACAGTTTGATGGCAAATGACACATTCAGCCACAAATTTCTGGACATCCTTCTTCAAGCCACGCCAATGAAAGTTGAGCGTTATTCGTGTGATGGTGCGAGCAACATCTGCATAGCCATCAATGGGAGAGGAATGGAATTCCTGTAACAATCCTGTCTTCAATGCTGAATCAGTTGGAATTACTATCCTTCCATGACACAACAATAATTCATGTTTCCAAGAATATTCACTATGATCGGCATCCCCCTGGCGTATCCCATCAGGGAGCTCTCTAATGTGAGGATGTGATGCATGCTAGAGTTTGATTTGATCCACTATTTCAAAGAATGGTATTGTCAGAGTCATGCACTGAATGTCTGTGGCAGGTTGCCTAGAGAGCATCGGCTGCCAAGTTCTCCTTTCCAGGCCTGTAGTGAATCTCATAATTGAACCCCTTTAGTTTTGTTAATCAATGTTGCTGTTCAAGGGTTTGAATAGTTTGATCAAGAAGAGAATTTAAGCTTTTTTTATATGTTTGGATGACAAAGCTCTGACCAAGTAAGTACTGCCTCCATTTAGAAACAGCTTCAGTGATTGCAAACATCTCCCTCACATAAGTGGAAGCTGATTGCATCTTTGAGGGGAGCTTCCTACTATAATAGGCAATAGGGTGGCCCTCTTGAGAAAGGACAACACCAATTCCAAACCCTGAAGCATCAGCCTCCAATACAAAAAGCTTCTCAAAATTTGGAAGGGCAAGGATAGGGGTCGAAGTTGCTGCTTGCTTCAAGACTTCAAAGGCTAGGTGTGCCTCCTTATTCCAAGAAAACCCTCCTTTTTTAAGCAAATCAGTCATCGGGGCTGCTATGTGAGCATAACCCTTAATGAACCTTCTATAATATCCTGTTAAGCCCAAAAACCCTCTAAGCTCCTTCACATTTGTAGGAGGTGACCATTGAGTGATAGCAGCTACCTTAGATGAATCTACTGCTACTCCCTCAACTGAGACAATGTGGCCCAAATACTGCATTGAAGCTGTACCAAAAGAGCATTTGCTCATCTTTGCATGCAACTCATTACTCCTCAACTTTTGCAAGGTTACCGTAAGATGTACTAAATGCTCTTTCCAAGTTTTACTATAAACCAAAATATCATCAAAAAATACTAGAATAAATTTTCGAAGAGCTGGCTGAAATACATCATTCATCAAAGACTAAAATGTGGAGGGTGCATTTATAAGGCCAAAAGGCATAACAAGAAATTCATACAAGCCATCATAAGTCCTAAATGCTGTCTTTGGCAAATCTTCTACCTTAACTCTAATCTGATGGTACCCGGAGCGTAAATCCAGTTTGGAAAAATACCTGGTTCCATGAAGGTCATCCAGTAATTCCTCAACTGTTTGGATTGGAAATTGATCAGGAATTGTCACTGCATTCAGTGCCCTATATAGTCCACACAGAATCTCCATGTGCCATCCTTCTTTTTCACCTAAATTACTGGGGAAGAAAAAGGACTATGGCTTGGTTGAATCACCCCACTACCAAGCATTTCCTTTACTAATCTCTCTATCTCAGATTTCTGAAAATGGGGATACCTGTATGGTTTGATTTTAACAGGTGCAGTACCAAATTTTAGAGATATGGCATGGTCATGTGATCTGATCGGGGGCAGGGTTTTGGGCTCCGCAAACAGGTCATCAAAGCTGTCCAATAATTTGGTCAACTCCAAATCAGGGCTTTGTTGAGTTGTAGCTACCTCTGGTTTAATAAGCTGTAAGTGGAAACACACACCCACTGCTGCAGTTGCTGCCATTCGTTTGAAGCTATGTAACTGAATAGACTCCTCACAGAAGCTATTCTCCCCTTGTAAATGTGTTGCTTGACCGTGCCATTAAAAATCCATGATGAGCCTCTTACCAAAAAAATTGGGTAACTAAAGGATTGAAGCTTTTAAGCAATAGTGATAGGAATGAATTCTTTAACTTCAAAATTTTTGAGAGTATATTGGCAGAATTATCTTCTTTAAGAGAACATATGACTGTAGATGACATTAGTGGTCTCCTTTGAACACATGAACCTGTGAGAAAGTGTTAAATGATTTTTACGCTTATACTAATGTCATTTCTACACTCAGCAATATCTTAGCTTAAATCATGTTACTAATTTTCTCCTCTTTATCATTAGCCCATGGTATCACCCTCTCTCCCTTGCATACGCCACCCACTATCCCTCCCATCCATCTTTTTTACATCCCTTCCATTCTTTCTCTTCTCTATCTCAAGTCCACATTTACTACTATAGATATATATATATAAATATAAATATTATTTCTTGGGAAAGCTTTATCTTCACAAGGCTCTCATGATGAGTGACACTCCACTTTTGGGCCCATTTTGAGAGACATTTGATGGCAGGCTATGTAGGAATAACAAGGACTTTGCCCATCATATCATATGGATTCCATCCAAAACTACTCATCGTTACTATCTTCGCAGTTCCCCCAACAAATGAACCTATCATAAGTCAAGATGTTTCTTTTAGCATTGGGATTGAGTTTGGTGTTTAGTCATCTATCATTCTGTCTCGATTGACAACAAGGAGACATTCCTGCTCGTACATAAATGAACTATTCGTTGCTCCCTCCCATACTCCCATTGACTTGGCATGGGAGATTCCCTTATGCACCGAGAGCATTTTGATCCCCTACCCATATCGCCATATGTAAAGCAATACGTAACATAAATAATATAACATTACATATGTGTGACATAATACATATACAAACACCATTGATTGCGTACATCAGAAAATAATTTGAACTTAATAAAATGAGCAAAGTATAACATAATATTTGGGTTTCCTAAATAGCCCAAATATCTGTCACATGGTAGATTGGACGTGGTTTAGATTGTGTCGACAATTAGACCCTAATGTCTCCTACCTAAATGTCAAGTTTCAGTTGAAAGAGACATTACTACATGCCAAAATGGAGCTTTGAAAATCTAGAGTCTACGAACACACATATGTTGGAAATATGTGTCCATCAAACCTAAATTTGATTGAATAAAAAATTTATTTATTCATTTATTTATTTTGCATGATATAATTTAAACGATTGTTCCATAGGTTTTCACCTAAAACTATTCTCGGCTAGGGATAGGACTGGACATCCTTTCTATATGGTCATTACATTGTATGCCACTAGAAATGTTGATTTTATGACATAAATGTAATTACATTGTGTATGTGTATAAAAAATAATATGGTATTGATACACCACTTTTTATGCATCCAATCTCTACCTTACATGTGACCTCCCTTGGGCTACAAGCAAACCGATCCTCAAACCAAAACTCAAAAAGCCACGCTCAAGATAGTTGTACTGGCCAGGACACATCAGCAAAGATAGTTGTAAACTTACAAGTGGGTACATGCTGATAATCGTAATTCACGTGCCACATATGAAAAGGCCCCAAGATTTGATGAGGAGATCTCGGTTCTATAAAGGTTTCTTAATCCGAGCACGCGGGGACCACTTTACCAGAATGGAAAGGTCCTCTGGCAGAACGTGTTGACGAAATAGGAAAGGGATTAGACTCGAATTTGTATAAATAAGAGCCTTAGTGCTCATGTAAAAGGGGAATTCATTCATTCTTTTATCAATAAAGAAATCAAAAAACTTTGCAATGCGATCTTCGTTTTTCCCTAATTCATTCCTAGCCCAAGGCTAGCTTGAAAGTTGTACTACCTGAGGGTCTTCCTCCGGCAACATTCTTTGTGTAACATTTTGGCGCCGTTTGTGGGAAGTGAAGAACAGAGACCTGTGAAGTTCCCACCATGACTAACACTAGAAATTAGCCAAAAGTCATAAGGGCTGCCACCGCCGCCCGCGTCGCCGCCACTGCAGCAGCTGCACTAACTGTTGCGCCCGTTGTCTCTCAGGGAGGAACTTTGGGCGAACCTGCAGGTTCTCGTCAGGCGGTGGAAGATCCTATCCTCGAAGTGAATGAATCACAGCAGGAGGAATCTCACCCATGACTTGCTAGAGACCCACTGCGGTACGTGACGGTGGAATAATTTGACGTGCTGCAAACTCGCTGGCAGGACAAGATGGAGCAAATGCTGGAGCTGCATCATGATTTCTTACAAGGGATCCAAATACCCCCGCACCCACCGTAGGACAGAGAAAGAACTCCTTCCCTGGAGCATAGCGAGAACCACAATAACGCGAACAACGCCAGGCGGAAGGATAAAGAAGTACCAGGGAACGCCAAGAATTAGGGTACCCAGATGACCAAAGTCGAGCAAGCTCTGAATGACAAAGTCTTGGAACTACAGGATCAGATCCAAGAGGTCATGAGAGGAAAGAATCTAGCCCCTAACGAGGACTTCCACTTCACTACCGACCTAGTGTTCACGGATGAGATCCGATTGGAACCCCTACCAAAAGGATTCAAGATGCCAACCATAGAACAATATGCGGGCACGACGGATCTAGAAGATCAGTTGGAAACTTTTAAGTCCTTGATGTTCTTTCAAGGCGCCTCGGATGCCATAATGTGCATAGCGTTCCCCACCACCCTGAAGGGGGCGGTGAGACAATGGTTCTCGCGCCTCCAGCCACGCTCCCTCTCCAACTTTGTGGGCCTGGGGCGAACCTTCTTGGCTCACTTTGTGACCAACAGGGTCCACAAGAAGACTATCGCCAATCTTCTGGCCATAAAGCAACACCCCGATGAGTCAATCACGAACTTTCTTACAAGATTCAATAAGGAGGCCCTGGAGATGCGGAACCTAGATCAGATGGTGAAGTTTCAGGCGTTGCGTAGTGCATCTGAGATGTCGAGTTGAAGAAGTCCTTAATCATGGATGAACCAGGAGATATGTACGAGCTTTTCTCACGCTATGAGAAGTATGTCAATCTGGCTAAAGTTCTGGCCGCCGAGTAAGAAAAAGAAGATAAAACTGAGAAGAAGGGCCAAGAAAAGAATGACAGCCAGGTCGGAGAGAGCGGTTCAAAGTGCAGCAGAGATGAGAAGGAGGGGAGAAGCAAGAGAGGACAAGAAGGCGTGGGTTCCCAAGAGTGACGTGGAGCCAAAGCCTATTTACACGGCCCTCACCCACAACCGAGCATACATCTTGAACAAGATAAAGGACTAAGTGACCCTGCGCTGGCCAGCTAAAATGGTGAAACCTGTGCATGAGCGTAATAAAAATAAATACTGTCGATTTCACCAAGACCATGGCCACGACACCAAGAATTGCAGCCAACTGTAGGATGAGATAGAAGCGCTCATCTAGAGAGGCCATCTAGGCTGGTTTATAAAAAAGCTGGCAATGACAGGAGGCAAGACTATCGCACTCGGGAACCCGAGTCAAAGCCCAGATCACCTGCTCAGTTGGACAAAGAGGAATACCAGAGGTCTAAGAATGCCCTCGTAAGGGAAATAGCCACGATTTATGGAGGCCCATGGCTGGGAGGCAAGTCCTCAAACTTAAGAAAAAACCATGTTCGGAGTGTGTTCCAAACGGGAGTACCGGACAAGAGCAGGAGAACCGAACATTAGATTACCTTCTCGAATGAAGATTTATCTAATAACCAATCTCCCCTCAATGATGCTCTAGTGAACAAGTTGACTATTGCCAATTATACGGTGGGAAGGATCCTTGTGGATAACGGGAGCTTAGTTGACATCTTATACTACGATGCATTTGAGAAGATGCTCTTGAAACCCGAGAAGCTAAAAAGAGTTGAATCCCCCCTATACAGATTCAATGGGGCCCCGGTACATGTTGAGGGGTCAATTGAACTATTGGTGACGGTGGGGACGGAGCTCAGGCTCGCTACAGTGAGGATGAACTTCCTGGTGGTGAAGGTAAACTCTACCCATAATGGAATACTGGGACGACCAGGGCTTAACGCTCTACAGGCAATGGTCTCCACCCCACACCTAGTAATGAAGTTCCCAATCGATCAAGAAATAAGGGAGTGCTGAGTAAGTCAGATAATTGCCAGGAGATGCTGCTACAAGGGATACATAAGAGCCAAAGGTAAGGAACCACAGATGCTCTTTTAATCAACCTGGACGATAACCAGGATACTACCGAGCACGAAAGAACAGAGCTAGCGGAGGATTTGGTCCCCATAGAGATTGTTGAAGGAGATGCAAAGCGTACTATGCAGATTGGAGCAAGTCTGAGTGGCGAACAGGGGAGCGCCCTCGTGAGTTTCTTGAGAGCCAACGCTAACATATTTGCATGGTCGGGATCCGACATGCTGGGGGTAGATCAGGAGTTAGCCAAGCATAGACTCAGTGTATACCCTACCTCCAAGCTAGCTTTTCAGAAGAAGAGGAACTTCGCCTTGGAGCGACAAGAGAAGGTAATCGAAGAGGTGACTAAGCTGTTAGAAGCAAGCTTCATAGAGGAGGCCATCTATCCATAATGGCTTTCTAATGTTGTAATGGTGCCAAAATCTAATGGCAAATGGCGGTTGTGTACTGATTTCACTGATCTGAATAAAGCATGCCCTAAAGACTACTACCCTTTACCTCGTATTAATTTATTGATAGATGCAACGGCCAGCCATGAAATGTTAAGTTTCATGGATGCCTATTCAAGATACAACTAGATTAGAATGTATAAACCTGATATTCTGAAAACTTCCTTCATCGCCGGAAGGGATACATACTGTTATACCCATATAACCTTTGGGTTGAAAAACGCCGGGGCCACATATCAACGACTGGTGAACCACATCTTCAAGGGTTAAAATGGCATAATATGGAAGTATATCTAGATGATATGCTGAGGAAAAGCTTGAAGGCAGAACACCATATCTCCGATCTAGATGAGGCGTTTCAGGTCTTAAGGGAAAGCAAAATAAAGTTGAATCCGGCAAAATGCGCCTTTGGCATCACCTCAGAGAAGTTCCACGGGTTCATGGTCTCAAGAAGGGGAATAGGGGTTAATCCAGCTAAGATCAAGGCCATACTGGAGATGCGTCAACTAGGCAGAGTCGAAGAATTATAGGAGTTGGCAGGGAGAGTAGCGGCACTAGGAAGTTTCATCTCTACTTCCGGTGACCGCTGCCTACCCTTCTTTAAGGCATTAAAAAACCGAGGGTAGGAATGAGAAACGAAGGGGACCAAGCTCACATTCGAGTGGACGGAGGAATGCCAGACAGAGTTCATAGAGTTAAAGAGATATTTGGCCCAACCACCACTCTTAACCAAGTCAGAGCCAAGAGACACGCTCCAGCTTTATTTAGTCATTACTACAGTAGCGGTGAGGGCGGTGTTGATCTGAGGAGACGGACGGGTAAAGAGATCCATCTACTATGTCAGCAAGGTGCTCTTAGATATAAAAATCAGATACAACAATATGGAGAAGTACGCCTATGCTCTGATAATGGCTGCTCGGAAGTTGAGACCTTATTTTCAAGCCTATACCATAGTAGTAATAACAAACCAGCCTTTGAAGAAAATCCTGGCCAAGCACAACCATTCTGGAAGGCTAGTGGCATGGTTGGTAGAGCTGTGGGAATTTGACATTCAATATAAGCCTCACACTGCCATTAAAGCCCAAGCCCTTGTAGACTTTGTCGTCGAATGCACCTTACTCGAAGAGGAGATAGCACCAGAGACTGAAGCTAGGGAGGTAATAGAGACTTGGACTTTGTTCATGGACGGTTCATCTAATGCCAACTGGTGTGGCGCTGGCTTGATATTGACAAGCTCAGGGGGATTCTTAGTGCACTATGCACTAAGATTTGAATTCCAGACCACAAACAATGGAGCAAAATATGAAACCCTAATTACAAGTCTGAATCTGGCCAAGAGTTTGGTAGTAAGGAACATCACTGTGTATAGCGACTCCCAATTGGTGGTCGATCAAGTCAATGGAGAATATGAGGCGAAGGAACCGTGCATGGCACAATACCTGGGTAAGGTGTGTAACTTAATTAATGAGTTCGCCAGCTTTCAAATACTGTAGGTACCCCAAGCACAAAACTCCTCGACTGACGCACTTTCTAGACTAGCCACCTTGGAATTCCAAGATCTGGGCAGAACCATATACATTGACATGCTTGGTACGCCAAGTACAGAAGAAACCGAGGACTTACTACCTATTGAAGTTGCTTGCTGGATGGCCCCCCTAATAGCATATCTCCAAAGGGACTCACTCCTGGCGGACAAGGAAGAAGCCAAAAAGATAAGGATGAGAGCAACACGGTACACGATGATTGGGAGAGTGCTTTACAAGAAGGCGTATGCCACGCCCTACCTAAAATGTCTCTGGCCATCTGAAGCAGAATACATTCAATGGGAAATTCATACAGGCATTTGCGGACAACACTTGGGGGGCATAGCACTCGCCCACAAAGTCATCAGGCAGGGATACTTTTGGCCATATCTATGCAAGGAAGCAATGAGTTCTGTGCACAAATGCCTCAAGTGCTAAACGTTTGCACCGATCACGCGTCAGCCGGCCACGGAGCTCACTTCAATCTCAAGCTTTTTACCTTTTGTATAGTGGGGCATGGAAATCCTAGGTCCTTCCCAAAGGCATCAGGAGGTAGGCAATTCGTGGTTGTGGTCATGGATTACTTTACTAAATGGATAGAGACAGAAGCTTTGGCAGTAATTTCAGCTGCAAAAGTGTGGAGATTCTTCCTCTACTCTGTCATAAATAGATATGGAATTTCAAGAACTCTCATCACTGACAATGAAAAGCAATTTGAGAAAAAGTTCAAGGAATTTAGTGATCAGTATGAAATTCAGCTGCGAAAGACCTCGGTAGCGCACCCGCAATCCAATGGCCTGGCAGAAGCCATAAATAAAATCCTACTAGATGGAATAAAAAAGAAGTTGTAGATAGCCAAAGGACTATGGGTAGAGGAATTACCCAGCATTTTATGGGCGTACCGTTCAATAACAAGACTTGCAATGGGAGAAACACCCTTTATGCTGGCATATGGAACCGAGGCTATAATCCCCGTGGAGATAGGGGAAACGTCAATGAGGATGCAATTATACAATCTAGAAGCTAATGATGAGGAGTTAAGAGCGAATTTAGACCTATTGGAGGAAATCCAAGAAACAGCTCGGGTAAGGAATGCTGCTAACCAACAGCGAACGGCACACCATTATAACTTGAAGTTGAAGCTAAGTAAATTTCACCGTGGAGAATTGGTGCTTCATAAGGTAGAAGCCTTTGACCCGAAATCCATGGGAAAGCTAGTGTCCAATTGGGAAGGACCATACAGAATCTCCAAACAGGTGGCGCTAGGAGCTTTTCATTTGGAGACTTTGGAGGGAGCACCCATACGACGGTCTTGGAATGTAGAAAATTTGCAAAAATTCTATCAATGAGGTCATTTCCCATTTGTTTTGAATCAAAATAGAAATTATTTTAAAGTTTCATGTGGCTATGACGAATAAAGATGTCAATACTTATTCAGCAAATTATAGCAATGGTCTATTCTTACAATTAAACTTTGGAATCATTCTTCTAAGCAAATTTCATATGTTATTACTAATGATGTACCAAAAATTCAATGGTCATCCGACCATAATGGTGAGTTGCACCATAGGGGCGTTTTCCCAATAAAGATCATGGTCATCTGACCATAATGGTGAGTTGCACCATAGGGGCGTTTCTCCAATGAAGATCATAATCATCCGACCATAATGGTGAGTTGCACCTAGGGGCGTTTCCCTAATGAAAATTATGGTCATCCGACTATAATGGTTAGTTGCACTGTAAGAGCGTTTTCCCAATGAGAATATGGTCATCCAACCATAATGATGAGTTTAACCATAGGGGCGTTTCCTCAATGAGGATCATGGTCATCCGACCATAATGGTGAGTTGCACCATAGTGGCGTTTCTCCAATGAAGATCATTGTCATCCGATCATAATGGTGATTTGCACCATAGGGGCATTTTCCCAATAAAGACAATGGTCATTCGAGCACGACGATGAATTACACCACAACAACAAAAGGATTCAATTTATTACTACAGAGCGAAAGACTGGGCATAGAAAGCGAAGCCCAACAGAAAGAACCAAAGCAGAAATATATCAGAAACAAGAAAGTTCTATATTGACATTTCAAATGGTGATACAAGTACATGAGATTGTTACAAACATCAAACAGTACTATAAACACAAAAGTTAAGCTGTGCTCAGTTCCAGTTGGATTCTTCTCCTAAAGGACGAAGCTGGATGAGATGAAAATGTGCCTAACCCACAGCTTGATGTGCCTTGTCTTGATCCTCCCGAGAAGAGCATTGAGGTGTGAATGAACCAAGGAACGAGAAGTGTAAGACAGGAGTAGCAACAACAAGAACATCGGGTAGAGAATGATCAACCCTGACATTCATGATGCAACACGACCTACCCCAAAGCAACCCCGAGAAGCCAAGGGATGACTGCTTTCCCAAATGGGAATCACCATTTGTAACGACCCGAACCCAATCACAAATGATATAGATTCCATCCTTACATAGTTAACCTTAGGTCACAAATTCCATAATAAATCAAAACAAATAATATCCCAGGTCATCCATTTTTAACACATGCGGAAGCAACTTCATTAATTAAAACATTTCCATAATTTACTCAATACTGGTGGTAGGAATATATTAACATATAAATATATATACTGTCAATTACTGAACCCAAAGAGTAATATAGATATTACATAACTCCTAGAAAGATTTGCTTAAATACATTAAATGGTTTCATCATTTATTAACATGATTACAAAAAGGTTCCAACACTAGAACACCAACATCCAAAACAAATATAAAAGAGCCTATCACATTAACTAGGTACTCCTCCTCCAAAGTCTTCCACCGTGTACTCCTCACCATCTGCAAAAGATTCCACTTGAATGGGGTGAGCTTGCGCCCAGTGGGGTGCCAAGTACACTATACCCAAGCAAGAATAAAGATGGATAAAAAATAAAATAATAAATTATTTAATGTAACCATTATTCATTCCTTTAATTAAGTATGGTCATAACCATCTGTGAACTATGGAGTATGCACACAGCACACACATTAAGGATTCTCACTAAATTACTTAACTGAACATGCTCTAGTGTATAACTCATTATCTCATTTATTATTTCATGTATCAAAATACATTCTATAGAGGATCCAACACCTCTCAAGATGCACTCAACCCACTCGGGGACCCAACATCTTTAGAGATGCGCTCAACTCCATTCAAGGATCCAACAACTTTCAAGATGCACTCAACCCATTCGGGGACCCAACATCTTTCGAGATGCACTCAACTTCTCTTAAAGAATAATATTGTCATCATCAATTCATTCATTCATAACTTTCATGATGCCATAACCATTCATCTTCATTTATGAAAAACTCAACAAAGTGTACAACCATCTTAATATTTCAATCTTTTGAAATTCATATTCATATCATGTAATGCATCAATCACTCAACGTTTCATTATGCGTTCATATCAACTATAAATTTGCAAATCTATCATACATAACAATTAACAATCATTATACATGTATTTACAGGCATTTCATCATAGCTATAACAATAACAAACCCCCACCTCAAACTTCAACTCCTTCCTTGATCCAAGTGCGTCAAAGCTCGCTTGAATGAAGCTCAATCAAAAACACCTATGTAAATAATTATATAAATCATTAATATGCCTTATAACATCATTAAAAATACCCAAAGACGCATTGAAAATAGTCCAAGCATGTAGATGGGTCAATCTATTCGTCAAAAAATTTTCAGATTTATTCTGCTCGGATTATAGAACTTACAAGAGGATTCTGACCCTCATCTGAGTGGTTTTGGGAAAAACACTTTTCAAAAAATTTGTAGATAATTGAGTCTATTTTTCAATGAATTTCAAATCAGGTCATTTGAGTTCCATATGAGGGAGATATGTCCCACGAACTGCATAGAGGTCATTCTGCCAATAAGAAATTTCCAGATTCGGCTCTGTTCAGATTACTGAACTTACAATGAGATTTTGACCCTCTTATGAGTGGTTTCGGGAAAAACACTATTTCACAAAAGTTATAGATAATTGAGTGGATTTTCAAATGCCACTGTAATTAGGTCATTTGATTCAATATGAGGGAGATACGCTCCACGGACTGCATAGAGGTCATTCTGCCAGTAGGAAATTTCTAGATTCAGCTTTGTTCAGATTACTGAACTTACAATGGGATTTTGACACTCTTATGAGGGGTTTTGGGAAAACTACTGTTTCAAAAAAGTTGTAGATAATTGAGTCTATTTTCGAATGCCACCAGAATCAAGTCATTTGAGTTCTAGATGAGGGAGATATGATCCACGGATTGAACAGAGGTCAATCTGTCAGTCAAGAAATTTCCAGATTTACATGTAGTTTTCTTCCTAAAATTCTTAATGGATTCGAATACGGATCTTGTTTCAGCTTATAAAACACATTCATGGGACTCTTAATCACTCAAACATACTTCTAAAAGCCTATGCTATCCATTAACAAAATCAAAACCATTACATAAGCATATTGCAATAATCAAAGTGATTCACCTTCAAGTTCTTGCCGTTTCTTCTTCAAACTCTTTGAAGCTCTTTTAATGAACAACTCCAGCAGCTTTGATTCTTTAATGAACTCCTCAAACAACACCTTGATCATACATGTAACATCATCTTAGCATGATCGCACCATAGAAATCCAAGTGATTGAACCCATTGAAGCTTTCTCCCTCCTCTCCTTCTTCCTCTTTTGTTCTTCTTCTCTTCTTTCTTCTTCTTTTCTTTCTTCTTCTCCTTCTTCTTCTTCTTCTTCTTCTTCTTCTTCTTCTTCTTTGGAAAAAAGAATCTTTTTCCAGCTTAATCCCAAATAATCTATTATATAGACATGATACTAATTCTCAATTAAATCTCCAAATGAATGCATAAAGCATAAAACCAACTTAACTAAGAACTAAGCAAACTAACTAAACTAATTAAACTATAATGGCTCTCATTGTAATAATTCAAATCCTCTTTGAACTTTCCATTATGCCAATGGTGAATAGTTCCTCAAATAGTGCCTCCACCCAAGAATTCTCATGCAAGCTTACCTAACTCTTTCACATTCCAGTCCTGCCCTTGGTCAAGGTTCTTATTATCCACATGCATCTATTATTTACTTAAATCAAACCAAACTGAACCAAAATCAAGTCTTGACCCAAAACCATGGGTTGAACCACCCATGACTTAAATTGACCCAATCTACACCATACCATATATAAGACCCCTTACTATATAAATACTATTCACATATTTATATTAATCAATAATACAAGCTAAGAATTTCACTAGACCATAGTATATGTTGCATTAACCAAACTTTATAATTAACAAGACCTTTATATAAATTATTCAAGCATTCATTCCTATCATATTATATTATAAAGTACTAAGGTACCTCATTAACACCCTAGAACATCATCAATACAATATATAAAACACAAGGCATCAAAATTCACATATTATTATATCTTAGGCCATCAACATGTAAATATAGCCAAATATTCGCAAGGACAATAAAATATTAATGAACAATAAGTATAATATTAAAATACTCATAATAAGGAAGGTGGTATTACATCCTTCCCCCCCTAAAAGAATTTCGTCCTCGAAATTGAGCGACATACCTATGAGCTGAAAAGACATGGATATCTAGTCTACATCTTGCTTTCATGCTCCCAAGAAGCTTCTTGAAACGAATGGTTCTACCATAGGACCTTCACAAAGGAGATCGTCCGGTTCCTCAAAGCATGCTCCTTGTGGTCCAAGACCTGAATTGGAGTCTCTTCATAGGTCAGATCAGCTTTGAGTTGGAGCGGTTCATAATTGAGTATATGAGATGGATCCACTACGTACTTTCGTAGTGTAGAGACATGGAATACATTGTGAATCCCAGTTAATGCCGGTGGCAATGCAACCTTGTATGCCACACCACCAACTCTCTCAAGAACTTCAAAAGGACCCACATACCTTGGGCTTAACTTGCCCTTCTTGTCAAATCTCATTACCCCTTTCATTGGGGTTACCTTGACAAAAACCATATCCCCAATTTCAAATTCTATATTCTTTCGCCTGGCATCTACATAACTCTTTTGTCGGCTTTGAGCTATAGATATTCTTTGCCGAATCAACTTCACCTGGTCATGAGTTTTTTGAATTATCTCTGGGCCAAGGATCCTTCTTTCTCCAACTTCATCCCAATATAATGGTGATCTACATTTCCGACCGTATAGTACCTCGTAAGGTGCCATGCCAATTGTAGCTTGGAAGGTATTATTATAAACAAATTCCACCAATGGTAGATGTGTGTCCCAACTACCAGTAAAGTCCAACGTACAAGCCCTTAACATATCTTCTAATGTTTAAATGATCCTCTCTAACTGTCCATTAGTTTGGGGGTGAAATGCTGTACTAAAATGCAACTGGGTACCCAAAGCTTGCTGTAATTTCTGCCAAAATCGAGAAGTAAACCTTGGGTCTCGATCAGATACAATGGATACTGGAACTCCATGCAATTTAACAATTCCTTCATTGTACAACTGAGCTAACTTCTCCAATCTATAAGTCATGCGGACAGTAAGAAAGTGCGCTGATTTAGTTATCTATCCACAATGACCCACACCGCATCATGATTTCTGGGTGTCTTAGGTAGAGAGGTTACAAAATCCATAGCCACATGCTCCCACTTCCATTGTGGTATTTTCAAAGGCTACAACAACCTAGAGGGTCTCTGATGTTCCACCTTAACTTGTTGGCATATAAGACATCGCTCTACAAATTGACCAATTTCCCTCTTCATACCATTCCACCAAAATATACCTTTCAAGTCTTGGTACATCTTGGTACTACCTGGGTGTACCGTATAAGCTGTTTGGTGTGCTTCTTTTAAGATCTCATGTTTTAACTCTTCTTCATCTGGTACACACAATCTTGTTCTAAACCTCATAACACCATCATCAGAGATAGCAAAATCAGGTTTCTTCCCTTCTTGCACTCCCTTCCTGATCTTTTCTAATATCTCATCATTAGCTTGTTTGGCTTTAATCCTGTCAAATATTGTTGGCTGCACCATAAGGTTTGACAAGAGAGCTGTAGCACCGCCAACAGTTACTTCTATTTCCAACTTCATCAAGTCATCAAGAATATGTCATTGTGTTGATATTAGCTTTGCTGAAAATCCTTGTGCCCTCCTGCTAAGTGCATCAGCAACAACATTAGCCTTCCCTGGATGATAGCAAATATCACAGTCATAGTCCTTCAATAACTCAAGCCATCTATCCTACCTCATATTCAACTCCTTCTGAGTAAATATGTATTTCAGGCTCTTGTGGTCCGTGTAGATTTCACACCTTTCTCCATATAAATAGTGTCACCAAATCTTCAGTGTGAATACAACATCTGCCAATTCCAAATAATGAGTAGGGTAGTTCTTTTCATAATCTTTGAGTTGCCTAGAAGCATAAGCAACCACTTTACCATGTTGCATTAACACACAACCCAAACCTAAGTGTGATGCATCATTGAAAATAACCAAACCACCTGATCCTGAAGGTATAGTAAGTACAGGGGCTGATATCAATCTTTGTTTAAGTTCTTAAAAGCACTTATCGCATTTATCAGTCCACTCAAACTTCACGTTCTTCCTGGTCAACTGAGTAAGTGGCACTCCAATGCGAGAGAATCCCTCAATAAATCTCCTGTAGTAACCTACCAAGCCTAGAAAGCTCCTTATTTCAGTCACACTTGTCGGTCTAGGCCAATCCAACACCGCTTGAACTTTACTAGGATCTATAGAAATACCTTCTTCTGAGACTACATGTCCCAAAAACACAACTTTATCCAACCAGAACTCACATTTCTTGAGTTTAGCAAAAAGTTTCTTCTCCCTCAAGGTCTGGAGCACAATCTTCAAGCGTGCCTGATGCTCTTCCTTACTTCTGGAGTAAATCAGAATATCATCAATGAAGATGATGACAAACTGATCAAGATAGTCATGAAAAACTCTATTCATTAGGTCCATGAAAGCTGCTGGTGCATTGGTTAACCCGAATGGCATCACTAAAAATTCACAGTGCCCATAATGAGTCCTAAAAGCTGTCTTGGGAACATCCTCCTCCTTTATCTTTAGTTGGTGATATCCCGAACGGAGATCAATCTTTGAGAATATCTTTGCTCCCTTTAACTGATCAAACAAGTCCTCAATACGGGGTAGAGGATACCTGTTCTTGATAGTAACCTTGTTTAATTCCCTATAGTCAATGCACAAGCGCAAGGTACCATCCTTCTTCTTTACAAACAAGACTGGAGCTCCCCAAGGTGACATACTAGGTCGCATATGTCCCTTATCCAGTAATTCTTGCAATTGACTTTTCAATTCCTTCATTTCGGAGGGAGCTAAACAGTATGGGGCTTTTGAGATGGGTGCCGTACCCAGTAGTAAGTCAATCACAAACTCAATTTCCCTGTCTACAAGTAAACCAATCATATCATCTGCGAAAACATCAAGGAAATCTCTAACAACCTTGATATCTTCAAGGGCTGACCCCTTAGCCTCAGTGTCGACAACACTAGCTAAGTAACCAAGGCATCCTTGCCTAAGAAGTTTACTCTCTTGCGAGGCTGAAACAATCTTCAATGGTTAAGACCTTACTCTATCTCCTTTAAATCTGAACTTTTCTCCAACTAAAGGTTCAAATACAACTTCCTTCTCAAAACAATGGATCCTGACATGATATCTTGCTAACCAGTCCATACCCAAAATAATATCAAAGTCTTGCATATCCAATAAATACAAATCTGCTCTAAGATCTCTACCCTCTAGTTGGACCATACAAGATTCAAAAATCATATCTGAAACCATTATCTCCCCTGATGGTGTCAAAACACTTAGATCAGTTTCTAAAGTCTTCGGTAAAATCTTCAACTTAGTAGAAAAACTATGCGAGATGAAAAAGTGTGTCGATCCAGAGTCGAACAACACAAAACCAAGATTACCAGAAACATATAGCATACCTGAAATTAATCATGCATACTAATCAAACATCATGAAGCAGTCATCATACAAAGTTAAACATCAACAAGTAATGTAATTACCAGAAACTACAGCTGGAGAGGCCTCTGTGTCCTATTGAGTAAGTGCAAAGACTCTCCCTGGAACTTGGGTCCTCTGACCACCACCACTTCTTTGCCCTTGATGCTGCTGCTTCCCTTGAGTGTTCCACAATGGGCAGTTCTTGATAAGATGTCCCTCCTTCCCACATTTGAAACAAACTTTGGTTCCAAATCTACATGGACCCCAATGAAGCTTCCCACACTTGGGACATGATTCAGGAGTCTTAGTAGTCGGTGTTTCCTGTACATATTGAGTCCTTTGCTGCTTCTGTGGAGGATAACTCTTGCTGCCCTGCGCTGGGAAATGCCGCTTCCCTTGCCATTTGCTTTCCACCTTTTGGGTTCCTTTTGCTGGCCCTTCATATAACAGGGCTCTCCTCATAACTTCAGCATATGTGTTAAGCTCCAAAACTGTCACCATTCTTTGAATTCCATTATTAAGGCCACTCTCAAATAATCTTGCCTTGTCAACATCCGTGGCCACAAGGTGTGGTGCATAACGAGACAACTCCTCAAATTTCTTCTCATATTTTGTCACCGTCATGCTTCCTTGCTGCAACGTAATGAACTCTGCTGCCTTTGCTCACTGAATAGTAATAGGAAAATACTTCTCTCGAAATAGCTCTAAGAACTAGGCCCAAGTAACAAGCTGGCCCTCCAGAACACGCTTTGTGGTTTGCCACCACAAGTCAGCCTCTCCTTGCAACATGTAGGTGGCACATGCCACCTTCTTCTCATCCAAACACTGAAGTAACTCGAAGTTCTTCTCCAGTTCCCTAAGCCATCCCTCTGCTACAATAGGGTCTGCAGAGGTACCCTTAAATGCCAAGGGGCACAACTTCCTAAACTCAGTCACCATTCTAGATGTGCTACCAATAGGCCTAGGAGGATTGTTTATAGGAACTGCCTGAGCCTGCTGCATAGCCCCAACAAAGGCTGCAGCAAAAATGCCAATCATCTCATCTCGATTTATGGTTGCACCTTGAACAGGTGGTGTGGGGAGATCTTCCTCTTGCTGCCAGTTTGGTACCTCAGGCAAAGATATCTCATCCTCATCTTGAAGCTGACGGGAGCTTTGGCTACGCCTAAGTGGTGCCATTCCCTAGCTACCAAAATACAGATAAAAAAAAATTGCATCAGACAATATTTCATGTTCGTCCAATGCGAAGAAAACAACACACATAAAGTTTACACTTATATACATCTATACATAATAATCACACATCATAACCTATGCCACCAGTTCTAAGTTACATACTTCAGAGCTAAACTGCTCTGATACCACTCCTGTAACGACCCGAACCCAATCACGGATGATATAGATCCTGTCCTTACGTAGTTAACCTTAGGTCACAAATTCCATAATAAATCAAAACAAACAATATCCCAAGTCATCCATTTTTAACACATGCGGAAGCAACTTCATTAATTAAAACATTTTCATAATTTACTCAATACTGGTGGCAGGAATATATTAACATATAAATATATATACTGTCAATTACTGAACCCAAAGAGTGATATAGTTATTACATAACTCCTAGAAAGATTTGTTTAAATACATTAAACGGTTTCATCATTTATTAACATGATTACAAAAAGGTTCCAACACTAGAACACCAACATCCAAAACAAATATAAAAGAGCCTATCACATCAACTAGGTGCTCCTCCTCCAAAGTCTTCCACCGTGTACTCCTCACCATCTGCAAAAGATTCCACTTGAATGGGGTGAGCTTGCTCCCAGTGGGGTGCTAAGTACAGTATACACAAGCATGAATAAAGATGGATAAAGAATAAAACAATAAACTATTCAATGTAACCATTATTCATTCCTTTAATTAAGTATGGTCATAACCATTTGTGAACTATGGAGTATGCACACAGCACACACATTAAGGATTCTCACTAAATTACATAACCGAACATGCTCTAGTTTATAACTCATTATCTCATTTATTATTTCATGTATCGAAATACATTCTATTGAGGATCCAACACCTCTCAAGATGTGCTCAACCCACTCGGGGACCCAAAATCTTTCGAGATGCGCTCAACTCCATTCAAGGATCCAACACCTTTCAAGATGCGCTCAACCCATTCGGGGACCCAACATCTTTCGAGATGCGCTCAACTTCTCTTAAAGAATAATATTGTCATCATCAATTCATTCATTCATAACTTTCATGATGCCATAACCATTCATCTTCATTTATGAAAAACTCAACAAAGTGTACAACCATCTTAATATTTCAATCTTATGGAATTCATATTCATATCTTGTAATGCATCAATCACTCAACGTTTCATTATGTATTCATATCAACTATAAATTTGCAAATCTATCATACATAACAATTAACAATCATTATACATGTATTTACAGGCATTTCATCATAGCTATAACAATAACAAATCCCCACCTCAAACTTCAACTCCTTCCTTGATCCAAATGCGTCAAAGCTCGCTTGAATGAAGCTCAATCAAAAACACCTATGTAAATAATTATATAAATCATTAATATGGCTTATCACATCATTAAAAATACCCAAAGACCCATTGAAAATAGTCCAAGCATGCAGATGGGTCAATTTGTTCGTCAAAAAATTTTCAGATTTATTCTGCTCGGATTATAGAACTTACAAGGGGATTCTGATCCTCATCTGAGTGGTTTTGGAAAAAATACTATTTCATAAAAGTTGTAGATAATTGAGTTTATTTTCCAATGGCTTTAGAATCAGGTCATTTCAGTTCCATATGAGGGAGATATGTCCCACGCACTGCATAGAGGTCATTCTGCCAGTAAGAAATTTCCAGATTTGGCTCTGTTCAGATTACTGAACTTACAATGAGATTTTGATCCTCTTATGAGTGGTTTTGGGAAAAACACTATGTCAAAAAGTTGTAGATAATTGAGTCTATTTTTAAATGCCACTACAATCAGGTCATTTGAGTTCCATATGAGGGAGATACGCCCCATGGACTGCATAGAGGTCATTCTGCCAGTAAGAAATTTTCAGATTCAGCTTTGTTCAGATTACTGAACTTACAATGGGATTTTGACCCTCGTATGAATGGTTTTGGGAAAACTACTATTTCACAAAAATTGTATATAATTGAGTCTATTTTCAAATGCCACTAGAATCAGGTCATTTAAGTTCTAGATGAGGGAGATATGATCCACGAACTGAACAGAGGTCAATCTGTCAGTCAAGAAATTTCCAGATTTACATGTAGTTTTCTTCCTAAAATTCTTAATGGATTCGAATGCGGATCTTGTTTCAGCTTATAAAACACATTCATGGGACTCTTAATCACTCAAAAATACTTCTAAAAACCTATGCTATCATCCATTAACAAAATCAAAACCATTACATAAGCATATTGCAATAATCAAAGTGATTCACCTTCAAGTTCTTGCCTTTTCTTCTTCAAACTCTTTGAAGCTCCTTTAATGAACAACTCTAGCAGCTTTGATTCTTCAATGAACTCCTCAAACAATACCTTGATCATACATGTAACATCATCTTAGCATGATCACACCATAGAAACTAAGTGATTGAACCCATTGAAGCTTTCTCCCTCCTCTCCTTCTTCCTCTTTTCTTCTTCTTCTCTTCTTCTTTTCTTTCTTCTTCTCCTTCTTCTTCTTCTTCTTCTTCTTTTTTACAGAAAAGAATCTTTTTCCAGCTTAATCCCAAATAATCCATCATATAGACATGATACTAATTCTCAATTAAATCTCCAAATGAATGCATAAAGCATAAAACCAACTTAACTAACAACTAAGCAAGCTAACTAAACTAATTAAACTATAATGGCACTCATTGTAATAATTCAAATCCTCTTTGAACTTTCCATTATGCCCATGGTGAATAGTTCCTCAAATAGTGCCTCCACCCAAGAATTACCCAATAGATTCTCATGCAAGCTTACCTAACTCTTTCACATTCCAGTCCTACCATTGGTCAAGGTTCTTATTATCCACATGCATCTATTATTTACTTAAATCAAATCAAATTGAACCAAAACCAAGCCTTGACCCAAAATCATAGGTTGAACCACCCATGACTTAAATTGACCCAATCTACACCATACCATATATAAGAACCCTTACTATATAAATACTATTCATATATTTACATTAATCAATAATACAAGCTAAGAATTTCACTAGACCATAATATATATTGCATTAACCAAACTTCATAATTAACAAGACTTTTATATAAATTATTCAAGCATTCATTCCTATCATATTATATTATAAAGTACTAAAATACCTCATTAACACCCTAGAACATCATCAATACAATATATAAAACACAAGGCATCAAAATTCACATATTATTATATCTTAGGCCATCAACATGAAAATATAGTCAAATATTCGCAAGGACATTAAAATATTAATGAACAATAAGTACAATATTAAAATATTCATAACAAGGAAGGAGGTATTACACCATTAAGGCATCTTGAAGCTCCTCCAAAGCAAAAATGGCCTCCATTACTGGTCTCCTAAGTCTGCCAGACGAGAAGGTTGAAAACGACGAGCGTGGCACTGGTTTAGGTTCTCCAGCGCACTACTTGTGCAAAACCACCACACCTTGAACTCTGAAGAGGTTAGGGACGGCAGGAAACAGCCCCCTCAAGACTCTCCTTCTCTCTGCGATAGCATAACCCCACCAAGTATTGGTAAGGGCACACCACGCAGAAAGAAAGCCTAAAAGCCTGGAAACCCAAAGGGTACTATGTGTTGATTGAGGATCAAAGCTATAAGGGCGAATGTCGATTGAAGATCGGAGCCGAAAATGATTGCATTTATAGAAGAACAAGCCTTAAAAAATATACATCTCGTATAGCCATAAAGGCAACGGCAACCAAAACACCAGAGAAGTATAAGGGCTTCAACAGAACTACAAGAAGAACGTCTGCAAAGTGGACTCATGGTTTTGCTATGAATAGCAGAAGTGGAAAGCAGAGGCACTACTTAAAGGCAAAATCAACAATTCAAGTCTAGAGAGGAATATCAAAAGGTAACCACCAAAATTAAAGAGGAATAACTCCTGGGAGCCATGTGGCCAAGCCCCGTTGCACCTGTACCCTTTCAAAAATTGGAAAAGGGTTCAACTACGGAGGCAACGATTTGGCTCCAACTTAAGTTCCATTAATGGCATAGTAAATGAAGCATTGAGTACGACAAAAGCAAAAAATGTTTTACGTTGGGAATTATAAGTAAAATCCCCTGAAAAAATATCTTCGTCATAAAGACAATTCTCGCCAAAAGGAAGGGCGAGTGCCAAAAAAAAAAAAAAAAAATGATTGTTCATTAAGACAAAGAGACTATATGAGCCAGACAAATACCAAGCAAGATGATGATTCTATAAATAAAATATGACAGTTATTGCTGCCCGAGATACAATAAATTATCTACAAATATACACGCGCAAGGCGTGGAGGATCAGCGGCAAAGGTCCAGGAACATTTTGAGGAGGGGGAAAGAACGGTATCGAGAGGGAAGAGGAATCCAACACCACCTCCTATACAGGAATCCGAGGATCAAAGCCCAACTTAATCTTTCCCTATTTGAAAAGGGGTGCAGCTTCCCTTATCTTATCGTACAAATGTAGGGCACCTTCTAGTGCCTTATCTTCGCTGAAGCACTGGAAGGTTGTCGGCTTCACAACGTGCTATATAGTAAGGTTGGCAACAGCATACTTCTCGGCCCACAGATAGTCTACAACGTTATCTACAATATCCAAAGCAAACTCCAGTCTTTCCAGCAAATCTTTCTCCCAGCTTTCGAAGGACTTGTAGTAATTTAGCTCACTTTCAAAATGAGAACAGTGCTTCCGCAGGACAACATTTATGTTTGCATACGCTGATATTTGGGCTTGGCGGCATCCGATTGTGTGCTACCTGGCATGGGAAGATTATCCTATAGATAAGATACAAAGGTTATGGTCGGGTAATGCCAAATCAAAGAAATTAACTCTGAATAAGAAATACGAAAAGTGATGAAAAGGTAATCATTCTTAATTAAAGGCCCCAGAGGCAAGTTACATTTTTTCGGCGGATAAAAAACAAAAAGATCAACACATGATAAAAAAAAACATCAGAAAAAGGAGTAGAGCTAAACTACGAAAGCATCCTTGGGATCTTGAGCATCCGGAGCAGGAATTATCCCCTCTGCAGGCACCAATGAAGGATTCTCCACTCCTAGCTCAATGCTCTGCTCGGTGACCTGACCAGGAATCGGGGTAGCTGTCTTAGCTTGCTCGGGAACAATGGTCTTGGTCTCCACAACACTTGTCGAAGAAGTCGAACCCCCGACCTCAGTGCTAACCACAGGAGGAATCATGAAAAAAGGATGCAGTCGAGGAATCTCTAGTTAACCCCTGGACGAGGTGTAATACCCCCACCCCAAGTACTATTTTTTAATATTAGTTTATTGTTTATTTTATAGAGTGACTGGACTGGATAAAAGGAGATCGATTCTACTGTATGATATTAATTGATTTTAGTAAGAATTCTCTTGTAATTATGATTTTTACTTGTGTTAAAATGGTTCATGGGCTTATTTTTTATTAATGGCTAGGCATGGGCCTTATGAGATTTTCTTTTAAAATCCATGTTCTTATTTTATTTATAGGCCTAGTATGTAATGTGTTTGATTTTGAGTCCATTTGTGAATTTGAGTTCATTTAGGTTCATTTGCTTTGATTTAATTTCATTTATGAATTTGAGTTAATTTAAGTGAATTTGACTTGAGTTAATTTAAGTGAAATTAATTTGAGTGAATTTGACTTGAGTTAATTTAATTTGAATGAATTTAAGTGAGTTTGACCTAAATTAATTTAAGTGAATTTAATTTAAGTTAATTTAATTTAAGTTAATTTAAGTAAATTTGACTTAAGTTAATTTTAGTGAATTTAATTTGATTTAATTTAAGTGAATTTAGATTGAGTTATTTTAAGTGAATTTGGGTTGAGTTAATTTTAACCTAGCAATAGAACTAAGGGTATTTAAGTAAAAGACTTTAGCTAGATATTTTTATCCTTGAGCACTATTGGATGTTAAGGTTAGGGCTTAGATTTTTTACATGACTTTTTGGGTATTTTCAAATGAACTTGTTATTTACCAAAGTGTCATGGATTATAAATAATACTTATAGAGAAGAAAATTCACATTTTGTTTTAGTTCTATTCACTTAGCTAAAAAAAGAGAAAGAGGGAAAAATAGAAAAGAATAAGATTTTGCTTTGGATTGAAGATTTGAAGGTCTTTTTGGTAAAATTGAAGATGATTGAAACGAGTTTAGGGATGTAATTGAAGGATTTAAACTTTGGTTTGAAGGAGCATTCTCCTACTTGGAATCTAAAAGTAAGTAAACTTGATTATAACTTTAATCTTTGAATTAAAAGTATAGATCTATGAAATAGATTGCTTAAACCTTTTGTTTAGGTTGTAAGGAAGTTATATCTATGTTGTTGAAGGAATCCCTTGATTTGAGAAGAGGATTGAAGGAAGAACACTTGAAGTTAGGAGTTTTCTATGAAAAAGAAGGTATTTCTTTTTATTCTTAAATGTGATTTAGGAATTATTTGATATCTCAAAAGGATTTAAAAGCACTAATTTGAGGGGTTTCAGTAGGGTATTTCATGTTTGGGAGCTAGGAGAAGAAACCCCCAAAGTTTGGAAATAGGTGAATTTTTTATTTCTTGAAAAATAATGGCATGATTTTGTTCTATAAATTGGTCAGTCTTAGAATACCGAAAATGACATATAAATGAGATATTTTGATGATCCTTAGGGTCACCTGAAAATCGGTTATAAAGTTGAAAGTATTGAAAGCATTGAACTGTAAGTAACGAAACTCAATTATATTGGGACATGTAGCTATTAAACTATGCATGTATGATTGATATTTATAGAATGAATAAATGTCATGCATTTATGTTAGTTATAAATTATGTAAAGAGTGTATGATAGAACATGAGTATGTAAACTCAATAGGAAAAGAGATGATAATTATATGTTAAGTGTAAAGTGATTGATTGGAATGACAAGGAAGCTTGAATGATAGACTGGTAATGGAAACCTATTGCGAAGTTACGGTTGATAACGGTATAATGATTGCTCCCTATATCTATGATAATACAAATGGATGAATATTATGAATTTTACTAATTATGTACGATGCACACATGATAGATTTAAAGTATGTAAATTAAAAAGTGGGTATGAGAACTCAAATTGAGAAGAGATGTTAGCTATAAGTTATGAATGATAAAAATGTATGAATGATAATTGGAATGAATGAATGCTATGGTTCATGTCAACTATGAACTATGCATGCATGATTTATATAAAGGATGCATGTTAGAGTGTAAGTATGATGGTTCAATGTGATAAGAGATACTAATTAAGTATTATACGCATGGTGAATGGCTAGAATGGTAAGAATGCATGATAGATGGTTTGTGAGTGGGAGGCTAAATGCAAAGTTATGATGAAGATGATACAATGATTATCCCACACATAGTATAATGCGGATGATTGAATGGATACATATTACATAGGACTACGAATAAACTAAGGAATGAAACGAATATATGTGCCCTTGTTGCGCATAGAATTATGATATGCTCCCTATGTATCATTTACATGTTCATGGTAATGTTAAAGTTAATTATGAAATGGTACTTTTAGTATACAATAAATGTTCAAGGATAAAGAAAGAAAGTCAATTGATGTCCTGAGTCAATAGACAATTCGGTAAGGTATAAAATGGTGTCATAAGAGGCGTCGAGGCTTCTACCAAGACACAACCCGACACTAGTAAATACCATACCCAAAAGAAAGATGAAACTAAGACTATGAATGAAACTGGATAACTTATGAATGGTTCAAAGAATGATAAAAATAATGTAAGATGCATGTTGCTCCAAGAATAGTTATGGATTATGTATATGTAAAGTTATGAATGATTGATTATCTTGTTTACTGGGCTGTAAAGCTCATCCCATCATTGTTGAATATTTTCACAGATCAAGGAGCAAAAGACAAGGGTAAAGGATTAATAATTGAGCAGGATCAATCGGGTTAAAGAGGACCTTTTTTATTTCTTATAGTTTGGATAAGATCGTTATTATCATCATGGATATTTTGACAATTATCTTATTGAATGTTTTATATGATAACTGTAAATAATAGGGATAGATGCCAACAGTGTTACTACCCAATGGATGGGTATTTGGGGTAGATATATGTTTATAAGGTTTGAAAGTTTTATTTAGATGCCCCTAACCCATTAATGTTTCTGTTATGACTCTGATGGTTTTTGTGTATCATGGATCTTTGGATGGATAGCTGTGATGGCGATGGAGTTTTAAAATTCATGAGCTGTTTATGATCCATGCATAGTATGTTTTTATGAGAATGTTAAGTTTAACTTGCACAGACCTCAACTAGATTTGTTGTCATGGGCCCCACTAGGTCTAGTCGTTCTCGGGGTGTGACACGAGGTGGGGACATAAGCACCTGATTCTAGCTGAGTAAGTATGTACTATACCTCGGATATGCTACCAAAATTGAAGTCAGGCTACTTTTCCTTCACCTACTCCCAAATGGAGTGTGACACTTTTAGATAAACCTTGGAGGCCGTCTTCAGATGCTCCTTGGTATTACCCTCCGAGCGGAGATAATCCTCCATGGCCTTGGCACAGGGATCCTCAAGTTGGGACTTCAGACTGGCAGTCTCCTTCTTCTGATCCTTGATTAGCTCCTCTTTGTCATGCAATTTTTCTTTAGTCTTCTCATAAGAAGAAGAAAGAGTCTCTATTCGTTTCTCTGCAGTAGTAAGCTTCGCATCTGCCTTAGCACGGGCCTTCTCCACTGCCTTCTTCCCCGCTGTCAGATCCTTCACCTTGATATCCAAGAAGTGAATCCGATCATTGCTTTCACCATTAGTTTTCTTCATCTCTTGGCACTCTTTCTCCAGCTCGCTGTACACAGAGGCAATCTTTCTCTTGCGCTCCACCAACCCGAAAGCAAAAAAGCCAAGGCCTAGAACAAAAAAATTTTAGTCAAGACCACCTGAAACTTGAGTTTCATGGAAAGAAAAGAGTATCACCTCATAAACTTGTGCAAGGGTAGATCTCTCCAGGGTGTCGTCATCCATCTCTGAGAGCCAATCCTGATCAGCTGGAGGAACGCAGTTTAGGGCCAGATGCTCGGCAGCCCCTATGTCGCCAATCACTTTCTGGTCGATACGAACTGACAATTTGGGGACAAACACATCCGAGTAAATTTTCTCCTTCCCCTTACTCTTCTTAGCCACTTCCAAAGACGGGGGATCATCAAGGACTGTGAGAGAGCCCTCCTCCCGTGTTGCATGCTCAGAGGAGGAAGATGCCTTCCTCTTACCCAAATGCTGCCCCTAAATTTTGAGACTCTGGGAAGACGGAGGAGGGAGATTCTTGGAATCTTTTCTCAGGAGACCCTTTTCACACTCGGTTGGAGGTTCCTTTCTTTTCTTGCTCTTATCGGAGGGAGGGAGAACGGTATCCCCAGCCACCTAGAGATTCTTAGTCTCCATGAAACTGGTGAGGCAATCCAAAGCAAACTCCACTACAACAAACATGAAAAAGAAGGTTAATGCAGCATAAAGGTCCACGGAAAGGAGACAGGAAGAGGCAAATTCCAGAGGCGCTCACCCCTCTCTAAATCATTCATGTCTAGAGGGTCAATAGCATCCACTTCCACACACTTCTAGTCAGTCACCATCTTTTCCAGAGTAGACAGATCAGCAAGGTCAAGGTAAGGGGTTCTATTCCGAGCAGAGGTGTCTGGGTAACCCCACACGATAGGGCATTTGGGCCCCTTGTATGAAGCCTAGAAGAATCTCTTCTTTCAGCCATGAATGGCCAACAGGATCTTGCCCACAACAGGAACGTTACGCTAACAAAAATAATACCACCCCGGGTGACCGCTATTCAAGTTCAGGGCGAAGCACCTAATAAATAGAGCGGGAGAGGGATGTCTACCTAACCGAGAACATCTAACAATGAAGGCTCCTATACACCTCCAGCAGTTGGGAATCAGTTGGCTAGAGGCAACCCTGTAATGCCTAAGGAGAAAAGAGATAAAGGTAGGAAGGGGATAACGAAGCCCCGCCTCAAAAGAATCTAAAATGAAACCGACCTCGTTGGGTTGCGCATGGTTCAACCTATCCTCGGAGAGGGGACCTTGAGGTCAATAGACTCTGGGATCGAGTAAACATCTCGGATCTCCAACAGATTATATTCTGTCAGTATGGAGGAGATCTCATCCACCCCTTTCCCGATGGTGGGATCGAACTGGGGTTGGCGAACGCGATAACCCCTTTTTGCCGATGATTTCTTGGAGCCATGACTAGAAGTGTTGGCAAAAGCGCCAGATGAACTTCGAGGAATCAAAATGGGAACCCTAGAAGCTACAATACCCTCCGTGGATGACAGGGGAGGAGCCCTTCGGTTTCCTCTCGGAACCTCTCCATGAAACAACTTCTCGTCCTCTTCTAAAAAAGAGTCCACCTCTTGATTGGACTCAGGAACCAAAGTTTTCTTAGATTTTCCCATCTCTCAGAATGAATAGAAAAGCAAAGCAAATAAAGAGAAAGAGAAAGGGAGAAACTTACTTGAGCAAGAAGGGATGCGATTGAAGAAAAGAAGAGGCACTGAGTGAGATGACTTTAGGAACTCAAGAGGTTTTTTTTAGCGAGAAAACTTGAAGATGATGAAAAAGGAAAAGCAGGGGAAGTTATAACACTTTATACTCTTGGGGGCAGTAGAACAAAGCTTCCAAATCCAACCATTCGTTTTACTTGAACGGCCAAGATGCCAAGATGAAGAAGAAGAAGAGACACAAATTTTGAGGATGGAAAAACTACCTCTACAAGAAAAACATCGGGAAAGCAAGAAAGTTTAAATTTAAAATTTATGACATCCCATCAAGTTTCCTTCAAAAGGCATGAAAATCGGGAGATATTTCACACCCACGGGCAAACATCGGCAAGTGGCGGCGCGATTATAAAAGAACTACGGAGGGCAATGTCGTCTAAAAATAGAAATATGTTCCAAAGGACAAAATGATTTGTTCACGGCCTGCAAACGCCACTGAACATATAAACCGAGCTGCATCCACGTCTGCACGGGATACCTAGGAAATTTCCTCCCCATACCTCACTTCAGGTAAGGGGAGTAGGGGCAAATGATATACCACTTTTTATGCATCCAATCTCTACCTTACATGTGGCCTCCTTTTGGCTACAAGCAAACCGGTTCTCAAACCAAAACTCAAAAAGCCATGCTCAAGACAGTTATACCGGCCAAGACACATCAGCAAAGACAGTTGTAAACTTCTAAGTGGGTACACACTGATAACCGTAATTCACGTGCCACATATGGAAAGGCCCCAAGATTTGATGAGGGGATCTCGGTTCTATAAAGGTTTCCTAATACGAGCACGCGGGGACCACTTTACCAGAATGGAAAGGTGCTCTGGCAGAATGGAGAGACGAAATAGGAAAGGGATGGGACTCGAATTTGTATAAATAAGAGCCTTAATGCTCATGTAAAAGGGGAATTCATTCATTCTTTTATCAATAAAGAAATCAAGAAACTTTGTAGTGCGATCTTCGTTTTTCCCTAATTCATTCCCAGCCCAATGCTAGCTTGAAAGTTGTATTGCCTGAGGGTCTTCCTCCGGCAGCATTCTTTGTGCAACCGGTATGAATCTCACGTGTGTTACTGCTTGTAGTATAAGGAAAAGATTCGTACTCGTCACCCAGTGACCCTTTGACGTGAAAGATCCTTATGTTGCACTGTTACATCATTGGTTTTGATACACAAAAAGGTTGATGTCCTTTGGATTACACATTAGTGCATTGGATTCGTGGTGTCACATCGTGAACAAAAGAGATGCTCTACATGGAATCCACTACCTTTGATTGGGGAATATCCAGTAGACAGAACATTTGTGATCAATCAGACTAGAATCTCGATCCAATGACTCATAAATTGTTTACAAAATTATTTTCATATTATCAGATACATTATTTAAATGATGTTTGATCACATTTTTTTATGTCCAATCATGATCACTGAATCTTTGATAAGGATATGTATAGTGAATTGGAGTTTGACAATATATAATTATATGCCCTATAGTTCAATATGAGATATTGTTTAATAGAGGATCCTATGTGTAAATTAAAGTAGTTTAATTATGCAAGAATTTTATTAGGAAATAATAATAATAATTAAATTTATTCCAAATTAACCGGGTGTGATGGATACAACCCACCACCATTGCCACCACCACTCCTACCAACACCACCACCATTGCCACCACCACTCCCATCAAAACCTCTACCACCATTGCCACCACTACCAAAAGATATACTTCTGTTAAGATGCATTCCATAGTATATGCCAAGGGCCATGCAACCGGGCAGGAAACCATTCCCCTAATACTCTATGCCAAGTGGTAGTCACCCAAGTTCTTGGTCCCCTCTCCATTGATAGGGACATAGGGTCATAGAACGATTCCCATTACCTACCCGTCTTATCCAAGAGCATGAATCCTTTACTAAACAAATCTTTATTAAGAGCATAGATCCTTTACTAAACAATTCTTGAAGGACCGAGTTCTCCTTCACTGGCCATCATTCATCCTTGGATAGGGATGCCAGGGAATAGTACGCATAAAATTTTTCAGACCTTCAACAATGGGGGATAAAGGAAAACTTTATCATATATGGAACCTCAAAGTCCATAAGTTTTCAACTTTTTGGGATACTGGTAATACAGGGATTCAAATAATGGTATCAGTTTCAGTCGATTCTGTATTGGCCTGGATCGGACCGTTATGCTTTCAAATTTGGATAAAAAGTCATTTTTGAACCATTTTACCCTTAATAGATACCGACACCACTAGATCCATATTGATATCATAGCAATATCAGTCTCCAACGATACTAATACATATTGGATGATACACCAATACGATATCGATACCGATACCGATACTTAATACCATGATGCAATAGGCGCTCAGTAGGTTCTTCCCTGAAAGTTTTGAAATACTACAATATTTATATTTTGACGGAATGCCATTTGATTTATTTCAAACTATTAGGAATTCACTAATTGCTTTTGATATTCTTGTCTTTTGATAATCTTGTTTAATAGCTATGGCTTTATAACTAGGTAGATGGTGTTTGCTCAGAAAGCGATTGAAGTTATACATCATTATACACGCACTTGCTCATTATTGTGGATAAATAAGACTCAAAAAGGCTTATATGGATCTCTTTTGGGTTTTTTTTATTGACAACCCATTGGGTGTCAATAGATTTATAATTTTGCATTTTTATCTTTTGGACAATGAGCAATTAAATAAAGGTGTCAAGTTCTAAAGTCTAAACAGACTTGATTTCAAGTTAACTGGATAGTGGATGATTTAAGTAGGTCACTAGATAAATTTTAGACTCAATTTCAATCAAGTGAACTATGAATTCCCCATGCAAACCTATGTATATCCATACATGCTCATGGTACTATAACCGCTACGATGGACCTATCCACAAAATTTGAGCTCTAGTGACAGATTTTTGGATTGACTAGATAAGCTTATTTAGTCAGGCCAAAAAATATATTTTGTCATACCTTTTGTTCTAACTATATTTATGTTTCCATATTTATTTTAAGAGGTAATGAACACCTAAAAATGAATAATTTTTTAAAAGGACATGTATTAGTACATGTGTATTATCCCAACCTTCAATAGAAAATGTCTTTGTTAGCTACTAATTAAGTTCATGCCATCCTATATCTTTGATTAAATAAATTCCTATCATTTCAAATTATCAAAAATAAATACATGTAGGCCTACTATTCACACAGAACTAGAGAAGTCCTCCTATTTCGTCTGAGGCTGTGGATTGAATGAATAAATAGATGAAATCAAGCATTAAGCATACAGAAAGAGCGAAGAATTTAAAAAATAGTTCATCTTGGAACAAAGAAATAAAAAAAATAAAAAAAAAAAGAAAGAAAGAAACTAGAGCTGTATGGATTAACAAATTGACTTCATGAAATGGATAGGAACTAAAAACAAGATATCGAAATAGTTCTCATGATTCAATAATCAATATCATTTCTTCAATTCAATTTGGAGTTCTTAGTTACTTCGACTAGATGAATTTGAGTAATGGAATAAAATAATAAGTCATAATTCATTGGTTGATTGTATCATTAACCATTTCTTTATTTTGTAGTGAGGAGTTTACCATGAACCCATTGATTTCTGCTGCTTCCGTTATTCCCTATTATAATTATTAATTATTAACATATTAAAATTTTCTTAAAAAATATGAATTTAAAAATACCAAAAAAAAAAAAAAAACTATCTTATCACTAAGCAAATTAATAATTTGCTAATAAGGTATCTATAATTAGGGAGATAGTTATCTAATTATTTAACTAATAGAATTGTCATATCACTTGTTCATGTGGATTTTTGGATTGACTAGATAAGCTCATCTAGTTAGGCCAAAAATATATTTTGTCGTACCTTTTATTCTAACTATATTTATGTTTCCATATTTATTTTAAGCGGTAGTGAACACCTAAAAATAAATAAAATTTTAAAAGGACTTGCACTAGTACGCGTATTATCCCAACCTTCAATAGAAATGGCTTTGTTAGCTACTAATTAAGATCATGCCATCCTATATCTTTGATTAAATAAATTCCTATCATTTCAAATATATTATAAAAAATAAATACATTTAGGTCTACTATTCACACATATATTCCCTATTATAATTATAAATTATTAATATATTAAATTTTCTTTATAAATATGAATTTAAAATTTGTTTTGAGCAAATTAATAATTTACTAAGAAGGTATTTATAATTATGGAGATGGTTCTCTAATTATTTAACTATCAGAATTGTCATATCACTGGTCCATGTGGCAAAAGTTAAAAAAATCACTTAATAGTTTTCTTTTCAAGTTGTCCGCCTAAAGAAATTGTCCCTTGTTTTTTCTTTTCTTTCCATATTGTTTGCCTAAAAAAATTTTCCCTTTGTCTTTTGTTTTTTTTTCTGTTTTTTATTAAACAGATACCAACTCCGTTCTATTCCCTATTTCTCGTGTATTTCTTATAAGGTTATTTTCTTTCTCCATCTCCATCAATTGTTCTCAAATTTTCCCTTATTATTATAAGAAGGGATTGAGTTTCACAAACCTCCAAATAAGGTAAAAGATTTGCACAACGTTAACTTAATTTCAAAATTGTTTGCGGACACCTCTCACAAAACTCAGATTACTATAGCATCACCCCTGTAAAATGTCTCATATACCCTCCTCATTTTAAGTGTTTTTCTATAATGTCCGTCTTCCAAGGCATGAAAGTGCAGATTGTCCATGTATCAACCCCTCTCCAATAGCCTTTTTCTCTACCCAAAAAAAAAAAAACCCTCTCCCCTCCAAAATATTAATATTAATATGATTTTTTTTAACCTTGTAGCACTTTCTACTCTCCCCTCTCTGTCCCTCCTCCCCAGTCCGTTCTTCCCAACGCTGTTTACGTAGTTCAACTAGAAAATACAATTGGATACCTCGAGAGAAGAGAGGAAATGGGGAGGGGGATAAGACAAGGGAAAAGCAGTTTTTGGTTTTTTTATTTTTTTTTGAGTGTAAGTGATCCGAAATAATGGTGATAGTAAATTCGTAATCTCCATGTGAGGGATTAAAATCTTCTGGTGATGCACTGTAGTGTGATCGTGTGAGCTCAACACGTGGATGATGTGATATCCAATGATAACAAATTTTAGAAAAATAAAAAAATGCAATCGAGCTCGCATCGTAAGGTGTCGCAGCATCCACGTGTGGAGCTTGCCAGGTCGCACCGCACTATAGAGGATATTTTTCCCATGGGAGATGCGACGGGATCCAGATCCTCTACTACCAAGCTACCTGGCAAGATCGTGCTGTCCAGACTCGTTGCTGTGTGTAATGACCGCCTTAACCCCACTCAGACAAGACGTTTGAATAGGAATAAGATGGACATTACGAGTAATATCGTGTCTGAGCAGCACGGTCCTATCGGGCAGCTCGGCAGTAGATCCAAATTGCGATTCCTCGTAACCTACACCCACTGATGATAATCTTTTTTCTTTTTTTGATGACACACTCATCCGTCAGCGAACACATCGGTTTCTTTCAAAACCAGGGGCCCCCAATCACAACGAGCAATTCAGATCTAAAGCAAAACTGCGTTTCTCTCGCCGCTCTCCACTTTACTTCTCTACCTGCCCCTCTATATATCAGTGTCTGAGATCAAACCATCTCCCTCTCCCCCTACTCTCACGAGTCGCAAACCAGAAAGAATCAAACCCCAAAAGTTAATCCTTCCTTTCTTTTATTTCTTTTTCTTCTTCTTCAGGTTCTATTTTATTGGTTAGGTTAGATAGGATAGAGTTGAGTTGAGTGGGATATAAGCTTGATGAACAGGAGCTGAGGGTTGTAACAAGCTAGGATGCGAGCGATGCAAGGCATTAAAGACCAAGCCTCCAATTGTGAGTCTGGACTCAAATCCCTTAAGGATTCCACTTGTTCCTCTTCCACTTCCTCTTCCGAACAGGCGAGGCAATTCTCTATTGCCCTGGATTCCACTGCCTTCAACGCCGACAAGAACGGCGATACTAAGCTAACGCTGACACAGGCAGAGGAATCCCTTCGGACGGTCATGTACTTGAGTTGTTGGGGCCCCAATTAATCTCTGTTTTTTTTCTTTTTTTCTTTTTTTCTTTTTTGGGTTTTCTCCCTCTCACTTTGTAATCTCGATGATTTGGCGATTATTATACTATGCCGCTGAACATAGATTGATGTATTTACGAGTTGGATATGTTAGTATCCGTGGCTGTGACCAATTATTGCTTCTTTTTTACCTTTTGTTTGTCCTTCTATGAGTGATAGTTTCGCCTTTCAATGGGGGACTGGAAGTTTTGGAGAAATTGTTTCTAATCAAACAAAAAACCTGGTACCTGTACAGGAACTTTAAACAACCAGATGGCGATTCAGATGATTCCACTTGCATTTGCAGATTGTTTCTTTCACTTCTTTTGGATTCTTTTTTGGGATTCCAAAATTAAAGATACGAAGATTAAGGGTGTCAATTTAGAACTGAAACCGTATATCAAATCAAAACCATATAAAACCATATTAAATCATACGATATGATATAGTCAAACGGTATTGATCACGGTACAGTCTGATATCGATATTGTGTACAATACCATGGATGTATACCATTATCGTACAGTCATACCAAAATCATACCAAAATCGTACCGTTTTGGGGAGTATATTTGTAAAATCAATTCCTAACACCTAAGACACTCCTTCTAAGTTCTAAATCCCTAATTCCTTAACGGCTTAACCTCTCACGCTTTCGACTTTCAGAAGACGAAAGTGAAAGAAATTCTTGCTCAAACAGAAGAATTCATGGACGTCAAGAAAAACTAAAATTAAAAAATAAATAAATAAATGAGCATCAGCCATTGAAGCTACCTTCATCCATGCACAGGGGCGATCAAAACGACTCCATTATCGGAAACTCATGATTGTTGAGAAACCCAGAAATGGCTTTTGGAGAAGATTAGGGTTTTGAGGTTGGCTTGATACACTGAATCAGTAGGATAATTTTCTCTAATTTTGAGAGAGAGAGAGAGAGAAAGCTGAAGGCCAGAGAAAGTTTACATCACAATGAACCTCTCTCGCTCTCTCGCTCTCTCTATCTTCCTCTGTCGCCCGCTCGCTCGCTCTCTCTGGCTTCGTCTTACTAGATCTGGGTTTTACTTTGAAGATTGAACATCTTCATCTCAAGGAAGGAGAGCATCTTTCCAGTTGCCCTGGTTTCCCACGAATTTCAGTACCCTATGGTTCAAATCTCCTGGCAGGTATGCTGTGTTTTTTTTTCTTCCTTGTTTAAATCTCTTTAATCCATGTCTCTCGCTTTCTCTGGCTTCGTATTACTGTAAATCTTGATTCTCTAATAACCCATTTCTTATCATTCATCAGTTCTAAAGATTTTGTAATTAAGGGTTTGAAACTTTGAATGGAAAGACGTGTTCACAACAGTTTCTCAGTTACCTCCCAATCACTGCCACCACATTCCCAGTTGATTTTCTTTCGTTCCCTCTTTCGTTATAAATGTTCCAAACATGGGAAGTTCATCACTGGTTTAGGGAGGTCAAGGGTTATATCTGTAAAGTCTAGATTCTGAAATCCCTAAAAGAATCAATCAAAGCAATTCTACCCAAAGGAAAAGATCTTCCATGAGGGAGGAAGGTGTGGACTACGGAAAAATTAGTTGTTGATGGACAATGGAGTATTCCCTTAGCATTTTAATTTTTTTCTTTTCTGGGTACTTCAAAACTTTCCAAATTTACAGAATCCAAATATTGCATTCAATTAATTCCCAATTTCCCATATCAAATCTGCTTGGATTCTTCATATTTACTTAACAAGAACCCTTCTCCCTCCTCTGCTCCTGTGTGTTCTTCACTGTTCTGTTTCATACCTTTTTCTTTTCTTTTTCTTCCTTTTTCAGAGTAAGAAAAAAACAAATGAACGAAAAAAAAGGGTAGTGAAGCGGGTCAAGCTCCCCCCTACCTATCAAAAACAAAAAAACAAAAAAAGGTCAAGCTGCAGCATTTATACTATTTTTAAACAGAACAATGGAGGATTTAGTTGTTGATGGACAATGGAGTATTCCCTTACCATTTTAATTTTTTTCTTTTTCCGAATTTATACTATTTTTATACCATTTTTTTTAAAAACCGAATTTATACCATTTTTGTATTGTATGCATACCGTTTTCACACCGTACCGAAACCATACTGTATGCATATCATTTTGTATATCGTTTTCATACCGTACCGAAATCATACCGTAGCGGTGCGGTTGCGGTATTGAAAATAGGACTCCTAAACGGTACAGTACGGTATCGATATTGGGTACCTATTTTTGGTACCGTACCGTATTACCAAAACCATACCGGTTGACAAGCCTAGTAAGACATAACCCCTGAGCCTTATCCTAATCGCTTAATCGCTGACAGGGACTCTCATTTTGGGTAAATCTAGATTAAATCCGTAATTCCATTAACACGCGTTTGACATGTGGCATGTCAATTGTATCTTGACGAGGTTTTGAGTCGCCTGAGTCAACCAAGTCCAGTCAAAATTTTGGAAAATCTGATCAAGATTGATGCAGACTCCATCAGGATGAAAAATGATGTGACTCGGTATTGATTTGCCTGAGTCAAGCTTTGATTTTTTAACTTAATTCACTGTTAACTGGGCGAATTTTATCAATTTTTAAAATAGATAAATGCTACTTTATTTTTTTTATTTTTGAAAATATAAATGCTATTTTTTTTTTGGTTAAAAGGGCGCTTATATTAATAAGATAGAAAGTTACATATTACATTCTAGAGTACACCTTCCCCATGGCATCATTCTGAATCATCTCAGAGAGAGCCAAAGGCAGGCCATCCAAAGTAAAATGGAAAACCTGGGCCGTATAAGTGAATCCAGCCAGATAATCCGCACAACTATTAATCTTCCTTACATGGTGAATGAAGGTGCAACTGCGGAAAGTGTCCCGTAGGTCACGGATCGCCTCAACTAACCACAAAACTCGCTAAGGCACCCTGTAAGTACCAACAATCATTTGAATTGCAACTTGCGAATCAGATCTAATTTGCACTTGAGGCAAATTAAGGGACCTTGCCCGTAGTAACCCATGTCAAATCGCCTCAAGCTCCAAACAAATAACACTCGTCTCTTGTAACCCTCTTGCTAGAGCGAAAACCGGCTGCCCCAGATGATTCCTTCCAATGGCTCCAAAACCACCAGATGCATCCTTAACAGAGCCATCACAATTGCTGGCAACCCACCCCACAGGTGGAGCTGGCCAGGTGTGTTGCGTAGCCAATGGCAAAGTAAACACCACCGGAATGCCCCATCTCACAAAAAAGTCCCTGTGTCGGCTAGTGTCCTCCATCTTCAAAACCAGACTTGAAAATCTGCCTCTAACATCGCTTATAATGCGATTCAAAACTGTTGTAGTCGAGCTCGGTCGCCGTTTATGCGCCCTATCATTCCTCTCTTGCCAGATCCGATAAACTGAGGAATTGAAGCTAAACTTCTGAACCGAGTCAAGCAGCGATCTTCCATCAAAGTGGGTAACCAACCATTGAACTTCATCATTCCAAGAACCCACCGGTTGTCTATTAAAACCATTCAGAATGAGAACATCCTTCCACACAGCAGAAGAGATAGGACATTCAAATAAAAGATGATCAATTGTTTCCACTGCAACCCCACATAGAAAACAAGAGAAGTCTGTGCCTATCCCCCAACCAGCAAGTAACAATCGAACCGGCAGCCTGCCCCACAATGCAACCCAACAGACAAACGAGAATCTGGGTTGAGAATGCGAATACCAAATCAGATCGCACCATTCCTTGCGCTCACTGCCACAACGCACCACGTTCCATGCACTCTTCAAACTAAACATCCCACTAGAGGTTGGAGTCCATACCACCAGGTCACCACGGAGCTTTTTGTGTACCTTCGTCGATTGAATCTCCTCCCATCTATCATTGAGAGCAACATCCTGCATTTGATTAACCCACTTCTGATCATCCGCCAATATATGACTAACACGATCAAATGCACCACGACCAAGAGCATCAGCAATTAATATCCCAGGTTGAGCAATCGGCCCATTGGCTAACCAAGGATCGAACCACAATAGAGTTCCCTCTCCAGAATGTATGAGTGTGCAAATGCAACACGCAGCCAGATGTCTGGTCTTCAGGATTTCACGAAAAGAGACCGAACAATGGCTAGGCAGAGTCAATGACCAAACTGAATGCCTTTTTAGCCATCGATGAAGAACAAATAACGACCAACAACTCTCTTGTTTAGAAGAGAGTGACCAGACGTGGCGCATCAAAGCTGTAGTATTCCAGTCACGGAGCCGTCGCAAGCCAAGACCCCCCTCCTCTTTTGGCCGACAAATAGCCTTCCAAGCCACCTTGTGTCTACCTGAATCAGTATTCCCACACCATAGAAACCTGGCCATCATACGTTCCAACACCCCGATAGTGTACTGTGGTAGGCGAAAGACACTAACCCAATTGGAAATACAACCCATAACAACAGACTTAAGTAAGGTCAATCTCCCTGCAAAAGAAAGCATCCTAGCACTCCAAGAAGAAATCTTGTGTTCCACCTTTGAGATTAACATTTGAAAATCACATGCCCTAGGCCTTGTGTTGCAAGAGGGACACCTAGGTATTTAATAGGCAAATGTCCTTCACTCATGTTCAAAGTGCACTCAAACCAGCCCTTGATTCCAGCATCACAGTTTGCCAAAAATAGAGAGGACTTTCCATAATTTATCGAAAGTCCAGAAAGCCCCGAAAACTCATCAAGCAGCTTCTTCAATGTAATAGTATTGGAAGTAGTAGCCTTACCAAAAATAAAGAGATCATCGGCAAAGCATACAGAGGTCAATTCAGGCTTGGCACAGAACTAGTAGTATTGAAAAGTTCCCGCCTTAGCCGCCACAAACAAGGAATCTGTAAAGACCTGAAGCACAATATTAAACAGAAAAGGGGACATTGGACACCCTTGTCACAGACCCCTATTTGCTGAAAATAATGGGGACTGTACACCATTAAGAGAAACAACATAACTAGGATTAATAATACAATTAGAAACCCAAGTTATAAATATAGGAGGAAAATTCAACCGGAGGAGCAAAGTGAACAAAAAACTCCATTGCACTGAATCATAAGCCTTCTACAAATCAATTTTTGCCGCGAATCTAGGCATCCCCTTGCTACTATGGTAACCATACAGTAACTCCTGGCAGAGTAAGACATTATCCTCAATTTGTCTTCCCTCCATGAAAGCAATTTGACTAACACCCACAAGCTTGTGCATCACCTTATTGATCCTGTTAGCTAACAACTTTGCAATGAATCGGTAAATAAAAGAACTTACAGCAATCGGCCGATAGTCATTGAAAGTTGATGGAGCGTCACCTTTGGGGACAAGGGTTAAGCGAGAAAGCTTGACCTCCCTTGGCATATTCATATTTGTAAAGAAATCTAATTTGCCATTACACAAATCCAAACCAATGATGTGCTAGCACTTCTTGAAAAAACCAGCCCCAAATCCGTCAACACCAGGCTCACTCTCATCATCAGCAGCAAACACAACAACCTCAATCTCATCTGGGGTAAACATCCCAGATAAGAAATCACCATCAGCCGCATCTAAAACCCGCTGTAAAGGGAGAGTAAAAGATGTGGTGATAACCTGTCAGGTGTCCATAAAGGCCCTCCTGAAGTGGGAAGCTGCCTCATTTCGAATCTGTTCATCTCCTATTAGAGGCACACCGGCACTTGAAAATATTGAAGTGATTCGATTACGACTCCTTCTAGATCTCAAGGATCGAAGGAAGAAACTAGTATTGTTGTCACCCTGTTGCAACCAACGAACCCGCGCCCTTTGCTTCAATTCAGATTCTCTAACACTCAAAAAATGTCGTAGCCTACATAGAGAATCAACCTCCCGCTGCTGCAACAATGGATCAAATGGGTTGGCACTTATTTATGATTGTAAGGAATCAATCTCACAATTAAGGCCATACACCTGGTCATCCAATCCATGAAAAGCACCCCTACTCCAATGCTTTAATCGACTCCGAAGGGCTTTCAATTTAATCAAAAATGAAAAGAGGGGGGAACTACCATTCAGCTGAGACCAAACATCTTAGACTAGTGGAAAAAAGTCCACATGGTCCACCCAATGATTATAAAAATAAAATTGCTTACCCCTCCTACGAAATGGCACATCAGAAGTTACAACCATTGGACTATGATCTGACACACCTGGATTCTGGAAAACCACAGAAGAGCGTGGGAACACATCCATCCAATTACCATCTACCAATACACGGTCAATCTTTGACCCAATACGAACATCACCACATCCACGGTTACTCCAAGTCATGTGACAACCAGACCATGTTAGATCGGTGAGATCATTCCGAAGTAAACAATCTAACAAAGGTTGCAGCATCTGAAGCGTTAGTGGCCGACCACCCTCTTTCTCATTGGAATAGCATAAAGAGTTAAAATCTCCCAAAACCACCCACGGTTGGGATGTCATAGATCTAACTTGAGTCATACTATTCCAAAGATCAACCCTCTCCGGCGCAAAATTTGCACCGTAAACAAAACTAGCACCAAATACCTGATGCATAGACTTAAGTAACCTGCACGTGCACCAGCTGCGAAGTAGTGAGAAGAGGTAAGATAGAGACATACTCTTCGTCCCACATAACCCAAATCCTCCCTGAGCTCGCAGAAGCATAATTATGCATACAGCACCAACGATTAGCAAACATCCTAGAACAGTTCAAAAAATTACTCTCCTTAACCCGAGTCTCAATCAAGCCAAATAGAACACGGTTATTAATAGACGCCCAATCCAAGACTGCACGTCGCTTGCCAGGGTCATTAATACCCCTGGTATTCCATGCTCCAAATTTGATCATTTAGACACAGTGGCAGCAGAGCGCTCCAAAGGTGCACTCCAAACCGGGCTGCGATCACTTTTTCGAGGCACAGTAGATGCGCCTTCTGCATTCCCATCAACATCACCCACATCAGTAATAACATCTTCACCTTGTAAAACAGTGAACCGGTTCTCTATAGGAGGAGCAAAACCAGACACAGACGCTACACTATTTTTTGCTTCCAACTTCGCCGTAATCCGCTTCACAGTCGACGGCGGAACATTCTTCGCAGGTGCTGCCATGGAGACTAACTCTCTGTTGTTAACATTCACCACAACATCCTTCCCACGAACATCGTTCCCATGCACAAGTGGAACAGAACTCACTTTGCACGTCTTATCCACTTCTCTAATAACCAAAGGCTGGTTTCCTTTCACACTTACCACTGATGTTACCATCTGTGCATGTGGCTGATTATTTCCAATTCCCTTAGCAGCAACATCTTGCATACACGTGGCCTTCGTAGACTTGTCCACATCCATTTTAGCAGTTGGAGAAGTTACAGCATGGATGGTCGTAGAAGAAGTTGGTTTCCCAACTGCTGGTGGCGACGCTGATGCAACCACCATTGGCTGTGTAAATTCATGCGGTAATAACCGCTTCCCCCTCCCCTTGCGACGGCTCTATGTTTGCCACGACTTCTCCACCATCATTGGATCACCACCTGCTACAGCCCCTGCCGAACTCGGTTGAACAATGGCTTTGGGACATGCTTTATCAACATGTCCAAAAACTTTACAAGCACCACATCTAGGAGGAATCCAGTCATATTCAACTAGCTGCTCTATGATCACACCATTTTCTCCAATAATTGGAATGCATGATGGTAAACCATCCTCAGCCTTAATGGATACACATACTCTAGCAAAGGAGAGTCGCTCATGCTACGAAGTTCGCCGATCAACATAGATAGGGCGACCCAAAATGCTAGCGATTTTCCCTAGTGCAGTTGTCCCCTAAAAATGGAGATTCAAGCCATATAGGCGTACCCACAGAGGCAACTCTGATTCTTCCCTTTTGGAAAGGGAAATTTTAGGCGACCAGGGACGTAATATCAAAGGCCGGCTCCCCAAGGACCACGGTCCTTCATCCAGGATCTGTCGACTGAGATCAGCACCTTGAAAATAAAAAATGAAGAACCCACTTTCTAAGCCAAACACCTCTACCCCTCCTACATGACTCTACTTCTCAGAGACAAAATGTTTCATCACAGAGAATGCTGGCTTTGGCCCAAACACATAGCCAACAAGAGCACGTTCCCATCGATCCTTTTCATCAGCCAAATCATCTGCTGTACACACAGCAGCCTTCTTCCCCTCGATCACTGATGGTTCAAAGTAGGAAATATCCATAGCCCCCTCCTTCACCTTCCCTCCGGAGAAGAGGCTTGCCCATGATAGCTGAGAATCTCCCCGTGAACCATTAAGCACATTAACGGTAGGGGAGGCAACACCAGCAGGCATCGGACTACCAGTCCCGGTTGCCATGAAATCTGATTAACCTTACAGCACTTGATACTTGTAGAACACAACACTTTCTCACTTTCTTCTTCTTTAATTCTCTCCTTCCTATCTTTTGTGTGGATCTGCTTCTTCTAAATGCTATTTGATTATGACTGGTGAGTGACTATATCAATACATATTTTTTGGTAACAATATATTAATAAATATAATAAATAACAAGCATTAAATTTAAAACTAGATGTGTAAAAAATAAAGACCAAAAAAATCACTCCTAGACAAAACCATAAGTAAGATTGCAGGGTGGAAGGAGAAGCTTTTATCCCCTACAGGGAGAGAGGTCCTTATCAAGTCTATTGCGACGGCCACTCCCCTCTACCCTATGTCCCACTTCAAGGTCCCTAATGGGCTTTTCGATGATATTCACAAAGCTGAAGGAAGATTTCTGTGGGGGCAAAAGAAAGATGAAAGGAAGATTCACTGGATCGCATGGGATTGTTTATGTTTGCCTAAACTGGATGGGGGCTTGGGCTTTAAAGACCTAAACATCCAAAATCTTGCTCTGCTAACGAAGCTAGGGTGGAACCTCCTTACAAATAGTGATTCTCTTTAGGCCAAGCTTTTTGCTAGCATTTACTTCCCGGATGGAAATTTCTTGCAAGCTTCGGTTGGGGACAAGCCTTCTTGAGCATGGAGAGGTATTTTGAAAGGCTGAAGTCTTCTTAAGGAAGGGGTTGTTGTGGATTGTTGGGAATGGCCTTTCTATCCAAATCTGGGAGGACCCTTGGATTCCTGAGCTAGAAGCCTATAAGCTCCAATCCCCAAGACCTCCAAATTGCTCTCTTATGTGGGTTTCAAATTTGGTTGGCCTTGATGCAATATGGGATTTGAGTCTGCTTAGAAGGTTTTTTTCATCGAGGGAAGTAGAAGCAATTCTTATGATCCTCCTCAACATCTCTAGTTCGCCCGACCAACTAGTGTGGGGTGTTGGGTTTTTGGGCTTTATTAATATATACTATCTTATTGGGCCCATATGGTAAATAATTCACTCTAGGTTAAGTCAGGGGTATTATTGACCTAACACATTATGGGAGTGTGATTAGGGTCAGGAAGAATATTATATATTCAACCCTAAGGTCCCCACAGCCATCACTTGTCATTTTTAGAATTCCTACTCACGGGAGAGCAAAGTGAAAAGACTGTGGAAGGCTTTTAGGGAAGGAGAAAAGCTTGGCTATTGGAAAGGCGAAAGATTTGTGGATCGACCCCAATTGTCACCAAGAGGTATGTCATTTATGATTCTCTATTTACTGTATTCCATCGATCCATATGGGAATCTGTTCATTTAATGATCTAGGTTTCCAACAAGCAGTATCAGAGCCGACCCATATGGATCTGGAATCCATGTTCTTACTTGAAACCAATTTTTAAGATTTTTCGGGCTTTGGATCGACCTTGCATGGTCACTGCCTGTGGTGTACGACCACCAAATGTCAAACCCTGCCCCTGGCTGACTGAAAATTTTGATTGAAGGACAGGAACCCCTGATCAGGCAACCAGGATCACTGTGGAGCATCACCCCAGTGACTTGGATTGATGAAGAAACCTTATGTGGATCATCCTATATGCCTGTCAGTAGGTGGACAGCAGACCCCTGCAAATGTACAGCTCATTGCCTGATATATAGTTTGGATCCCAGGTAATCTCTCTCCTCCTTATAATGGTGGGACCCACCTCTGTAAAAGTGTGTAAAACCCCAATATGGGCATGTGGGGACAATACCCTGACCAAGGGTCAAACCCCTGTGCAAGCCCATTGAATTTCAGCTTGCTGGAATTCTCTGGACGATGGCACTAGGCGATGCAGCAAGGCCCAGTGACATCACCTAGTGGATGTTTTTGAATATTTTATTGGATTTTAATTATGGGGACCACCCAACATGGACATGGGCATCCTCCATGGATAGAGGGAAGTCTGAGGGACCACCTCATACCCTTGGTTCACTATGGACCCCACCAGTGTGCCCAGAATCAGTCAGAATCAATTTAAAAATTGATTTTTTTAAAAGGGGCCTTCCCAGGCAAACAAGCCTTAGTGAGGGCTGGGCCTATAAATAGGAAGGTCTTGGGCTCATTTTAGAGCCCTTGACAGATCTGAAATTCGTGGGAGAGAAAGGAGAGAAAAAGGAGAGAAAGAAGAGGAAGGAGAAGAAGAAAGAAGAAGGAAGAAGGATGGGGATTGCTTGCAGCCTTGCAACCAAGCTGAAACCGAGTTCTCTCAACCATCTCAAGTATACATCTGCATACCTACACCTGCTGCCCCCTTCTCCTCTTGTGTTTTGCTTGTATAACTGCTCTCTGCTAGCCCAGAATAGCTGGGGAAAGCTAGGTATGGCTCCAGATCTGTCATGCAAGCCTTAAGCATGGAAGATCTATTTTTTTTTAGCAAAAATATAATTTTGATTTGCTGTTTTTATGAGTCGATTCTGGCTATGCACAGCTGCACTGCCCAGAATCCCTCCTGGTTAACTGATTGAAGCCCTGGCTGCACAGACCTAACCCTGGGTGGTTGCAGTCATGAAACCCTATTTTGCAACCATTTCCAGCCTTGCATGTGGCTGAGATTGAGATCCAAGCTTGGAGAAAACCCTGTGATACTATTCGTTGAGTTGTCTGGTCAGCCTCTGGCAGCCTGATGGATGATCCATTTGGACCCATAGGTAGGCCATCTCAGGGGCTACCTAGCCCCCCTAATATGCAAAGGATCAAGATTGAGCCTAGCCTAAAAAGCCCAGCCTTAGGAACTCAGCCCAATGTCAATTGCAGCCTCTGGGCGATGCAGACATCGCCCAGAGCCATCGTCCAATGAGGGAAATGTTGTTGTTTTTGCACTTTGACCTGGGGGATCTCACCCAATGGCTGTGGGACAGTGTGGAAAGGTGAGAAATGACATAAATGCCCTTCCCCACATCTGTCCTTGATGGGAAGGTACTTTGGAACCCTAGTGGGCCCCGCAGGTAAAGGAAACCCTGTTGTGTTTGGTCCTACAACACAGACAAGCTGTGGACAGCACTGTAAGCTTGATCTGGTCTAGGGTTAGGTACAATCACTGATAATGACCATTTTACCCTATGCCATAGACACTGGCCCATGCACTGGGACATGACCTAAGGCCCAGTGATCCCAAATGAGTACCAATTAAGCACCGGGTCAACCCAGTAAGTTTAGGTTAACCCTAGGTATAATATCCCGATATAATCGGGAGATCCAAATATGTAAATTTTGAGGATGAAATTTTGTTAAGGGGTGGAGAATTTTAATACCTTGATTTTGGACTAGGGGTAATTTGATCTTTTTATCTAATGCAGAATTAGGGCAAGCCGAAATGTAGGAACTTGGACTAGCTGGAGGTGCACACATGCACACATGGTAAGTAGTGTGTCCTAGTATAACACCCTCATTTTGAGTTTATTCCTTGTCTAAGTATAGAATTAGGGTTTTACTTATAAAATATATAATTTGATTTGAAAAATAATTCACAGTTAGTAACCTAGCCTAGTGCTTAGATGTTTAATTTAATTTATTAGAGGTCTAAGGTTCTATTCTTTAGAGGAGCAATTTAAAATTTTATTTTTTTTATAATTTTATAGTGCTTAGAATGGGCTTCCACAATTCTAACTTGGGAGGTCATAAATTTTAGCAAGGAAAGTATTATGGATTGATAAGGAAAGGTGAAGTGGCAATCTCCAATTGGTTGGAAACTCAAACTTGGAAAAAGAAAGTCTTCATAAAATAAAATCCTAACAAAAAAATTTTTGGCTAAAATTAAATTATCTAATCTAAAATTCTAATTTTAAAATCTTAAGTCAAGATTCCTTTTAAAATATTTTCATTGGAAGGCAAGTAAATAGATGTAGTTAGAGACAAAATTGGATTCTTCCCACCTTCTTTCTTGTTAGGATTAAATCTCCATAACTAAATCCCAATCCTCATTCTTTTTATCATAAATTTGAGAGCGAGAGAGAGAGGGAGAGAGGGAGAGAGGAAAATTCGTGGACTATAGAGAGGAAGAAGAAGAAGAGAGAAGAAGAAGAAGAAGAAGAAGAAGAAGAAGGAGATTTGGACTGTACAGAACTAGCAAATTGACGTCCAATTTCAATCCTTTTTGGAGTCGAATTGGAAAAATCCTATTTCATAATAAAATGTAACCTCATTTCTTATCTTCGCAACCAAATTTGAATCAGCCCAAATGGAGTTTTGAGTATAGAGATGTCGCTGATTTACTGAAAGTAGGTCATTCTATTAAAAATCTGTGTTTCCCAAATCCGAGTTTATGCAATATATTGATGTTGATTTCATCATTACCTTAATCATAAGACTCCATTAAAGTGGTTCTAAATTAGAAATACATCAACATTATTGAAGCATTGATTTGAGGTCACTTATGGAAATCCTAATTGCTTCACACAAGGTGAGTAGATCTTCAATCATTATACTTGATATTTTTCTTACATATAAAATTTGTTTTGAAACATTATTTTTAAATCTAAAATTTAGTTTTAGATTGAGATTTATCATGCCAAAAACATATTTTATTCATCCTTTTACTCCATTAAATTGTTCACACATGATTGCTTACAAGGAGTGGTGATTCCCTTATGATTTAATTCATATATGTGTGTGCAGAATTTTTAATAATGTCATGTTTATAGAATAATGAATTCAATACTTATTTGTTGATAGTATGATGAAGATCTATGAATGATTTTTCATGATTATAACCTAATGCATGATGTTTTTGGATGATGCATAAAATTCTAATTTTGTCTAGGGTTTACTTTTAATTTTCATTGATGATATTGTTGGATAAGTGATTGTGAAGATTTTGCCAAATCTTCTCTATTATTGTTCTTCACTTTATGTATTGATATGTTGATGAAAGTTACTGTTTTCACACGTTATTTTATTATTTTCAATAGCATGTGTTAGGTGAAATTGGGGAGTTACTAACCTTAAGTTCCGAATTTGGATGTATAACTTTAAATTATCAGCAAACCCTTGATTGTTATTTTTTTTTTTACCTTATCGACATCGGTGAATATGTTGGGGTAAGGATAAGTTGGCGAGTTTTTGAGCTACGGGCTTACCCTTATTGGAGCTATATGGACTACTAGAAAGAGGGGTGATGATAAAAAACTCTCAAGGAGGGCATTGCTGGTAAACCTTCGAGGGCTTTGACTCGGTCTGGGGCAAGTTTGATCACTAGTTTCTCCATTAGTTTCTTGATGTTGAGAGGGAACAGTGGTGTTGTAGTTGATCATAGCTGGAGTCATACACCGCTATCATGAGGGCCTTGACTAGTGTATGGTAATTAGTTCACACTAGTCCATTAGGGAGTGATGTGTTTGTTATTGTACGTTCTTTCGATATATCTTTTGTTGATTGTTGTCATATATACTTTTCATTACAATAGTGGTGATAAGCAAATATGGTTATGATCATTTTGTTTTATTTTTTTTGGATTTATATATACATATTATTGTATGTCTTTACATTTTGTATTACTTGTGCATGTTTTCACACCTGTATAGTTGTTGTGGATTTACTTGCTAAGCTTTTTTCGAAGCTTACCCTCACCACTTTTCAGATGAACAATTTTATGAATACGAACCTGGATATGAGGATGTATTAGAAGAGGAGGTCTAAGAGGACAAAGCATTTGGAATAGAAGATGACAACTACTATTAAAACTTTACACTTTCTTTCAATTTTAGAAGAACTCATAATTTATTTAAGTTTAATTAATTTTGGAGATTGTAACCTTTATTTTAGAATTTTAAGTTTAATTTGGAAGTTGTAATAATTTAGTTTGACTACCATACTTTATTTGAAGTCTTAATCTATACATTTTAGACATGTATTTGTGTTTTGGTTCTACTTTGGTTCATATCTCCTTGACATAAACGATCTTGTGGACCGTCAATGTCCCTAAACCACTAGGATGGTTTTGAGGGCGTTACAGAGTGGTATCAGAGCACACTAGGTTTGACTTAAGATAGGATATGAACTAAAAACATGAACCTAGAACACTAAACTCAAACACATAAAAACATAGAAACACTAAAACTTGGGATTCGAACACTAGAAGGAAAAGTCCAAAATTTACTATGTAGGAATCCAAAATTGCATAACATTTCAGACACACTTAGAAATTGAAATTACGCCTGAAAGTTTTACTGTAAGTACCTAGATATGTCTAGGGAAACTCCACAAAAGCTCAGCTAAATTTTGTTTTTTTTTTCTAGGTCAAATAAATTTTTTATTTCAGACCGTACAGTTGCTGTCAAAACCTGAAAACTGAAAAAGATGGTGATAGCAGAGGGACTTAGGAGTGAAATTTTGACCTGATTTTTCTACAGTTTCAGCCTTATTGAGTCTAATTTCTACCATAAAAATACTGAAACTTCAGATTTAGGAAGGTCAATCTTCATATTATGCATCAGGGTTTGGTCAGAATCTGGCAGATTTGAAAACCTGATTTTGGATAGACTATAAACCTAGGTTAGGAAAACATTCTTTAGGGGATTTTTAGATATGTTTAGATATGTTTTAAAAATCTAAGTTAGGTTTCTTAAAAATTTGGTTTCATCAAAAAAATTTCAGAAGTATTATTTTTCTAATTTCTACTATGAACGAACAGAATTGGAGAAGACAAAAATTTTAATGAGTTGGAATTTTGGGTGTGAGTTGTTGATCTTTTGTATTTGGCCATAATGCTTCCGTAAAGAGCAAGACAGAGTGATAAAAATCCTCCATCATGACCAACTAAGGATGAACATTGATTTTTGAAACTACATGTGAATTATTGGAGATGACTTTTAGTGAATCCTGAGCTTAAAAACTGGTGATAGAGGATTTTGAGCATAGAGACATTAAACATAGATTGAAACTCTCTGATATTTTACAGTGGACTTGAACTATGGAGTGGGAGTGATATATTTTCTTTACCATTCGAGGAGACTTTTGTGGAAGACACTATAGAGTCATCTTGTCAAGTATAGATAGAAGGTGGAGTTATGTCGATCGATTTGATCTTTTTTTTTTTAAGTGACAAATTTTGATGTCTTACTTGACATGAATTGATTATCCTCCTACTATGCTAGTGTTTATTATTTTTGAGGGAACAATTTTGTTTGGTACGAAGAAAAAGTCAAGACCTAGACTTTTGGGACCCTCAAAGATTGAGGAACACATAATTTCGAGGACAAAATATTTTAAAGGAGGGGAGGATGTGATACCCTGAAAATTTTTGAAAACTTATTAGTGGAACATACTATGGTAAAAATGATTTGATTTATATTGTGAGGTGCATGTAGCGAGATTTGGAGATTCATGAATCTGGATGATTCACACAAAAGAATTTGAATGGTTTGAGCTTGAATGATCCTATATGGATAAATGTCGAATGGTTATGGACCAAGTTAATTATGGGTCAATTTATTGGTTAGTCCAACTCAAGTGTGAGTGGTTCAGTTATAGCAAAGTTTACCTTGGACCTCTGTTATAGGTTATGATTGAATAAATAAAGATATAGAGATAACGTCCAGGAAGCCTAAAGATTTATTTGCTCAAGTTTGCATATTACATTAGTGGCTCAAGAATAGTAGGATTGATTTTGGTTCAGCTCAGTGACTCAATGTTTTAACCAAGAACCAAGTTACTATGTTGGATATTATTTATTGGTCAATAGATTTAGTCTGATCAAAGTCGAATTTTTGGAGTCTGATTTAATAAATTGATTAAATTTCTACACATAATGTCTTGACCAATAATTGATGGGCAGTCAGAGAGAGTGACTCAGATTTTGAGGAAACACCTATTTGCTTTGGATCGCAAAGGGCAAGTCCTATATAACCATACTGTTTCAATTGGGACGATTCTCTGGAGCAATCATGATATTCAAAGGGTTGTGGGAGAAAGAAGATGAAATGCAATGCAAGTATTCGCAATTGTTTAGAGATCTAGATATGTAAATTTCGAGGACGAAATTTCTTTAAGGAGGGTGGATTATAATATCCCGACATAATCGGAAGATCCAAATATGTAAATTTTGATGAAGAAATTTTGTTAAGGGGCGGAGAATTGTAATTCCTTGATTTTGGACTAGGGATAATTTGATCTTTTTACCAAATGCAGAATTAGGGCAAGCTGAAGTGTAGGAACTTGGACTAGCTGGAGGTGCACACATGCATGCATGGTAAGTAGTGTGTCCTAGTGTAACACCCTCATTTTGAGTTTATTCATTGTCTAAGTGTAGAATTAGGGTTTTACTTATAAAATATATAATTTGATTTGAAAAATAATTCACAGTGAGTAACCTAGCCTAGTGCTTAGATGTTTAATTTAATTTATTAGAGGTCTAAGGTTCTATTCTTTAGAGGAGCAATTTAATATTTTATTTTTTTTATAATTTTATAGGGCTTAGAATGGGCTTCCACGATTCTAACTTGGGAGGTCATAAATTTTAGCTTAAAAAGTATTATGGATTGATAAGGAAAGGTGAGGTGGCAACCTCCAATTGGTTGAAAACTCAAACTTGGAAAAAGAAAGTCTTCATAAAATAAAATCCTAACAAAAAAGGAATTTTGGCTAAAATTAAATTACCTAATCTAAAATTTTAATTTTAAAATCTTAAGTCAAGATTCATTTTAAAATATTTTCATTGGAGGGTAAGTAAATAGATGTAGTTAGAGACAAAATTGGATTCTTCCCACTTTTTTTCTTGTTAGGATTAAATCTCTATAACTAAATCCCAATCCTCATTCCTTTTATCATAAATTTGAGAGAGAGAGAGAGAGGGAGAGAGAAAAATTCGTGGACTATAGAGAGGAAGAAGAAGAAGAGAGAAGAAGAAGAAGAAAGAGATTCGGACTGTGCAGAACTAGCAACTTGACGTCCAATTTTGACCCTTTTTGGAGTCAAATTGAAAAAATCTTATTTCATAATACAACGTAGCCTCATCTCTTATCTTCGTAATTAAACTTGAATCAGCCCAAATGGAGTTCTAAGCGGAGAGATATCACTGATTTACTGAAGGTAGGTCATTCTATCAAAAATCTGTGTTTCCCAAATTCGAGTTTATGCAATATATTGATGTTGATTTCATCATTACCTTAATCATAGGACTCCATTAAAGTGGTTCTGAATTAGGAAGATATATATCAACATTATTGAAGCATTGATTTGAGGTCACTTATGGGAACCTAATTGCTTTACACAAGGTGCGTAGATCTTCAACCATTATACTTGATATTTTTCTTACATATAAAATTTGTTTTGAAACATTATTTTTAAATCTAAAATTTAGTTTTAGATTGAGATTTATCATGCCAAAAACATATTTCATTCATGTTTTTACTCCATTAAATTGTTCACACATGATTGCTTGCAAGGAATGGTGATTCCCTTATGATTTAATTCACATATGTGTGTGCAGAATTTTTAATAATGTCATGTTTATAGAATAATGAATCCAATGCTTATTTGTTGATAGTATGATGAAGGTCTATAAATGATTCTTCCTGATTGTAACCTAATGCATGATGTTTTTGGATAATGCATAAAAATCTGATTTTGTCTAGGGTTTACTTTTAATTTTCATTGATGTTATTGTTGGATAAGTGATTGCGAAGATTTTGCCCAATCTTTCCTATTATTGTTCTTCACTTTATGTATTGATATGTTGATGAAAGTTACCATTTTTATATGTTATTTTATTCTTTTCAATAGCATGTGTTAGGGTAGAATTGGGGAGTTGCTAACCCTAAGTTCTGAACTTGGATATATAGCTTTAAATTATCAGCAAACCCTTTATTGTTATTTTGTTGTTTACCTTACCGACATTGGTGAATATGTTGGGGTAAGGATAAGTTAGTGAGTTTTTGAGCTATAGGCTTACCCTTATTGGAGCTATATGGACTACTAGAAAGAGGGGTGATGATAAAAAACTCTCCAGGAGGGTATTGCTGGTAAACCTTTCGGGGGCTTTGACTCGGTCTGGGGTAAGTTTGGTCACTAGTTTCTCCATTAGTTTCTTGATGTTGAGAGAGGATAGTGGTGTTGTAATTGATCATAGCTCGAGTCATACGCCGCTATCATGAGGGTCTTGACCAGTGTATGGTAACTAGTTCACATTAGTCCATTAGGGAGTGATGTATTTATTATTTTATATTCTTTTGATATATCTTTCGTTGATTGTTACCATATATACTTTTCATTACAATAGTGGTGATAAGCAAATATGGTTATGATCATTTTGTTTTGTTTTTTTTTGGATTTATATATGCATATTATTGTATGTCTTTACATTTTGTATTACTTGTGCATGTTTTCACACCTGTATAGTTGTTGTGGATTTACTTGCTAAGCTTTTCTCGAAGTTTACCCTCACCACTTTTTAGATGAACAACTTTATGAATGCGAACCTGGATGTGAGGATATATTAGAGGAGGAGGTCCAAGAGGACGAAGCATTTGGAGTAGAAGATAACAACTACAATTAAAACTTTACACTTTCTTTCAATTTTAGAAGAACTTATAATTTATTTGAGTTTAATTAATTTTAGAGATTGTAATCTTTATTTCAGAATTTTAAGTTTAATTTGAAAGTTGTAATAATTTAGTTTGACTATCATACTTTATTTGAAGTCTTAATCTATACATTTTAGACATGTGTTTGTGTTTTAGTTCTACTCCGGTTCTACAGCATCTAGTCTAACAATCACAATCATCATATAAGAATTTATAGTGTTGATCAACAGACAGTCATTATGCAGTGATTTGAGTAACTTGAAATAGAAGTAAGTAATAGTATTTATAATTTCAATTCACATTAGCCGGCATCATATCATAATTACACATACATGAATGATAATATTATTCACTCACCTGAGTTTGGTTCTAAATACTCGGTTGCAAGCTCAGTTCCAATAGCAGTCTGGTTATTGTCCTCGAGTGCGAGATCAAGTCCTCATATAAATCAGATAATGTCTTATTAAGTTTTCAGTCTATCACTAGTAATCCTAGTGTAATGCCCCCAAAATCACCCTAGTGGTTTAGGGACATTGACGGTCCACAAGATCGTTTATGTCAAGGAGCTACCCTTATTACCGCCTTTAGGGTAGATGTTGTAAGTCACACATCTGCTAATGACACGGACACTGGGTTTGTAAGAAATCTTGGATTTAGGTGTGCTCTGTGACCCTGTCAATGCTTTGAAGACCGTCCTCCTGGTCTCCAAAGAGAACATATATGAAATGTCCATCCGTGGCTGATAGTAAACCCTCTCTCCTGAGTCAGGTAAACTCAAAATCTCTGCTAATAGGGTAGTGGCCAGCCTAATATCCGTTCCCTTCACCCTACTCTCCACTCCGAACTCCTGGGTACTAGAAGGCCCTAGGTTGCAGTAAAAGTACCGAAGCAAGAAAGGATAGCATGGCTCGGTGGGTGCCAACATGGGGGTCCAACCCAAAATGTTGAACCAAGTATAGAGATTGTATTGGTGAAAGTCTTCTACCCGGACTACCCGACCATTCACAATCTTTAGAGATTCAAAATTTTTCCACTCCTTAGCATATTCGTACCTAGAGAAGAGGAAATGATCGAAGTTGGGTTCCTCTGGAGAAGAATCATCACTAGGAGATGAAGGAGGTACTGTGGATGCCGAAGAATCCTTTGACTCAACCCGTAGTCGTTTCTGGGCTACCGATTTCCTAGCCGTACGGTGACTTGTAGACATTTTCTACAAAAAGAGAAGAAAACAACATGGTTAGGACAAGAAAGTTGACAAAACCCTAACCTAAGCAAGAGGGAACAAAAAGAATTCAAAGAAAAGACAAAGTAACTAAGAAAACTCACCTAGGTACATGTAGGTTCGTGATTGACTCGAGGAAATGCCAAGATTTGGTGTTGAGATGGTCCCCTCACCCTCCAAGTACTTCTCCTAGGTGTTTAGAGAGGTTTAGAAGAATTTAGAAGTCAAATGGGGCCCTCTCGGATATAAAAAGCCTGCGCCCGATTCTTTGGGCGATGGCATTGGGCAATGTGGCAATGCCCAGAGACATCGCCCAGTGTGTGCAATTTTGCTGTTTTTGGGCTATTTACATACAAGGACTTGAGAATTGATCATAATAACCTTAATGGACATAAAAATATGAATTTTCTTAATTAGTCAAAAAAATAATAATATAATATAATAATAAAAAATAATAATAACTAATACTTTGTAAACAAATATAACCTTCTTAAACCCAAAGGGGTGAAATTTCTATTCGAGGGTTGAATAAAGTACATAGGGGCTTGGAAAAAAAAAATTTTGTTGATATATTTGTAATAAGTATTGAATATATGTAAATATAAATAGATGTGTATAAAGACATATGGTGTGTACTATCTAATTATTATATGCTTCAATATTGTGATGTACAAACTGATTGGAGTGCTGCCATGTAAACTGGACATAGTTACATAGGTATGTTGTAATACATATGTATTATGTGTGGGAAGCGTAGATCTTACTTAAATTGTAGACTAGGTTAGCTGAGAATAGGATTCTAAGGGAAGGTTTAACCAATCGAAACATCTAGACATTAGGGTACCTCGAGCCAACCCAAGAATTAGTTTCACTGATCCTTATTCATCTAAATTCCAGTAGATATTGACTTAATTCTTTTGATTAAGTTTAGCCTGATGCTTAGAACCATTCTTTATTACAGGACCTATTGCCTCAGCTAAGGCTGGAGACCCCGGCAATATGATTTATATTAGACATCTACGGGAGAGATTGAGACAGATACGACTAGTGTTGCCCCGAGCCGAGAATCGATTGGATTTTTATTTAGCCATTGCTGTCATTAGTGGACCAGAAGAGCGAGAATATTTTATGACCTTAGCTGAAGAGGTAAGAGTTGACATAGAATTTCTGCTTGCGATGGAGTTTGTGACCGGGAAAAAGCTGGAGATGCTTGCCTATTAGACCAGGTAAATAATTAAAAGTCTTTTACTTAAAAATTTGAAATCTCTCATATAGTGCCTTGCATAGTATATTAATACATAAAATCCATAAGAAAGTGAAACATAATGCACTCAATAAGACACATCACATAATAAACCAAGATAATGTAATCTAACAATCCACCTTACTAGTGCGACTCACGAAACTCATTGGAACTGTGGACTAGACTTGTACCTTCTCTAGCTAGAAAATAATTGTTGATCCATACGGATGATATTGGAATATTGAACACGCTCCTCTTTTCAGAGAAGCAATAATGGTTAACACCAGAAGAGGTTCTCGTGGTGGTCGTAAAGGAAAGCAACCTCGAGTTGTACCGAAGGTTGAACTGCCTAACGGAACTGAGGCTCAAAATTTGGAAGCATCGGCTTCTTCATCCGAAGCACCCATGGCCGCTTGAGCCACTACTGTTGCACCTCAGCCAAATGTGGTAGCTAGTGACGTGACTGCATTCATGACCACTATGATGCGGACCATGCAACAACAACAAGAATTGCTTGGTCAGATGTCTACTCAGTTTGCAACCATGATGCACGAACGCGCTGCACCACCACCACCACCCAATCGGCCTGTACTATTTCCACCATCTGTGCCTTAACATTTAGCGAAGAACTCTACTTCCAAGGTTATGGAAAGATTCAAGAAACTTCAACCGCCTGCATTTTCCAAAATAACTTCTGAAGCAATGCAGTTGGAACAGTGGATCAGTGCCCTAGAAAAGGCATTTGATGTACTTGAGTGCACGGACGCATAAAAGATTATATGTGCGGGTTATCAGTTGCAGAGTGAAGTTGAAGCTTGGTGGAAAGCTACAAAGCCTAATTTGGAAGCTACTCACTCGAACCCCATGTGGGAGCAATTTAAAGAAGTTTTCTTCAAGAACTATTTCCCAGAGAGTTTTAGGGACAGAAAAGAAGTAGAATTCATTGCACTGGTACAAGGAACCAAGTCAGTGCTGGATTATCAACAGTGATTTGAGGACTTGTTCCATTTTGGTCCAGAGCACCTGAAAGGGGAAGTTAGTAAGGCAAAGAAATTTGAGAAAGGACTCAAGACTGAGATTGGATCAGTGTTGTCAATCATGGATATTAGGGATTATGCTTAGACGGTCAACAAGGCGAAAACCATGGAAGATAGGTTTAAAGAGAAAGAGAAAGAGAAAGTTGTGGCGTTGTCCGTAGGCAAAAGGCCAAACAATTTTCAGACCTATGCCTGGCCAAATAAAGTTTACCGTGGAACCAACTCAAATTCCGTCTCGACTCTGTATCGTAGGCCGAACGTGGGTCAGAATCCTTTTTGCCCTGCATTTAATCGACCTGCTCAATCGGCGATGAGTCAAACGACAACGGCAGCTTCGCCAACTTGACCAGCAGCAAGTCAAGTGAGCTAAGCCTCAACACCTGCTGCTCCCCCCTTTAAGTGTTACCAGTGCAACAAGGAAGGGCATATGGCCAGAGATTGTAGAACGCGTGGGTACAGCAACAACTCGCTGAATCAATCCTACGCTAGGTCTTTCCAGCCATGGGACAATCGGATGCGAGGAAAGGTGTTTGCGATGATGAATGAAGAAGCTGAGGTGAATCTCGATGTATTAACAGGTAAGTTGCTGAACACTACTAACTTATAGGGACTAATTGGCTTACTACATGTAACCTAAATTACCAATGAACCCTAGGTACCCTGAATGTCTTAACCATACCCGCGCGAGTATTATTTGACTCGATCGCAACCCACTCTTTCGTCTCCTCAACCTTTGCGAGTAAGATGAAAGATCAACCAAGAGACATCGGGCACGAACTAGTAGTCAGCACACCGACAGGGAGTGTCATGAGCTTGAAGAAGGTCTACGACCCTTGTCAGATTGAAATTTGTGGGAAGAAACTAACCGCACAATTGATAAAGATGGATATAAATGATTTTGATGTAATCCTAGGCATGGATTGGCTATCCGCCTATGGTGTAAACGTCTTGTGTGCGGAGAAGAAGACAAGGTTCAACTTGAAAGATGGGTCAATGTTCACCTATCAAAGTGAACCCAAGAAGAAATCCAGGAGAATAACCTTGTCAGCCCCCCAAGCGCGAAAGTTGCTTGACGATGGATGCCAAGGCTTTTTGGCCACAATAATAGACATGGAGACAAAGATAAAACCATTAGAGGAACTGGAAGTCGTTAGAGAATTTATTGATGTCTTTCCAAAAGATCTGACGCAGCTACCGCCTGATCGCGATATAGAATTCGTGATTGATCTGATTCCTGGTGCAGCACTGGTATCCAAGGCACCATACCGGATGGTGCCAATCGAACTGAAAGAGTTGCAGGTTCAACTTCAAGACCTGCTGAAGAAAGGATTTATACGACCCAGTGTATCACCCTGGGGAGCACCCGTGCTGTTTGTCAAGAAGAAAGATGGAAGTATACGCCTGTGTATTGACTACCGCGAGTCGAATAAGCTGACCATCAAGAATCGATATCCGCTGCCGCGTATCGATGACTTATTTGATCAGTTACAAGGAGCACGAGTTTTCTCCAAAATCGATCTTAGGTCGGGATACCATCAATTGAAGATCAAGAGTGGTGATATTCATAAGATGGCCTTCCGAACTCGATACGGGCATTATGAATTTCTGGTTTTGAACCAACGCCCCGGCAGCATTCATGGACATGATGAATAGAGTATTCCATGACGTGCTAGATAAATTCGTCATAGTATTCATTGACGACATCTTGGTATACTCTAAGGATGAGGAAGAACACATGCGATACCTTACTTTCGTGTTGCAGCGATTACGAGAACACCCGCTTTTTGCTAAATTCAGTAAATGTGAATTTTGGCTTCACCAAATTGGATTCCTGGGACACATCGTCCCCAAAGATGGCATCAAAGTAGACCCAGGCAAGGTGAGAGTGGTTCTTGAATGGCAAACCCCGAAGAATGCTACTGAGATTCGAAGTTTCTTAGGATTGGCCAGATATTATCGACGATTTATTGAGAATTTCTCACGGATTTTGGCACCAATGACAAAACTTACAAGGAAGGGAGCCAAATTTGAATGGAACGAAGCATGTGAGAAAATTTTTCAAGAATTGAAGAACCATTTGGTAACAGCTCCGGTTCTGACCATTCCAGATGGTACCGGAGGAATGGTGGTATATACAGACGCATCTAGGACAGGATTGGGTGGCGTCTTGATGCAGAAAGGAAAAGTTGTCGCCTATGCCTCCAAACAATTGAAGGAACACGAGAAGAACTACCCCACTCATGACTTAGAGTTGGCAGCGGTAGTTTTTGCGTTAAAAATATGGCGGCATTACCTATATGGTGGAAAGATCGAGATCTTCAGCGATCACAAAAGTCTGAAGTATTTCTTCACCCAAAAGGAACTGAATATGAGATAGAGGCGATGGTTGGAATTGGTGAAAGACTACGATTGTGAAATCCAGTACCATCCTAGTAAGGCCAACGTTGTTGTGGATGCATTAAGCAGAAAATCTTAGACTGCAACCCTCACATCCTTAATTGTAAGTGAGCAGCTAATAGAAGAAGCTCGAAAATTTGATCTGGAACTCATGATCGAAGGAACGACTATGCAATTGGCAGCTATGAACCTGCAACCGTCGATACGAGAAGAAGTAATTGCAAAGCAACCATTAGATCCTGAGCTGGCCAAGATATTTTGGGAAGTACAACATGGTGTCCATAAGGACCCGGATTTTTCCTTGGCCCATGATGGTGCATTGAAGTTTCAAGATAGACTGTGCGTGCCTGATGACTTTGACATCCAAGACCGAATTCTTAAAGAGGTGCACAACTCACCCTACACGATCCACCCCGAAAGTACAAAGATGTATAAAGATTTAAAGAAGTATTACTGGTGGATGGGAATGAAGGAGACCATAGCAATATACGTGTCCAAGTGCCTCACCTATCAACAGATAAAAGTAGAGAGACACCGACCGTATGGATTGTTGCAGCCACTTCTCATACCTGAGTGGAAGTGGGAAAGAATCACTATGGATTTTGTGACAAATCTGCCCAACACCAGGAAAGGCATGAATGCAATTTGGGTGATTGTAGACAGACTAAAAAAGGCGGCACACTTCATACCGATCAAGATAAGTTACCCAATGGAGAAGCTTGCCCGCATATATATTGAAAACATAGTTCGGTTACACGGCGTGCATGTCAGTATTGTGTCTGACAGATATCCTCGGTTCACCTCAAAGTTTTGGAGAAGTTTACAGAAGGCATTGGGATCTCAACTAAATCTTAGCATAGCTTTCCATCCACAGACGGACGGACAATCAGAAAGAACCATTCAGACTCTGGAGGACATGCTCTACGCCTGTGTTTTAGAAATGAATGACAGTTGGGATGCTCACATACCTCTGGTGGAATTTGCATACAATAATAGTTATCACTCCACCATTGGCATGGGACCGTTTGAAGCATTGTATGGACGAAAATGTAGAACTCCGTTATATTGGGATGAAGTTGGCGAGCGGAAATATCTCGGACTTGAGATGATACAAGCGACCTACGATAAGGTGGATGTTATAAGAGAGAAAATCAAGGCAGCCCAATCAAGACAGAAAAGTTATGCGGATAATCCAAGGAAGGACATTGAGTTTGAGGTCGGAGAAAAAGTATTCCTTCGAGTGTCTCCAACTAAAGGATTGCTACAATTTAACAAGAGAGGCAAATTGAGCCCAAGGTTCATTGGTCCTTATGAAATACTCAATAAAGTGGGACCTGTAGCATATCGACTGGCACAACCACCATCTTTGTCAGGCGTCCACGATGTTTTTTATGTGCCAATGCTGCGAAAGTACATTAACAACCCGACACATGTACTATCAACTGAACCTGAACTGTTGGATGTGGATATGACCTATGAAGAACAACCCACAGAGATATTGGACAGAAAGGAGCATAACCTCCGTAACCGCTCCGTTGTTTTTGTAAAGGTTCGATGGGGGAAACAATCCGGTAGAGGAAGCTTCATGGGAACGTGAGGATGAAATGAAAGAAAAATATCCTCAACTCTTCGAAATGCGAGGTAAGCAAATTTCGAGGACGAAATTTTTGTAAGGTGGGGAGAAATGTCAAACCCTACCCCTGGCTGACTGGAAATTTTGATTGAAGGACAGGAAACCCTGATCAGGCAACCAGGATCACTGTGGAGCATCACCCCAGTGACTTGGATTGATGAAGAAACCTTGTGTGGATCATCCTACATGCCTGTCAGTAGATGGACAGTAGATCCCTGTAAATGTACAGTTCATTGCCTGATATATAGTTTGGATCCCAGGTAATCTCTCTCCTCCTTATAATGGTGGGACCCACCTCTGTAAAAGTGTGTAAAACCCCAATATGGGCATGTGGGGACAATACCCTGACCAAGGGTCAAACCCCTGAGCAAGCCCATTGAATTTCAGCTTGCTAGAATTCTCTGGACGATGGCACTGGGCGATGCAGCAAGGCCCAGTGACATCGCCCAGTGGGTGTTTCTAAATATTTTATTGGATTTTAATTATGGGGACCACCCAACATGGACATGGACACCCTCCATGGATAGAGGGAAATCTGAGGGACCACCTTATACCCTTGGTTCATTGGATAAGGAAGAACACACGCGACACCTTACTTTCGTGTTGCAGCGATTGCGAGAACACCAGCTTTTCGCCAAATTCATTAAATGTGAATTTTGGCTTCACCAAATTCAGTAAATGTGAATTTTGGCTTCACCAAATTGGATTCCTGGGACACATCATCACCAAAGATGGCATCAAAGTAGACCCAGGCAAGGTGAAAGCGGTTCTTGAATGGCAAACCCCGAAGAATGCTACTGAGATTCGAAGTTTCTTAGGATTGGCCAGATATTATCGACGATTTATTGAGAATTTCTCACGGATTTTGGCGCCAATGACAAAACTTACAAGGAAGGGAGCCAAATTTGAATGAAACAAAGCATGTGAGAAAAGTTTTCAAGAATTGAAGAACCGTTTGGTAATAGCTCCAGTCCTGACCATTCTAGACGGTACCGAAGGAATGGTGGTATATACAGACGCATCTAGGACAGGATTGGGTGGCGTCTTGATGCAGAAAGGAAAAGTTGTCGCCTATGCCTCCAAACAATTGAAGGAACACGAGAAGAACTACCCCACTCATGACTTAGAGTTGGCAGCGGTAGTTTTTGCGTTAAAAATATGGCGGCATTACCTATATGGTGAAAAGAGCGAGATCTTCAGTGATCACAAAAGTCTGAAGTATTTCTTCACCCAAAAGGAACTGAATATGAGATAGAGGCGATGGTTGGAATTGGTGAAAGACTACGATTGTGAAATCCAGTACCACCCTGGTAAGGGCAACGTTGTTGCGGATGCATTAAGCAGAAAATCTCAGATTGCAACCCTCACATCCTTAATTGTAAGTGAGCAGCTAATAGAAGAAGCTCGGAAATTTGATCTGGAACTTATGATTAAAGGAACGGCTATGCAATTGGCAGCTATGAACCTGCAGCCGTCGATTCGAGAAGAAGTAATTGCAAAGCAACCATTAGATCCTGAGTTGGCCAAGATATTTTGGGAAGTACAACATGGTGTCCATAAGGACTCGGATTTTTCCTTGGCCCATGATGGTGCATTGAAGTTTCAAGATAGACTGTGCGTGCCTGATGACTTTGACGTCCAAGACCGAATTCTTAAAGAGGTGCACAACTCACCCTACACGATCCACCCCTGAAGTACAAAGATGTATAAAGATTTAAAGAAGTATTACTGGTGGATGGGAATGAAGGAGACCATAGCAATATACGTGTCCAAGTGCCTCACCTATCAACAGATAAAAGTAGAGAGACACCGACTGTATGGATTGTTGCAGCCACTTCCCATACCTGAGTGGAAGCAGGAAAGAATTACTATGGATTTCGTGACAAATCTGCCCAACACCAGGAAAGGCATGAATGCAATTTGGGTGATTGTAGACAGACTAAAAAAGGCGGCACACTTCATACCGATCAAGATAAGTTACCCAATGGAGAAGCTTGCCCGCATATATATTGAAAATATAGTTCGGTTACACGGCGTGCCTGTCAGTATTATGTCTGATAGAGATCCTTGGTTCACCTCAAAGTTTTGGAGAAGTTTGCAGAAGGCATCGGGATCTCAACTAAATCTTAGCATAGCTTTCCATCCGCAGACAGACGGACAATCAGAAAGAACCATTCAGACTCTGGAGGACATGCTCCGCGCCTGTGTTTTAGAAATGAATGACAGTTGGGATGCTCACACACCTCTGGTGGAATTTGCATACAATAATAGTTATCACTCCACCATTGGCATGGCACCATTTGAAGCATTGTATGGAGGGAAATGTAGAACTCCGTTATATTGGGATGAAGTTGGCGAGCAGAAATATCTCGGACTTGAGATGATACAAGCGACCTGCGATAAGGTGGATGTTATAAGAGAGAAAATCAAGGCAGCCCAGTCAAGACAGAAAAGTTATGCGGATAATCCAAGGAAGGACATTGAGTTTGAGGTCGGAGAAAAAGTATTCCTTCGAGTGTCTCCAATTAAAGGATTGCTACAATTTAACAAGAAAGGCAAATTGAGCCCAAGGTTCATTGGTCCTTATGAAATACTCAATAAAGTGGGACCCATAGCATATTGACTGGCACTACCACCATCTTTGTCAAGCATCCACGATGTTTCTCATGTGCCAATGCTGCGAAAGTACATTAACAACCTGACACATGTACTATCAACTGAACATGAACTGTTGGATGTGGATATAACCTATGAAGAACAACCCATAGAGATATTGGACAGAAAGGAGCATGACCTCCGTAACCGCTCTGTTGTTTTTGTAAAGGTTCGATGGGGAAACAATCTGGTAGAGGAAGCTTCATGGGAACGTGAGGATGAAATGAAAGAAAAATATCCTCAACTCTTCGAAATGCAAGGTAAGCAAATTTTGAGGACGAAATTTTTGTAAGGTGGGGAGAAATGTCAAACCCTGCCCCTGGCTGACTGGAAATTTTGATTGAAGGACAGGAACCCTTGATCAGGCAACCAAGATCACTGTGGAGCATCACCCCAGTGACTTGGATTGATGAAGAAACCTTGTGTGGATCATCCTACATGCCTGTCAGTAGATGGACAGTAGACCCCTCCAAATGTACAGCTCATTGCCTGATATATAGTTTGGATCCCAGGTAATCTCTCTCCTCCTTATAATGGTGGGACCCACCTCTGTAAAAGTGTGTAAAACCCCAATATGGGCATGTGGGGACAATACCCTGACCAAGGGTCAAACCCCTGAGCAAGCCCATTGAATTTCAGCTTGCTGGAATTCTCTGGACGATGGCACTGGGCGATGCAACAAGGCCCAGTGACATCGCCCAGTGGGTGTTTCTGAATATTTTATTGGATTTTAATTATGGGGACCACCCAACATGGACATGGGCACCCTCCATGGATAGAGGGAAGTCTGAGGGACCACCTCCATGGACCGAGGCTTGTTTGCCTAGGAAGGCCCCTTTTAAAAAAAATCAGTTTTTAAACTGATTCTGACTGATTCTGGGCACACTAGTTCTCTCAGCCATCTCAGGTATACATCTGCATACCTACACCTACTGCCCCCTTCTCCTCTTGTGTTTTTCTTGTATAAATGTTCTCTGCCAGCCCAGAATAGCTGGGGAAAGCTAGGTATGGCTCCAGATCTGCCATGTAAGCCTTAAGCATGGAAGATCTATTTTTTTCTAGCAAACATATAATTCTGATTTGCTATTTTTGTGAGCCGACTCTGGCTGTGCACAGCTGCACTGCCCAAAATCCCTCCTGGTTGACTAATTGAAGCCCTGGATGCAAGCCCTGGCTGCACAAACCTAACCCTAGGTGGTTGTAGTCATGAAACCCTATTTTGCAACCATTTCCAGCCTTGCATGTGGCTGAGACTAAGATCCAAGCTTGGAGAAAACCCTGTGATACTATTCATTGGGTTGCCTGGGCAGCCTCTAGCAGCCTGATGGTGGACCTAATGGATGATCCATTTGGACCCATAAGTCAGCCATCTCAGGGGCTACCTAACCCCCTTAACATGCAAAGGATCAAGATTGAGCCTAGCCTAAAAAGCCCAGCCTTGGGAACTCAGCCCAATGTCGATTGCAGCCTCTGGGCGATGCAGACATCGCCCAGAGGCATCGCCCAGTGAAGGAAATGCTGTTATTTTTGCATTCCGACCTGGGCGATCTCACCCAATGGCTGTGGGACAGTGTGGAAAGGTGGGAAATGACATAAATGCCCTTCCCCACATCTGTCCTTGATGGGAAGGTACTTTGGAACCCTAGTGGGCCCCGCAGGTAAAGGAAACCCTGTTGTGCTTGGTCCTACAGCACAGACAAGCTGTGGACAACACTGTAATCCTGATCTGGTCTAGGTTTAGGTACAATCACTGATAATGACCATTTTACCCTACGCCTTAGACTCTAGCCCATGCACCAGGACATGACCTAAGGCCCAGTGCAAGGCCCAGTGATCCCAAATGAGTACCAATCAAGCATCGGGTGTCACACCCCAAACCACCCCCTAGGAGGATTGGGTAGGTGACCCAAATTGCATAACTGCAATCCGCCAAATCCTACGGATCTAGAAGTAGTGCTTACATTCATGAAGCTATATCCACATCTTAACCATTAGTAAGATCAGAGTAATGCAGAATGTCTACAATTCAAAAGTAAATGGAAGCATAATGATACGGGAAATGATGATAATATATACATATAAAGTCTTGTTTGATACATCTCCTGGGCACATAGAACCCACAGCAAGGAAACAAAAGCTGATAAAAACAGTACTACATACAAAAATATATACAGGGCGAGCATTCTAAACCCCAAAAAGAAAAAGAAAAGAAAACTACAATAACCAAGTTGGAACGGGGATAACTCCAGAAAACCCAAAAGGAGTCCCCAGTCAAAACATCACATGCACGCTTCAATGGTCTTCATCCGCAATGACCATCGAGAATGTACGCAAAATCGGTATGACCTCCGTCGGGGTCCACACCAACATCGTCATAACAACTAAAACTCTCCTCCTCGAGATAGCCCACCATGCCACAGCAGCATCCACCTGCAGGATCATCTAAGAAGAGCATTGCATAACAGAGTGTGAGCCCCACTGAGCTCGTGAGCAAATAACATCAATCATGCATGCATATGCAGTTACAATCCACAGTTCACATGTTCTACATGATATGCAAGTCCAGATTCTTTATTATTAGCCACCTAGCAATACAACTAAGTCAGGTCTGTGCTACTACAATCCCCAATACGTGTATTATTGGTGCGGGCTTCTAACCCCTTCCTGCGACACCCATTAAGTTGTCGGAGAAGACTAGTCAGCCCCTGCATTCATTCACCAAGGTCGGCCCGACCAGCCCTCTGTGATTATCCAGGGGGACAACCGTTTCTTCCCTCATGCACCATTCTGGTGTTCTTTTATTTATGCACCAATCCAGTGTTCATTCATTCTTTTTCTCACTCCCTGATAATTGTTCCCACAGGCAACCAGCACCTTAACCCCTACTGGCAAGGGTGCATAGCACGGGTGATGAAACTCTAGCCCCATGTCTATATGGCATCATATAAGTCAAGCGGTGTCAATCGTATCCCATAATACGGGCTACCACAGGCCCCATTTCTAAGCCGAGTATGGCATCTAATCTAATAATCACAATCATCATATAGAATTCACAGTGTTGATCAACAACAATCATTATGCAGTGATTTGAGTAACTTGAATTATAAGTAAAGAACACAGCATTCATGATGCAATTATTAATAGCTGGCATCATATCATAATTACATTTGCACATATGGTAGTATTATTCACTCACCAGTACTTGGCTCTAGGTACTCAGTCATAAATTCAGTTCCAGCAGATGTCTGGTTGTTATCCCTGAGCACAGGATCAAGTCCTAGATGTAAATCAAAAGTTTCCATGTTAAGTTATCAGTCTGTCATTAGAAGTCCTAGGGTTACCCTAATCTTACTGGGTTGACTCGGGGTTCAATTGGTTCAATCTTGGAATCACTGAGCCTTACACCGGGCCTTAGGTCATGTTCTGGTGCATGGGCCAATGTCAGGGCACAGGGGTAAATGGGTCATTTGTAATACCAGTACCTGCCACTAGGTCAGAACATGGTCATAGTGCTGTCCACAGCTTGTCTGTGCTGTAGGACCAAGCACAGCAGTGATTTAATCACCAGCGGGGCCCACTAGGGTTCCGAATAATTTCTAAATAAGGACAGATGTGAGGAAGGGCTTGATGGTAATTTCTAGCCTTCCCACAGTGTCCAGGGCTTATGTGGGTGAAATCCCCCAGGTCGCTCCATCATTCCAGCCAAATTCCCTTCACTGGGCATTGGCTCTGGGCGATGTCTGCATCGTCCAGTGCATCGCCTAGTGCCTGTAGAATCGATACAGGCTGAGTTTCCAAGGCTGGGCTTGCATGGTTGGGCTCACACCTGATCCTCTGCATGTTTAGGGATTTAGGTAGCCCCAGTGATGGTCTACATCATGGTCCATTGGTTTCTCCATTAGGGTTCCAGTCAGGCTGACTGTGGCTGCCCAAGTAACCCAGATGACTAGTGTTCAAGGTTTTGGTTAGGCTTGGGATTCAGTTCCAGCCTTGTTCAGAGCTGAAATCACCTGAAACAAGGGGGCTTGAGGCTGTACCCATCTAGGGTTAGGGCTGTACAGCCTTAGCTAGCTCCTAGGGTTCCAAAAACACTGGCCAATAGGCCATCTGGCAGTGCAGGTGGGCACAGCCAGGTTTCGGCCATGGCAACAGCATAAGTGCCTAATGGAAAGTGATAAAAATCACAGATCTTCCATGCATGTCTATGCATGCATGGAAGATCTGGAGCCAGACTGGGCAAACCCTAGCTTGTCTGGGCTGCCCAGGGTTGCAAAGCACAGCATGAATGGGGAGGAAACAGAGAACAATAAGTATGGGGGAGTTTCTATACCTGAATAGGGCTGAGAACTCGACTCCAGACCTTGGATGTAAGGCTGCAAGCGATTCCCCCTCCTTCTTCCTTCTCTTTCTTCTTCTTTTTCTCTCTTCTTTCCTCCTTTCTCTCTTTCGGATTCTCCAATAGATAGGAAAGCTCTAATGAGCCCTATCTGGTCCTATTTATAGACAAAGGCCAACTAAGGTTTGTTTGGCCAAAAGTCCCTCTTTTAAAAATCAATTTTTTAACTGGTTCTTACTAGTTCTGGGTTCTCTGGTGGGGTCCACACTGAACCAAGGGTATGAGGTGGTCCCTTAGACTCCCCTCTATCAGTGGAGGGTGCCCATGGTCATCTTGGGTGGTCCCCCAATTTATAATAATTAAAAATGTGCAAAAACAGCCACTAGGTGATGTCTCTGGGCCTTGCTGCATCGCCCAGTGCCATTGCCTAGAGAATTCCGACAACTGAATTCAAAGGGGAGCAGCACAGGGGTTTAACCCTAGGTCAGGGCATTGTCCCCACATGCCCATTAGGGGTTTTTACATGACTTTTTAGAGGTGGGTCCCATCATTATAGGGAGGAGAGAGAATACATAGGGTTCAAGCCATACATCAGGCTGTGAGCTGTGCAAGAGCAGGGGTCCACAGTCCATCTTCTCACAGGTATAAAAGAGGACATGTACATGGTTTCTTCATTAATCCATGTCACTGGAGTGATGCTCCACAATGATCCTGGTTGCCTAATCAGGGGTTCCTGTCCTTGAACCAAAATTCCAACTTGTCAGGGGCAGGGTTTGACATTTCTCCCCACCTTACAAAAATTTCGTCCTCAAAATTTGCTTACCATGTAATCCAAAAAGCTGAGGATATTTCTCCTTCATTTCTTCCTCACGTTCCCATGAAGCTTCTTCTGCTGGGTTGTTTCCCCATCGAACCTTCACAAAAGCGATGATGCGGCTATGGAGGTTACGCTCCTTCCTGTCCAATATCTCCATGGGGTGTTCTTCATAGGTCATATCCACGCCCAGCTGTTCAGGTTCTGTTGGCAGCACATGTGTTGGATTATTAATATATTTTCGTAGCATTGACACATGGAAAACATCATGGACACCTGACAAAGATGGTGGTAGAACCAGCCGGTATGCTACAGGTCCCACTCTATTCAGAATTTCATATGGACCAATGAATCTTGGGCTCAACTTGCCTTTCTTGTTGAAGCGCAGCAGTCCTTTGGTTGGAGATACTCGAAGGAATACTTTTTCTCCGATCTCAAATTCAATATCCTACCTTCGATTGTCCGCATAACTCTTCTGTCTCGATTGAGTTGCCTTGATCTTCTCTCTTATGACATCCACCTTGTCGCATGTCGCTTGAATCATTTTGGGTCCTAGATATTTCTGCTCACCAACTTCATCCCAATAAAGCAGAGTTCAGCACTTCCTGCCATAGAGTGCTTCGAACGGTGCCATGCCAATGGTGGGAGTGATAACTGTTATTGTATGCAAATTCCACCAGTGGTATGTGGGCATCTCAGCTATCATTCATTTCCAAAACACAGGCTCTGAGCATGTCCTCCAGAGTCTGAATGGTTCTTTCTGATTGTCCGTCCATCTGCGGATGGAAAGCTGTACTAAGATTCAATTGAGATCCCAATGCCTTTTGTAAACTTCTCCAAAGCTTTGAAGTCAATCGAGGATCTCTGTCAGACACAATACTGATAGGCACGCCATGTAAGCGGACTATGTTGTCAATGTAGATCTGGGCAAGCTTCTCCATCGGATAACTTATTTTAATCGGTATGAAGTGAGCCGCCTTTGTCAGTCCATCTATGATCACCTAAATTACATTCATGCCCTTCCTGGTGTTGGGCAGATTTGTTACGAAATCCATAGTGATTCTTTCCCATTTCCACTCAGGTATGGGAAGTGGTTGCAAGAGTCCATACGGTCGGTGTCTTTCCGCCTTTATTTGTTGATAGGTAAGGCACTTGGACACGTAGATTGCTATGGTCTGCTTCATTCCCATCCACACGTAATACTTCTTCAAATCTTTGTACATCTTTGTACTTCCGGGGTGGACTGTATAGGGTGAGCTGTGCGCCTCTTTAAGAATTCAGTCTTGGACGTCAAAGTCATCAGGCACACATAATCTATCTTGGAACTTCAATGCACCATCTTGGGCCAAGGAAAAATCTGGGTCCTTATGGACACCTTGTTGAATCTCCCAAACTATTTTGGCCAGCTCGGGATCCAATGGTTGTTTAGCAATTATCTCTTCTCGTATTGACGGCTGCAGTTCCATTGCTGCTAATTGCATAGCCGCTTCTTCAATCACGAGCTCCAAATCAAATTTCTGAGCTTCTTCTATTAATTGCTCACTTACGACCAAAGATAGGAGGGACGCAGTCTGAGATTTTCTGCTTAATGCATCTGCCACAACATTGGCTTTACCAGGGTGGTACTGGATTTCACAGTCGTAATCCTTCACCAATTCCAGCCACCGCCTCTATCTCATGTTTAGCTCCTTTTGGGTGAAGAAATACTTCAGGCTTTTGTGATCATTGAAGATTTCACTCTTTTCACCGTATAGGTAATGTCACCAAATTTTCAACGCGAATACAACCGCCGCTAACTCTAAATCATGATGGGGTAATTCTTCTCCTGTTCCTTCAGCTGCCTGGAAGCGTATGTGACTACTTTACCTCTCTGCATCAGGACGCCACCTAAGCCTATTCTAGATGTTTCCATATATACCACCATTCCTCCGGTTCCGTTCAGAATGGTCAAAACTGGAGCTGTTACTAATCGGTTCTTCAATTCTTGAAAAGTCTCCTTGCATGTCTCATTCCATTCAAACTTAGCACCCTTTCTCGTGAGTTTTGTCATGGGCGCCGAGATACATGAGAAATTCTCAATGAATCGGCGGTAATAACAAGCCAATCCTAAGAAACTTCGGATCTCAATGGCATTCTTCGGAGTCTCCCACTCGAGAATTGCTTTCACCTTATCGGGGTCTACTTTGATGCCATCTTTGGGGACGATATGCCTTAAGAAACCAATTTGGTGAAGCCAAAATTTACATTTACTGATCTTCGCAAAGAGCTGGTGTTCCCATAACCGCTGCAACACGAATGTAAGGTGTTAAGCGTGCTCTTCTTCATTCTTAGAGTACACCAAGATGTCATCAATAAATACTATGATGAATTTATCCAGTACGTCATGGAATACTCTATTCATCATATCCATGAATACTGCTGGGGTGTTGGTTAATCCGAACGACAACACTAAAAATTCATAATGTCCGTATCGAGTTCGGAATGCCGTTTTATGAATGTCACCACTTTTGATCTTTATTTGGTGGTATCCTGACCTAAGATCAATCTTAGAGAAAACTCTTGCTCCTTGTAGCTGATCAAATAGGTCGTCAATACGCGGCAATGGATATCGATTCTTGATTGTTAGTTTATTCAACTCGCGGTAGTAGATACACAGCCGCATGCTTCCATCTTTCTTCTTTACGAATAGCACAGGTGCTCCCCAGGGTGATACACTGGGTCATTTAAATCCCTTCTTCAATAGATCTTGGAGTTGAACCTGTAACTCTTTCAGCTCTATTGGCACCATCCGGTATGGTGCCTTGGATACCGGTGCTGCACCAGGAATCAGGTCAATCATGAACTCTATATCGCGGTCCGACGGTAGTTGAGTCAGATCTTCTGAAAATACATCAGGAAAGTCTCTGACAACATGGAGTTCCTCCAAGGGTTTTATCTTTGCCTCCGTGTCTATCACAGTGGCCAAAAAGCCTTGGCATCCATCATCAAGCAACTTCTGCACCTGAAGTGCGGATAATGTTATCCTTCTTGTCTTCCTTCTTGGTTCACTTTGATAGGTGAAGTCTGACTCATCTTCCAATTTAAATTTTATCTTTTTCTCCGCACACATGACGTTAGCACCATAGGCAGACAGCCAATCCGTGCCTCGTATCTCCATCTTTATCAGTCATGTGGTTAGATTCTTCCCACAGATTTTGATCTAACAGGGGTCATAAACCTCTTTCAAACTCACGACACTCCCTGTCGGCGTTCTGACTACTAACTTATGCCCGATATCTCTTGGTTGATCTTTCATCTTACTCGCAAAGGTTGAGGAGACAAAAGAGTGGGTCGTGCCTGAGTCAAATAATACTCGCGTGGGTATGGTTGAGACATTCAGGGTACCTAGGGTGCTTAGGTAATTTAGGTTACATGAAGTAAGCCAATTATTCCCTATAGTCAAGTAGCGTTCAGCAACATACTTGTCAATACGTTGGGGTTTGCCTCCGCTTCTTCATTCATCAAAGCGTACACCTTTCCTTGCATCCGATTATCCCGTTACTAAAAAGGCCTAGTGTAGGGCTGGTTCTGTAGATTGTTGCCATACCCACGCGATCTGCAATCTCTGGCCATATGTCCTTCCTTGTTGCATAGATAGCACTTAAAGGGTGGAACTCCAGGTGTTGAGGCTTTTCTTGCTTGACTTGTTGCTGGTTGGGCTGGCAAAACTGCTGTCGTCGCTTGACTTGTAGTAGGTTGAGCGGATTGGGTAAATGTAGGGCGAAAAGAAGTCTGACCTACGCTCAGCCTACGATATGGAGTTGGAGTAGGGCTTGAATTTGTTCCTCGATAAACCTTATTTGGCCAGCCATAGGTCTGGAAATTATTTGGCCTTTTGTTCATCCCAAACGATGTTATAGTCTTTTCTTTCTCTTTTTCTTTGAATCTATCCTCCATTGTCTTCGCCTTATCAACCATTTGAGCATAATCCCGAATATCCATAATTGACAAAACTGACCCAATCTCAGTTTGGAGTCCTTTCTCAAATTTCTTGGCCTTACTAACTTCCCCTTTCAGGTGCTCTGGGGTAAAATGGAACAGATCTTCAAATCACTATTGATAGTCCAGCACCGATTTATTTCCTTGCACTAGTGTGTTGAACTCAGCTTCTTTTCTATCCCTGAAACTCTCGGGAAAGTAGTTCTGAAGAAAACTTCCTTAAACTGCGCCCACGTGGGATTTAGGTGAGCAGCTTCCAAATTAGGCCTAGTTTCTTTCCACCATGCTTCGGCTTCATTCTGCAACTGATAACCCACACAAATAATCTTTTGTGCATCCGTGCACTGAAGTACCTCAAATGCCTTTTCTAGGGCACTGATCCATCTTTCCTGTTGCATTGCCTCAGAGGTTATTTTGGAAAATGCAGGCGGTTGGAGTTTCTTGAATCTCTTCATAACCTTAGCGGTGGAATTTTCCGCTAGGTACTGAGGTACCGGTGGTGGAAATAGCACTGGTCGATTGGGTGGTGGTGGTGGTGGTGCAACGCGTTCATGCATCATAGTTACAAACTGTGTAGACATCTGACCAAGCAACTCTTGTTGTTGTTGCATGGTTCGTATCATCATGGTCATGAATGCAGTCACGTCGTCGGTTGCCACGTTTGGCTGAGGTGTTGCTGCAGTAGCTTGTGCAGCCGCTGGTGCTCCTGATGAAGCAGCCGATGCCTTAGAGTTTTGAGCCTCAGTCCCATTGGGCAGCTCAACCTCTAGTACAATTCTAGGTTGTTTACCCTTACGACCTCCACGAGAACTTCTTGTGTTGACCATTGTTGCTTCTCTGAAAAGAGGAGTGTGTTCAATATTCCAATTTCATCTATATGGATAAATAGTTGTTTCCTAACTAAGCAGGTACAAATCCAATCCACAATTCCAATGAGTATCATGAGTCATACCAGTAAGGTGGATTGTTAGATTCATTATCTTGGTTTGTTAGGTGTTGTGTTCTATTGAATACCTTGTGTTTCTCTTTCTTATGCATTTTATGTGTCAATATGCTATGCATGGCACTAATGAAAATTTTTAGACTTTTAAATAAAGACTTTTAATTAATTACCTGATCTAGCAGGCAAACATCTCCAGCTTCTTCCCAGTCTCGAACTCTAGTGCCAGTAGAAATTCTATGTCAGCTATTACCTCTCCAGCTAGACTCAAAAAATGCTCTCGGTCCTCGGGTCCACTAATGGCTGCGATAGCCAAGTAAAAGTCCAGTCGATTCTTGGCCTGGGGTAACACTAACCGTATCCGTCTCAGTCTCTCTCGTAAATGTCTAAGATAGATCATGATGTTGGGGTCTCCAGCCTCAGGTAAGGTAATATCTGTCACAATAAATGGTTCTAGGCATGAGGGCTTTCTTAATTAAAAGAATTAAGTACACGACTACTAAAACTTAAATAATCAAAGATCAATGAAACAACTCTTGGGTTGGCTCGAGGTACCTTAACGTCTAAGTGTTCGATTGACTAGGAGCCTTATTAGGTCCTATTCTCAGCTATCCTAGGCCTAGGTTTGGATGAGATCTACGCTTCCCACACGTACAACATACGCATTACAGCATACCTATGTAACTATGTCCGATTTGCACAGCAACAGTCCAGTTAGTTCGTACATTACAATAGACAAGCATAAGCATATTAGTAATACGCACCATATGCTATAATTATACATACAATTATACTCACAAATATGAAATACACTAATTATTTAGTTTAACCTAACCATATAGATTTTCCCTAATCCCCAATGTGTTGCATTTGTAAAATTTTCACTCTCTTAAATTCATGAGATCTAAGTTCTCAGGTCATGAATTATTTATTATTATATTTTATTAATATAATATTCTTATTATTTAGTAATACTAATAAATTTTTTTTTGTCCTTGTTTTTATGTCCTATGGGGTTATTATACCCAAAACTAGGGTCCTCATTGTAAATACTAAAATTCTACAAACTTACCATCACTGGGCGATGTCTTTGGTTGTTGCCATAGTGCCATTGCCCAGTACCATCGCCCAGAGAATTGGGCGCAAGGTTTTTAAATCCGAGAATGGCCACTTTGATTCCATTCTCTTCTAACCTCTTCTAAACACTTAGAGAATAGTCTTGGAGGGTAGTAGGGCCTATTTCGCACGAATTCTTCACAAACCCCCATAATTTGCGCGAGCTTACATGTGTCTCGGTAAGTTTCTTCTTCACATTTACCTTTTTGATTACTTACTTTATTAAATCAGCTCCTAGATTAGGTTTTCTCTTTTCCTTGTCCTAACCTAACCACTTTTGTTATATATATATTTTTTTACTTCTTGTAGAAAATGTCTACAAGCCGCCGCACTACTCGAAAATTGGTAGCTCAAAAGAGGCTACGGGTCGAATCCAAGGAGTCTTCTTATTCTTCGATTCCACCATCATCTCCTAGGGAGGATTCATCTTCTAAGGAGCTAGATTTCGATCACCATCTTTTCTCCAAGTATGAGTACGCCAAGGAATGGAGAAATTTTGCTTCTGTAAAGATAGTAAATGGCCGAGTGGTACGAGTAGAGGACTTCCACCAATATGGCCTCTTTGCCAAGTTCAATGCTCTAGGCTGGGCATCGATGTTATCCCCTACCGAGCCTTGTTATCCCAACTTGGTTCGATATTTTTATTATAACTTGATGCCATCCGGGGCACAAGATTTCACTCTTCAGAGTAGGGTAAAGGGAGTGGATATCAGATTGACTACTACCCTATTGGCAGAGATCTTGGGTTTACCTGATATAGGTGATAGGGTTTATTACCAACCCCGCATGGACATATTCGAGATGTTCTCCCTCGAGACTAGGAGGATAGTTTTCACTACTTTGACCGGTTCAGGGAACACTCCTAAATCAGAGACTGTCTACAAGCCTAGTGCTAGAGTGATCAGTAGGTGTGTAACCTACAATATTTACCCTAAGGGTGGAAACAAGGGCAGCATTTCTATGATGTGGGCGTATATCACTTACTACCTCTTGAGAGCTGGTCAGGGGGGTCCAGTCATCAACCTCTCGTATTTGTTGCTTCAGGTGATGCTTTATCACGCCCAAAATCCAGCCGATGGAAACCTTCCTTATGGGAAGTTCCTTACCTTGGTCTTTCGATACTTTGGGGTTCTATTGGAGGGGGAGTATATTGACAGGGTCCGATCCAGGCCTATAGACAAAACTTCTATCTTGAAGATGAAAGTGCCTGGTAAAGATCCAGTAGAGGGCAAGGAGCAGATGGGAGTGCCAGAGGGTGAGCTCTAGGGTGGTGATGCACATGATGAGGGTCAGATTGGAGAGGAGCTGGGAGACATTGGAGTAGACACTCAGGGCATGTACACAGAGGAGCAGGGGTTAGGTCTAGATGATCTCGAGGGCTTTGACACTCAGTTTACAGATTTACCTGCTTATGAGACGATCAGTGCCACTAGCTCACAGATTCCCGGTCCTTCAAAGTGGTCTCAGATGATGGCACAGCTTCAGAGCCTCGGTACACAGATGTCAGACCTGGGATCCAGGGTGGATCAGGGCTTCACTTCCTTGGGCAGTAGAGTGGGTGCTGTCGAGCAGAGATTGGATTTCTGGGACCGCTACTTCCGAGTTGATTCACACCTGCCTCAGCCTCCTATAGATGATTTACCTCCTACAGAGTAGCTCTCAGCATCATCCAAACACTTTGGCTACATGGTCATAATCCTTTTTTTTATCAGCTTAAGTATTTGTGTTTTTTTTATTTATTTGATGTACTTAGTTTAGGGTTTTTTTTTTTTTTTTGTTTCCTCTTCTTTTGTCCGCTTATGTACTTGTTGAATTGCAATTTATGTAATCAAACTTAAGTAAATATTGTTAAATTAATGCAAATCTTGTGTCTTTGTTTATTTACCTCTATCTCCCCTATTGCTTTTAAGTGTTATATGTTTCATTGCTTATATCTTATTAACCCTAGTCTATATGTCTTGAATGTAAGAAGAGCCTCACGCTCTGATACCAAGCTCTGTCACACCCCAAACCACCCCCTAGGAGGATTGGGTAGGTGATCCGAATTATATAACGGCAATCCGCCAAATCCCATGGATTTAGAAGCAGTGCTTACATTCATGAAGCTATATCCACATCTTAACCATAAGTAAGATCAGAGTAATGCAGAACGTCTACAATCCAAAAGTAAATGGAAGCATAGCGACGGAAAATGATGATAATATATACATATAAAGTCTTGTTTGATACATCTCCCGGGCACACACAACCCATAACAAGGAAACAAAAGCTGATAAGAACAGTACTACATACAAAAATATATACAGGGTGAGCATTCTAAGCCCCAAAAAGGAAAAGAAAAGAAAACTACAATAACCAAGTCAGAACGGGGATAACTCCAGAAAACCCAAAAGGAGTCCCCAATCAAAACATCACATGCACGCTTCAATGGTCTTCATCCGCAATGACCACCGAGAACGTAAGCAGAATCGGTATGAACTCCGTCAGGGTCCACACCAACATCGTCATAACAACTAAAACTCTCCTCCTTAAGATAGCCCGCTATGCTATAGCAGCATCCACCTGTAGGATCATCTAAAAAGAGCATTGCATAACAGAGTGTGAGCCCCACTGAGCTCGTGAGCAAATAACATCAATCATGCATGCATATGCAATTACAATCCACAGTTCACATGATCTACATGATATGCAAGTCCAGAGTCTTTATTATTAGCCACCTAGCAATACAACTAAGTCAGGTCAGTGCTACTACAATCCCCAATACGTGTATCGCTGGTGCGGGCTTCTAACCCCTTCTTACGATACACCCATTGAGTTATCGGAGAAGACTAGTCAGCCCCCGCATTCGTTCACTAAGGTTGGCCCGACTAGCCCTCTGTGATTATCCAGGGGGACAACCATTTATTCCCTCATGCACCATTCCGGTGTTCTTTTATTTATGCACCATTCCGGTGTTCATTCATTCTTTTTCTCACTCCCTGATAATTGTCCCCACAGGCATCCAGCACCTTAACCCCTGCTAGCAAGGGTGCGTAGCATGGGTGATGAAACTCTAGCCCCATGTCTATATGGCATCGTATGAGTTAAGCGGTGTCAACCGTATCCCATAATATGGGCTACCACAAGCCCCATTTCCAAACCGAGTACGACATCTAATCTAACAATCACAATCATCATATAGAATTCACAGTGTTGATCAACAACAGTCATTATGCAGTGATTTAAGTAACTTGAATTATAAGTAAAGAACACAGCATTCATGATTCAATTATTAATAGCTGGCATCAGATCATAATTACATTTGCACATACGATAGTATTACTCACTCACTAGTACTTGGCTCTAGGTACTCAGTCACAAATTCAGTTCCAGCAGATGTCTGGTTATTGTCTCCGAGCACAGGATCAAGTCCTAGACGTAAATCAAAAGTTGCCATATTAAGATATCAGTCTGTCATTAGAAGTCCTAGGGTTACCCTAATCTTACTGGGTTGACCCAGGGTTCAATTGGTTCAATCTTGGACTCACTGAGCCTTACACCTGGCCTTAGGTCATGTTCTGGTGCATGGGCCAGTGTCAGGGCACAGGGGCAAATTGGTCATTTGTAATACCAGTACCTGCCACTAGGTCAGAACATGGTCATAGTGTTGTCCACATCTTATCTGTGCGGTAGGACCAAGCACAACAATGATTCAATCACCAGCGGGGCCCACTAGGGTTTCGAATCATTTCTAAATAAGGATAGATGTGAGGAAGGGTTTTGTGGTAATTTCCAGCCTTCCCACAGTGTCCAGGGGGTATGTGGGTGAAATCCCCAGGTTTGTCCATCATTCCAGCCAAATTACCATTACCGGGCGTTGGCTCTGGGCGATGTCTGCATCGCCCAGTGCCTGTAGAATCGATACAGGCTAAGTTTCTAAGGCTGGGCTTGCATGGTTGGGCTCATACTTGATCCTCTGCATGTTTAGGGATTTAGGTAGCCCCAGTGATGGTCTACATCATGGTCCAGTTGGTGTGGACCCCAACGGAGGTCATACCGATCCTACGTACTTTCTCGGTGGTCATTGATGAAGACCGTTGAGAAGTGCTTCTGATGCTTTTTGTTTTGGGGACTCCTTTTTGTTCTTGCTAGGAGTTCATCCCCGTTCTGACTGTGGTCCTATTGTAGTTTTTACTTTCTTTTTTTTGTTTTTGGGGTTGAGTATGCTCACCCTGTATATATTTATATGTAGTTCTATTCTTGTCAGCTTTGTCTTTGTGTTTGTGGGTTGGTGGGAAATGTACAAACTTACTTATGTATATATTATCATCATTTCCCCGTATCACTATGCTTCCTTTTATTATTGAAATTGTAGTTTATCTGCAACACTCTGATCTTGCCCCTGGTAATGAGATGAATGTGATTTTTCGTGAATGTAAGCACTGCTTCTAGATCCGTGGGATTTGGCGGATTGTCGTTATGCAATTCGGGTCACCTACCCAATCCTCCTAGGGGGTGGTTTGGGGTGTGACACCAAAGTTGAAAAATTTTTATATGATATAGAAGAGGAGGTTGTGGCGGTCACGGCCATGTAAGCCGTTTCACCAAAATCGTCTCCAAGTGTCGATACGCGCCGTCGAAAAAAGAGTGTGCATCTCAAGCGCCTGCAACGTTTAAAAAAAAAAATAGTTTTCTATGGCGGAGGGCGATTCATCGCCGGGTCGACTCGATAGGGTTTTGGAGTCAACCCGGTGAGCTGGCGGGTCAGACCCAGTCAGACCTGGACTCAGGTGGGCCAGGCTTGACCCAAGTAGGCCAGATAGAGCCCGACCCAAATGGGCTAGCCCAAGCTTGATCCAAGTGGGTTGACCCAGACCCGACTCAAACGGGTAACCCGGACCTGGGGCATACGGGTGGACCCGGATCCAAACCCGAACACGGTTTACCTGGTCAACCTGACCCAAAATTTTGACTCGAGAATTTAACCTGATAGAGTCAAACCTGTTCAGACCGGGCAGTTTAGCTGGGTCAGACCAGCCACATGTGATATCATGTGTCAACTTCAAACCATACGTGAGGGCGCATGGGAGGGAGTTGAGGTCCCAATTTTTTTCCGCTGTGTCTGTTTCTTTTAGGGCTACACACTGGTATGCCTCACTTGCTTCAAATGTGACTTTTGGGACCCATAGTGAGCATTTTGTATGTTTTTACAATTCTTGAAATGTGTGTACCTGCATTTCTTATTTTCTATTGTTCATAAGGCATATATTTGCAATACTATGATATGATGCAATGTAGAACAGAAGTGTTATTTCATTGCATTGATGTGTGTGGTATTCATGAATTAGATTGTTCGAGTTTATGAATAAACATCCCATAGCTGCATCATGAGTGATTGGGTACTCTAATAAGGTCAGATGGAATCCACCAAAGTGGTAAAATCTGATTTTATTAAAATACCCATAACTCAAGGTTCATTTTTATGGCAACAAAGAAGGGTGATGCTCACCCAAAGGTAGCATCATCAAAGACCAAAATTAAAATACACACACATATAGGGAGAGACTAACCTAGGAATAATTGTTTACCCAAAGGTGACAATTTTGTCAAAGGTTGGTGCTGTCCCACAGTAATTGCAAAGTATTGAGTGGACTAGTGCATTTCAAAAACCCAAAGGTTAGGATGTAGATTCGGTGGACACTCTTGGTTATATGCTGGTACATTGGTTTGTACAACCAGCAAAGTGTGAAGAGGACCAGTGCATTTCAAAATCCAAAGGTTAGAGATGTAGTTCCGGTTGATACTCTTCTGGCTTTATAAACTAGTTCATTAGTATATACACTAGCATGGACTATAAGCTATAGGTATTAACAATACCCAGGACTTAAATTAGCAAAAGGTCTTAATTGTGCTTGGAAAACCTTACACATTAGCATTAGTTAAGGTGGTTGAAGATATACAACACTCCACTTGCTTATAAGAAAAGTACATTACTTCACGTGATTAGCTGCGGTTTTTCCTTTATGAGAACTATAGGAGAATGAGGTGTTGACCACCATAGTGGCACCCCAATTTCCTCTGCAGTTCAGTCATGGCAGCAAAGCTGGTAGTACATGCTCAATGGTGTTACTACCTAAGTTTAAAGAAATTATGCATGCACATGCAAGTATAGGAAGGATTGGCACTTGGCACCCTGGGGCTATATATGCCCAAAAGTGATAGGACTATTGGAATCACCTTTTGTTTTACGGTAAGTGCGACTTTATGAAAGCATCTATACATCTTATGCCCAGAAGGGGAAAATGTGTTCCAATTATAATTTCCATGAATTTTATGTTGCTCGTGATTTGTATGACATTCAGTGCTAGCTTATCTATTTTGGTGTGCTTAAAACACACCCAAGTTATGCTCCCATAGACTATAGTGTGTGTTTATCTGGTTAGTAGTGACTAGGACGTGTGTACACTATCCTAACTGGAATAAGGTATAAATAATGGAAGAGGACCACTGCATCTCAGGAAGCATAGGCTAAGAATGTGGACCAGACTAAAACTCTTAGCCACTACGCTAGTTTGCCTTATTGTAACCGACACAGTCTTGACACTAAGTTATTGTCAAAGTTATTTCCACCTTTTGGTTTTGCATATACTAGTTGTTGATTAGATATTCTATCTAACAGGATGTCACCCACGAAGGAAAAGTTGGTTGTAGGCGACAATTTCAAGATTGAAACCTGTAATACCTGTGCCCTAGATTCTTCCCAGTGCACCGAAAACCGTATTTGAATAGGATAGAAGAAGATGCACTTGAATGCACGAGCATACAGAGCTATCCTGAGGGCACGTACAGAGGTTTTTAAAAGATCCAAGATGCCAAGACCATCGGTGATAAGGGATTGGCCACCTGGGTGCGGTCCAATTGTGAAAACCCTCTTTGAGGAGGTGGATAAGTCGGAGTCACCTTATTATACTCCAAGGTCCTTGCCAAGTGATGATACTGAATCTGAGGAGGTAGACAAACCAAAATCACCATTCTACAGTCCCAGGACACCTAACCATTCATCATAGTCCTTGGAAGATGAGTATTTGTTTCCTGTTCAAGGGGTGAATGGGAAGTGAATGTCTTGGTGAGAGATGAGGATATGAAGATATAGAAGCCATAGGAACCATTGAGAACCTTTAGACCATTTTGCTTATGTTTCATTTATTGATTTATTTTAACTAAAGCATGTAGTTTTATCCAAATCCAGAAGAATATTGTTTTACTTGGACAAGTATTCAAGCTATTTTAATGAAGTTGGCTTCTCTCATCAGTTGTTTCTATTATTTTGTTTTGATTATGTGTTTGATGATTACATGAATTTTATCCTCTACCGTGAGTATATTTGTTGGGACGCAATACCCATAGTTTAATCAATAGCAGTGTATACTTTGACTTGTGTAACTAGATAACATAGCCAGACAGAGGTTAGGACAGGCCTATAAAGGAAGGCATTGTTGAATACTTAGTCCTTGAAGATTTAGGGAAGTGTGTTGACTACATCAAGGAGAAGATGATAACTTTCGAAAGAAAATTAGTCCCATAGGTGCTTGGGAGGGTTACGAAAGTAGTGGTGATGCTAGTTAACACTTGAGAAGGAAGTAAACTAGGAGATACTGAACCTCTGTTTAGGTTGAGTTTTTGGGTTATGATACTTAAAACTATCATTTTTTAGAACAAGTCAATTAAAATACCCCATTTAAGCCAAGGATTGCCTGAAAACCTATCCTCTCAAAGTTTACGATCCAAAGCAGGTGATAGTTTTGGGGATATCCAGTGAGATCGCAGGGTCATAGATTTTGACACCCAGGCTCAGAGAGTAGAATTGATAAGCACTTGATCAGAATTTCTTGAGAATGAGGGTAAAATGCCTGCGCTTGTGACATGGTTGGAAGGGCTTAAGGATGAAATGGCATTTGAAAATTAATTGGTTCTTCCTCACAGATGCAAGGCCGTTGCATCAAAGCTGTTTTTTTTTTTTTTAAAACCAATATTGACCTTCAGGGGAAGGTAGAACACCACAAGACCAGACAGTACCGAAGAGTTCTACTGAGAAGGAAAGGGATTGATTACTAGAAAACCATTTCTCTAGTATCCTCGCAGGAATCTTTTAGAGTCATCAATGTAGCACCCTTACCGTGGAGTCACAAATGTGAGTTCGACATCAGTAAGGAGGAGGATCCTGTTACTTTTCTGTAGGCAATCAATAGCAGGGAGTCCGACAAATGGGTAAAGCCATGAAGGAAGAGTTACAATCCATGCACAACCATGGTGTTTGGGAGTTGGTGGAGATTCCACAGGGCTGCAAAGCCATTGCATCAAAATGGGTCTTCAAGACCAAGACTGATTCTCAGGGAAACATAGAACGCTACAAGGCCAGACTTGTGGCGAAGGGCTTCACACAGAGAGAGGGTATAGACTTCAAGGAGACCTTCTCCCCTGTATCTTCGAAAGACTCATTCAGAATCATCATGGCCATAGTAGCACACTTTGACCTTGAACTACATCAGATGGATGTGAAGACGGTTTTTCTGAATGGGGATCTAGCTGAGCAGGTTTACATGCATCAGCCTTAGGGTTTCAAAGAGAAAGGGAAGGAGCATCAAGGTTGCAAACTGAAGAAATCACTGTATGGACTGAAACAGGCTTCAAGATAGTGGTACTTGAAGTTCGATCAGATAGTGACCTCTTTTGGTTTTGTTGAGAATGCAATTGATAATTGCATCTACATGATGGCTACCAGGGGCAGATTTATTTTCTTGGTGCTTTATGTTGATGATATCCTACTTGCCAGCAGTGATCTTGGTTTACTTTAGGAAACCAAGCAGTTTCTGTCCAGTAACTTTGAGATGAAGGACATGGGTGAGAGCACCTATGTACTTGGCATCAAGATAAGTCAGGATAGAAAGCAAGGTCTTCTTGATTTATCATAGAGGGCTTACATTGACAGAATTTTGAAGAGATTCAACATGTTCCAATGTTCAGGAAATGATGCACCCATCAGTAAAGGGGATAAGTTGAACAAGCAGCAGTGCCCGAAGAAAAACCTTGAGAGAGATTCTATGAAGGACCAGGCATATGCTTCAGCTGTTGGAAGCTTGATGTATGCACAGGTGTGTACTCGACCTGACATCGCCTTTGTAGTTAGCATGCTTGGGAGGTTCCAGTCTAATGCTGGATTGGCTCATTGGACTGCAGCTAAGAAGGTAATGCGAAACTTACTAAGGAGTAGAGATTTCAAGCTTGTCTACAGAAGAGATGAGAGACTTAAGGTGGTCGGATACTCAGATTCAGATTTCAGTGGTTGTACTGATGACATGAAGTCAACCTCTGGATATGTCTTCTTGATGGGTGGAGGTACAATTTCATGGAAAAGTGTCAAGCAGACGATTATTGCTTCATCCACCATGCAAGTGGAACTTATGGCATTGTTTGAGGCAACCAAGCAGGCAGTATGGCTGAGAAATTTCATTACAGAACTGAAAGTTGTTGACTCCATCTCCAAACCTTTGTGGGTTTGGTGTGACAACAACTCTGCAGTCATTTTCTCAAAGAACAACAAGAAGTCCAATAGCTCAAAGCACATTGAGATAAAGTATCTTCTGGTCAGGGAGAAAGTGACTGAGGGAGAGGTTTATGTTGCACACATTCCTACTGAGAAGATGGTGGTTGATCCTCTCACCAAGGCTCTTTCAGTGGGAGTTTTCAGGGGTCATGTTACCTATATGGGGCTAGCGGAGTCTGTTTTGATATGTTTCCCTTGGCTATTATTTGAGCTCTTTTATTTAACCAGTGGTTTTTGTATTCTTTTGTCATCTTAATACATTTACTGGTTATGGTTCCTTACTTATTCTTATATGACATGTCTTACGAAATGGCGGTTAGCCATAGGCAGTATTTAGCCAAGGATTCCAAAATGGCGATTAGTCATAGGCGGTATTTAGCCAAAGTTTTAAAAATGACGGATAAGCCATTGGCGGTAAGCCAAAGTATGGTATTAACTCGAGTTCATGGCGGTTTAGCCCAAGTATGAGTTAATATCAAAGTGTACTACCTGTGAGGATGTTTAAGGTAGAGGACCTACAAGGAAATGAGCATTTACTTGCTGATCACTTGTTATGCTCTTGTTTCCTTGTTGATACATATACCCAAAGCGGTTCACATTAATAGATCATTTGTGGCTGTGATGACAGAAAGTTGTATGCCGTATGTTGAGGTATATCTTCTGTTGTCGTTCGACACAAGTGAGTATTAACATAATCAAAGTAATTTGAGTGGAGAATGGGACTCTGGCCAATTCCAATAAAGATATGTGTATTAATTTTGCCCAGGTGGGAGATTGTTGGGTTTTTGGGCTTTATTAATATATACTATCTTTATTGGGCCCATATGATAAATAATTTACTCTAGGTTAATTCAGGGGTATTACAGACCTAACACATTGTGGGAGTGTGATTAGGGTCAGGAAGAATATTATATATTCAACCCTAAGGTCCCCACAGCCGTCACTTATCATTTTTAGAATTTCTACTCACGGGAGAGCAAAGTAAAAAGGTTGTGGAAGGCTTTAAGGGAAGGAGAAAAGCTTGGCTATTGGGAAGGCAAAAGATTTGTGGATTGACCTCAGTTGTCACGAAGAGGTATGTCATTTATGATTCTCTGTTTACTGTATTCCATCGATCCATATGGGAATCTGTTCATTTTAATGATCTAGGTTTCCAACAACCCCCACCCCAAAGGGACCTTCTCTATCCGATCCGCTTATAGGTTGGGAGAGGCTTTATCTCCCCTCTCTTCGGCCTCAGCAACAAAGGTTTCTTCTATTCCAAAAGATGTTTGGAAGATTCTGTGGAACTCTAAGGTTCCTCCAAAAGTGCAGTCCTTTCTTTGGAAGGCATGCTTAGGTGCTATTGAAGTTTTAGCTAACCTAAAGCAAAAGCACGTGGTAATGGATGACTCTTGCCCCGGGTGTGGTCAGGTCCCAGAGTCGGTGGAGCATGCTTTACTCTACTACCTAGTGGCACAACAAGCTTGGTTTGCCTCTCTAATCTCTATGAGATCAACTGCAAATTAGAGATTACCATTCCATGCTTGGATTGCTAAATGGAGCAAAATCCCAGGTTTGTCAAAGAAGGAGCAACAAAAGGCTTTCACATCTCATGCCATTATCGTCTAGGAAGTTTGGAAATTGAGGAACTCCATAGTTTTCAGAACCTCTACTCCCCCTTTCAGTGAGTGGTTAAGGAGTATGGTGAGAAATGTTAATGAAGCACTATCCTTGATCCATTAGACTTCTTCCTTGCAGTTGCCCCCACAACAGCCTGAGGTGCACCCTCTTGCTCCTGATGGGACCTTCATCATTTTCACGGATGCAGCACTCTCCTCCCATCCCAAAGCCTTAGGGATTGCATGCATTGTTCTAAACCAAGTGGGGAATCTCCAGTTCATTACTTCTAACCTTCTTGTTGTGATGCCTGCATCGGTGGGTGAAGCACTGGCTGTCAAGTTGGCCCTTTGCTCGGCAAAAAGAGCAAGTTTGCCTCCTGTGATGATCCTTTTGGATTGCCAAGTGTTGGTTAGGTGCCTCTCGTCTGCTTCTATGGTGCCTCCTTGAGGAATAGCTATTGTGGTTAAGGATATTCTCTTGTTGAAGAATGAGTTTGCTTCTTGTAATTTCCGCCATGTAATTAGGTCGGAAAATGTGATTGCCCATTCTATTGCAAAGTGGGCTATTAGTTTCCCTAAACAGGGATTTTGGTTGTCCTCCTTTTCGGAGGACCTTTTGAGAACTATACAGCAGTTTCTACCCTTTATGGCTTTTATCGATTCCCCCCTTCCCTCTCCTTGAGGGGGTTTTGGGGGCCTTTGCACCAAAAAAAAAACTCTACCATTTCATGTGCTTATAAAACTCTCTCTCTCGCTCTGGATTCCCATCTCAATAACCCTTCAACTGCCCTCTCTCTCTCTCTCTCTCTCCACATTGTAGTCTTCACCATCCAATCCATAACAATGATTGATGCGTGGGGCTCCTCTATAGCACAACAGGGTGTATAGCGCACATCCAACGGCCTACAATGCCTGGGTACGCAGCGGAACACCCCACCTGTGTGTTGAGTTGCGTGCCCGAGCACTACAGGCCATCGGATGTGTGCTACAAGCCCTGTCGTGCTACAAAGGACCCAAATCCAATGATTGACCCGTCTATGTAAAACATCTTCCACCTTCCTCTTTTTATAGTTTTATATTTATTTATTATATTTTAATAATAAAAAAAATATGACTCAACTTGATAAGTTTTAACCAAACTAAGTCACCGTTTTTTAAAAGGCGAGTCGACTATGATGTAGATTGCTTTAGCCCACACCCGGTCCATTTTCCCCACCCATGTTTGGGGATGTTTGACTAGAGAGTCTTTTTTTTTTTTTGGGTGAAGGACTAGAGTCTTACTCTAGGCTGTCTGGTAACCCTTCTAGGCCCGAATTTCATGGTTTTGGCATCAAATGAATTGCAATCGAAACCATTTTTTGAAATCAAATCGAACCATTTAAAACTGTAATCAATAAAATGTTCGCTAAGTGGTTCGGTTATAGTTTTAAACCGATAAATCGTTTGTCTTGAATTGATTAAATTCGATTAAAATTGGAATATTATTAAACTAATTATACATATTAAACTGATTTAAAAAATGGTTAGTCCTGGCATTCTATGTACAATCTCTAGTGTTTATAATGGATTTACAACATGTAAATTATTTGAAATGTTTTTATTTCTTGAGTCACAATTTCGGCCTAGATACGGTGGTTCAAATCCAATATAGTATCTGATTTCCTTATCAATTTTAAAAAAATAGGCTCATTTCCATTTGGACCCAAAATTTGTTAACTAAAATTGATAACTTTTTTTTTTATGAAACCAAAGGAAAAAATACACTAGAACACATGGATGTTCATACAAGCATTGCATGCCAAGTTTTTAACTACAACCGCACTAAAGTTGCAAGTGTTAAGACGAAAATATACATTCTGGGTTAGATCTGAAATCCTTAGCATCTTAGGAACTAAGTGCCATGGCCATTGGCATTTGGTTGGAGATGGAAGAGATTTAGTGATCCACTGATTATCACACCAAATTTCCTTAATCTGCAACCCAATACAGGAAGCATGGTTGAGACCCTGAAGGATCGCAAAAACATAAGTATCTACATCCTTTGTACATAGCAGCTTTCCTGCATCAAAAAACTTAAACTTGCCATCAACCAAAAAGAGGTAGGCCCACCCAGCCCCAGTCAGTCCAGGTGAACAGAATCCTGCATAGATCAAGATAGGAAAATCATAACTAGGCAAGGCAAAAAATGGGGAGTGGAAAGGGATAACTATATCAGGGACACAACCAATGTGAGGGTAATTAGATTTAAAAGCACTTAAATTTAAGTCAACCAGCCATTGTGAAACAACCTGTCCTTAAATGATTAGGTTGTATGGACTCAACTATTAACTTATTTCTACAAGACCATATAAAGTAACAAGTTATAATAAAAATACTAAAAAACCACAGCAACAGAGTTTTATCAGTCCGAAAGTGTAAGTGAAAAAATCGACAGAAATGAAGGATAGTATCAAAAGCCAGAAATTCAATCCTTGGTAGGGAGTCCCTGCAGGCGCGAGATCAGAACTAATAAAAACTGTTTAACTAAAAATGTACAAAAATTATTTATTAATTGGTTTCGATTTGGGCTATTGGAACCGTCCAAATAAGGGTGTCAAATTCATCAAAACCTAAACCAGACCGAATAAGCAAAACCAAACCGAACCGAATAAAATTCAATTAGGTTTGAGAGTTGGGTTTCAAACCGATTTGGTTCTTGGTTCGGTTTGAGGTCCAACATAGGAACCGAAACTAAACTGAATTTGGATACTAGTATATTAAGTATATTAATATAATATAGTATATTAATACATTATAATACTAATATATTATAGTATATATCACTAATGTTAGTATTAGATTTTATAATAATACTATAATATTATAGTATAATTATATGTTATAATATGTATTGTATTGTAGTATATTGACTGAGTACAGGAACCAGAACCGAACCGTATAAGGTCCAAATAGAACTGAATTTCGAAACCGAATTGAAACCAAACTGAATAATCGATTCCAAACCGATTTACACCCTTACGTTTAACAAACGATTTGATTCTAATTTCTACCCTTTGTTTTTTTTTTTAATTGGTAAATCAAATTTATTGCCAAGAAAGGAGAATAGATATATACATAGACATCATCGGGCCCGTTTGTTTGCCAGATAAAAGTGGGATAGGCAACACGGGGTGGGAAAAGTGTACTATTTCCCCACAAAATACAAAGGATGTGTGTGTTTTGATACATGGGGTGGGAAATTTCTAGACAAGCTCATTAAATGCATTTATTCTTATCTGGTGAGGTGGCACTCCTCTTTCTCCCACCGCATTCACTTTCAAAGTCCTACCAAAATTGGTGGGACTTTGGCACTATTCATGGAAAAGTTACTCTTGAGTCTATCTCTCTCCTCTTCTTATTTCCTTTATTTCTCATGGAATCCCACCCTATGTCTACTTCCTCTCTCTCCCACTAAATCCCACCCCACTACAAAATGCATATTCCATTATTTCCTTTCCTTTCTTTTCCTTGTCAACCCAACCCGCAACATATGGGACCCACCCTCACATGTTTCCCACCCTTTTTTGTCCAGCAAACAAACAGGCCCAAGGGAACCCTACGAACCTCACAAATGTCCAATGAGAGCAAAAGAGCCCCACCCCCACTACAAGCGGAACCAAATGACCCAACCCAGTAAGAACACTAAAATAGCTACCAAGGGAAGATAGACACACCCCCAGCTAAGGCCTAGAAGTCCAAGAGGGATGGACACCCCAAATCTATACAATATACATGTTCCTAGGGGATTTAGGTCTTGTAGGTACAATGGATCAGGGACGATCCGAACTACACCTAGGGGGAGATGCACAAGACTGCTATGGCAACCTTTAACGTCGCAAAAGGGTGGACTAGAAAAAGGAAATTTGCTACCTAGATTATGGTACAAATGGTTGAAGACGATCAACATAGATCCGCAGAAGCGTGGTAGGATCGATTCTATCAATAGAGAATGCTATTAAATTATCTAGAACAATAGGGGAATCGATCGTTACCTATAGTCTCACAAATGCAAAACCTTCAACCGGTGATAGCCCTTTCTCAGTCGTTCCACGCACTCCGTAAAGCTTGGCGTTCCCACACGATCAAGCCAACTCCTCCACACACAAGGGTTCTCAAAACCCAAGCTTTCTCCAAGATCAAACACCAAGAGAGGGAGAGGAAGAGAGAACAGTTTTAGGGAGGGGAGTGCTCCACCGATTTTCCAAGGATGAGAGAGTGCTCTTGAATTTTGGCAATCTCATGAATATATATGATTTGCCCTCTCACTCACAAATTGGTAGCACACATGGGCAAGGAATATTGAATTTTCTATTGGGACTCAATCACCAACCCATCCAATCTTTCCCACCAAGGAAAGATCCTTATTGTTAGAGGAATCCAATATTGGGTCCAATATTCAATATTGACCCAACATCTTTCCTTTTTTAACAATCTCCTCCATCCTACTATAAGATATAATCTTACAAGAGGATCACGAAGAGGAAATCATGATCAACTGTGCTGCGTAAATGAATAGAACTGAAAGGAAAGGGGTAGGATCGCAATGGAATTCTACTCAGCTTCTAAAGTGTCTAATCACCAAAGATGCCAAGCAGAGTGTAACAATCAACATAAGGAATCGATAGCCCTAGCGCGCTAAGCAAAGTTGTAAAGTATGCATTTTCCAAGGTTCGAGTTAGATAGAAAGGATTTTAACACAAAAGGCTTGTATCAAAGTATGGAAGGAGTGTTATTTACTCCACACCTAACCATACAACATAAGGATAGGGCCCAAGGTAAGTAGTTAAGACACACATTAGTCCCCCACAAAACAATGTTGCATGGTTCAATATAAGGCATGTGTTCGAGACTGTCAATCTTCAATAAACCGATACGTCGATCGAGAGATTCAATTACCTTGATTGGACCGAGGAAAAACATTTTAAATAAAATGTTCAAGAAAATAGATAATGGTTTGTAAATATATATCTAAAAATATTTAAAAAACATTTGAAAATGCTATCGGATCCAGATTTGTGTCCAATCCTGTATAGAATACTCTCCTCAACATATTCCCAATGTATGGGTTGTGGATTCCATGTTGGGCATCTCTTTCAAATACAGTCAGACACTGTAAATCCAGTGCACCGATATATAGTTAGAGTGACATCAATCGTTGGTGCACCAAAACACACAACATCTAAATGCAACGATAAGGACCCCTCGGGTCAAGGGATCAATTGAGAACTACTTAAGAGAATCTCATTTTCTTTATAAACTGACAGTACACTACATGTGAAATTCTCAAGTGATCCAGTCCAGCATATACACTGTATGTACACTCATACTTGTGTCTTGGAAAAGTAACCTTCCTAAGCACACACAGTGTGACCACCATGCCGAACAGGATGTCTAGTCCTGTCTCTAGTAGTGAACAGTTTTAGGTATGAATACCTATGGACAACAACTAAGCTCAACAACTGATCATGCAAATCAAAAATTAAATTTATTAATTCAAAAAAGAGTTTGTATATCAGTGCCAATTACCCATAAACTTTATGCCCATATTCCCAATATGTTTCTCAAAAATAATAGGAGATAATATTTAAGTCATAGGGTCAGATAAATTATCTGTCGTGTCAACCTTAGCTATGGTTATTTCACCACACTGAATGATCTCACGAATCAAGTGATACTTCTGCTCCATATTTTATTCTTTTGATGAGCTCTTGGTTCCTTGCTTGTGCTATAGCTCCCCTGTTTCACATAACAATGGTATGGGTTGCTCTACTAGCTCAGATATCACCCCTAAGTCGGTCAAGAATTTCTTGAGCCAGACACTTTCCTTGGCTGCTTCACTAGCTGCCAAGTACTCAGCTTCTGTTAAGGAATCGGCTGTTGACTTTTGTTTGGCACTCCTCCAAATCACTGCACCACCACCAATCATAAAGACCATCCCAGAGGTGGACTTTCTGTCATCCTTGTTTGTTTGGAAGTTCGAATTGGTATATCCAACTACTGACAGATGATCACAACCGTAGACAAGGAAGTAACCATTGGTCCTCCTTAGATTCTTGAGGATCCCCTTGACAGCTATCCAATGTTCTTGTCCCGGATTGAATTGATATCGGCTCATAATCCCCACAGTGTGACAAATGTCAGGTCTGGTACACAACATGGCATACATTAGACTTCCAACTACTGAAGCATAGGGAACTCTTTTCATAGCCTCAACATCCTCAGAAGTTTGAAGGCATTGTGACTTAGAAAGACCGATTCCATGTCTGAGAGGCACATTACCTCTCTTAGAATCCTGCATGTTGAACCTGTTAAGCACTTTGTCAATGTAGGTGGATTGTGACAATCCCAACATCCTCTTCTTGCAATCTCTCACAAACTTAATTCCTAGGATGTAACTGGCTTCATCTAGATCTTTCATTGAAAACATTTTGGATAACCACATCTTTACAGATGAAAGTAACTCCACATCATTCCCAATGAGAAGTATCTCATCCACATATAGGACAAGGAAACAGACGGCACCCCCACAAATTTTCTTATATATGCTTGGTTCATCAATGTTCTGCTCAAACTTAAATTCCTTAATAGTTTGATCAACACGGATGTTCCAGCTTCTGGAAGCCTATTTCAGTCCATAAATGGACCTCAACAACCTACATATCTTGTTTTTCTCCCCTCGAGAAGCATAACGCTCTGGGTGATCCATATATATGACCTCATCAAGATATCCATTAAGGAAAGCGGTCTGTACATCCATCTGCTAGAGCTCATAATCATGGTATGCAGCAATCGATAATAGAATTCAAATGGATTTAATCATCACTACAGGTGAGAAGGTCTCATCATAGTCGATACCCTCTTTCTGAGTGTATCCCTTCGCAACCAGTCTCACCTTGAAACGTTTCACTTTTCCATCCATACCTCTCTTCCTCTTAAAGATCCATTTATAGCCAATGGTTTTCACCCCTTGTAGCAGATCCTCAAGAGTCTAGACGTGGTTAAAATGCATGGAGTCTATTTCAGAGCGCATTGCTTCCTTTCATTTATCTGAGTCAACATCCTTTAGAGCCTCAACATAAGTATAAGGATCTGTGTCTGAACAATCTGACACCATGTCGAATTCTTCCACACTGTGATCTTCCTCTGTGAGAAGATTCAAACGAGTCGATGGTCGTATAGACCTCCCACTCCGCCTAGGCTCTTGAGGCTGTTGCTCCTCAGTGGGTACGTCGACTGAAATTTCTGTGGGTGCAGAGGGTAGCTGGTCATTAGATATTTCCTTTATGACCACTGGATCTGATCTCGGTGAGACCATGTCATCCTCTAGAAATGTCGCATGCTTACTAGCTATGACCTTCTGATTCATCGGATCATCAAATAGTAGCCTATTGTAGTCTTAGGGTATCCAAGGAAATAACATCTATCTGTACGGGATTTCAACTTATCCGTCTGTTGCTTCCGCACATGTGCAATGCAACCCACACCTTGATATGTTGGAGACTAGGCTTATGCCTATACCAAAATTCAAAAGGTGTTTTGGGTACAGATTTTGTGGGTACCCTATGTAGTATATAGATGGCAGTTTCTTGTGTAAAACCCCAAAAACTTAACAATAATTCTGAATAACTCAAATGGATCGAACCATATCCAACAAGGTTCGATTCTGCCTTTCTCAGACTCCGTTCTGTTGAGGTGTCCCTGGGGCCGTCAACTGAGATACTATCCCAGCTTCTTTCAGATAGTCCCTGAACTCATCTGATAAATACTCTCCTCCTCGATCAGATCAAAGGCACTTGATGCAACTATCCAAATGTGTTTTTCAACTTCCGCTCAGAATTCTTTGAATTTATCAAAAGTTTTCGACTTGCGGTGCATCAAGTATATAACCATAACGAGAGTAATCATCAGTGAAGGTTACAAATTATTCGTAACCATACCTCACTTGAACATTAATGGGTCCACACCCATCCGAGTGTACCAATTCTAACATAGCTTGGGCTCTTTTCCCTTATTTAAGAAGGGTTTCTTGGTCGTCTTTCCTTGTAGACATGACTCACAGGTTGGATAAGGTTCTACCTTCAGATAATCTAAAGGTCCATCCTTCACCAGCCTGCTTATCCTTTCTACTCCAATATGACCTAACCTTAAGTGCCAAAGATACGTTGAATTATGTTGGGCTGATTTTCTTTTTATAGATGTATTGAATATTTTATTCACATCAAACACCGGTTTTAAGAGATATAATCCATTATCTAATAAGCCAGTAGTAACAAAAGAATTTTTAAAGTGAATAGTCAACTTATCACCAAATAGAAAAGTATAACCATCCATTACTAGCTTACTAATAGAAACAATGTTCCTCCTAAACATGGGGACATAAAAATAACCTCTGAAAATGAAAGTAATTTTATTATTAAAATATAAAATAAAATCTCCAATGGCCTCAGCTCCAGTACCCGTTCTCAGACGAACTTCATCCTTACTCAGCCTTCTTGTCAGCTTGAACCCCAGCAACATGTTGCAAATATGGGAGATAGACCCGGAGTCCACCAACCATGTATTAGTATGTTCCTCCGACAACTTAGACCCATAAAGGACTAAGGTTTCAGAATACCTTCTTCTAGCTTCTTTTTCTAAGCAGCCAGGAAAGCTTGACATTTCTTTTTCCATTGCCAGTCCTTCTTGCAATAGAAACAAGTTCCCTTTTTCTTGTTCTTCTGAGTTCCCTTTGAGTCAACCTTAGGGGCTTTCCCCTTGTAAGTCTTCTTCTTCTTCTTCTTACCCTTAGGCTTAGAAGAAGAAGGCTTCTTCTCTGTGGTCAAGACCTCCACTTTCTGCTTTTTGGATGCAACCTCTACCTCTTGTAATATGTTGCCTAGCTTAGGAAGTTCGACAGAGAGTTTATTCAGGTTATAATTAACAATAAATGATCTGTAGATATCTTGAGGTAAAGAGTAGAAGATAACATCCGCCTTGGAACAAGTTCTGCATTTTTATCACATGATCTATAACTGGAATTCCTTGGGCCATCTTCGTGTCATAGAGAAGTGTCACTAGTTGATGATGGGCATGCCTTTCTTCTCTCCCATACATCTCCTTCAACACATCCATCATATCCTTTATCAAGTATAAATCCTTGACAGAATCAGTGATGGTCTCTTCAACAGAGTTCAATACAAGGAGTTTGGCCTTAGAATTGTTCTGACGAAACAACTCATAAGCCGCTTTAGCAACAGGGTCCTTATTTTACAGGAATTCAGGTTCCTCCTCCAGTCAATGTAGTTTGGGCCAGTCAAAATATGGTCTTTTATGAGGGTAGCATAGTAGTATAAAATCTACACGATGTACAAAAATAACTATTAGCATGATTGACAACCACTGAAAAATGAGATAAGAACAATCAATGGTCAATCACACCCTAAGCTTCCCTCTAGCTTATAGGGTATGAATTGGAACTTATCAACCCTTATGCTCCTAACTTAGCCTATCGGAGTTCATCATTTGCATGTCGGTTGAGTGGACTATTCTCTCCGTCACTTAGACTTCTAATGTGATTTAGCCACTTGAGTGTCATGCCCATTCTTATCGGTTGACATACACTTAAGTCAAGTGTATACCCTTAGTTTTGGAGGGAGTTATGGTGTTTGTGGGTTAATGCCTACTATCGCAGTACCCATACCATTGACCACATTCTCTACCTATCACATATGAGATGGGTGTAGACAATTTCATCAACCAATCCAAGTATTATTCTATCGGTATCTACAAGAATAGATTAATGAATTTTCTACACTCACCAACTAAGGGAGGCCATAGGAATCCCACCAACCAGGATTTCCTATATCGCACTTGTTTTAAAATTGAGGGATTACAGGAATGCATAAAATCACTACCATACATCCAATGTATAAGCACATAAACACATCCATCCAAAGAAAATTAAATACCAACGGTTATGGGATAACATCTTTAATCAATATGAATTCACATCCAATGTAAACTCACTTTGATTACAAAATGGATGAGAGTAATCACAGCCTCATATGTCACTCCCACACAAAGCAATAATCATGTGATAATGCAAATGTAACTAACTATTATAGAAAATTAAATCCAAAACTGTAAACAACTTGGACACTCCAAGTGAGCAAGTCCCTCCCCCAATCTTCTCACCAATGAACCTTCAAGATCCTTGATCCACGATCAAAATCACTATCCCGATCTTATCATGATCATCAAGCGGTTACAATAAATAATATAAATTAATTTAAAATTATTACAACCCTTTAAATATAGATAAAACTCAAGAAGCCAGTCCACCAATTTGAACTACCTAAGGGAGAATTAAATAACCTTTACATGAGAGATGGGGAGAAGAATGAAAAAATAATAATTGCATCCAAAACCACATTCATACCATGCCTAGGACACACATCCATCTAATGTATGTAAATTATTAAATCCCATAATCATGGTCCTCATTATATACATGATGCTCAAAGATTATAGATTCCATGTTTTATGTGAAAAATGTAAAAAATACATAAAAACACCATTACCATGACTAAACATGTCACAATGGCCATGAGCATCCCATCATGATTTAATCAATATCACATACATGTTTATCAAAAAACCAAAAAAATAAGACATTATGTAAAATGGTGAAGATGGGTTAAGAGAAAAATCCCTTCTCCCATCTTCCCCAATGATCCTTTCAAAAAACCCTTGAAACTGGTTTTTTTTTTAATATGCTTGTTCTCCCATCAAGGGCAGCCCATGGGAAAAAGAAAAGGGGACAATCCTCTTTCAAAAATAAAAACTCGAAAACATTTTTTTTTAATGAATCTAAACTAAGAGCATCACATGTAATAATGGATACAAAAAAATAAAACATTGTCATTTGATAGCAAGGCTTTGATGCCACTGAAGGCGATCAATATAGATCCGCGGAAGCGTGATAGGATTGATTCTATCAATGGAGAATGCTATGAAATTATCTAAAACAATAGAAAAATCGATCGTTACCTAGAGTCTCACAGATGCAAGACCTCCAATCGATGATAGTCGTTTCTCAGTTGTTCCACGCACTACGCAAAGCTTGGTGTTCCCACACGATCAAGCCAACTCTTCCACACACAAGGATTCTCAAAATCCAAGCTTACTCCAAGATCAAACACCAAGAGAGGGAGAGGAAGAGAGAACGGTTCTAGGGAGGGGAGTGCTCCACCGATTTTCCAAGGATGAGAGAGTGCTCTTGAATTTTGATAATCTCATGAATATATATGATTTGCCCTCTCACTCTCAAATTGGTAGCACACATGGGCAAGGAATATTGAGTTTCCTATTGGGACTCAATCACCAACCCATCCAATCTTTCCCACCAAGGAAAGATCCCTATTGCTAGAGGAATCCAATATTGGGTCCAATATCCAATATTGACCCAACATCTTTCCTTTTCTGACAATGGTGTCCTTCCTTTGTAGGTGGGACGCTGAATTAACTCCAAACTCAATGGTAAGTCTACCTAGATCGCTCAGTAAGTGTCAAATTACATTTGGGGAAGGTGTTAGGCACCCCCAGAACGTCTAGTTGGAATCGGTCTTCCTAGACCATACACTTGTTGTATACTTGCTATTTATAGGTGTTATGCCCCTAATTACTTTAATTTTAAAAGGTTTAACTTATCTTAGTTAAGGTTTATGAATCTCAGTAAACTAATTGGAATTGGTGTCTTAATCCTAATTACTAACCCTTGGTTAAGTACTTAAATACATACTCACACTAGGCCCATGGCCCGCACTATTGTGCCTAAATTACATACGCAAATAAACATAAAGTAAAATTTATGTCCGCTATGCCAATGGCCCGAACTACTGTGCCCCATAGGCACACGCCTCACAAACACATCCCACTCCATGATCCTCCTTTCCCGGAACTTCCCAGGCCTTGAACACCTCACCACCTTGGGTTTCCTAATCAACCTCAATTGGTTCAGCCACACCTGCATCCACATCTAAAAAGAGCGGTCCCTCGAGGGATGACCTACCGACTAAGCCCAGTGAGCGATTAAACTATACAAGCAAACGCAAAAAATCATGTATGCACAATCCACTAGGACGCAAGGAATGTATAATGAATTTCTTTTATTATTATCCACCTAACAAACAGAATGCCTAAGTCTTTGGGATAAAGTGCTATTGCAACGTCCCTTAGGTGGCATCCCCGGCCTCTAGAATCCACATAGATAACTATACGGCGATGACACCTAAGTTGCGGTTGGAAACCTGCGAGACCGAACCCCCTCATCAGGTTATCCACAAGCCCCCAATATAACCCTAGCTCTCACCCAGATACTGGTGGTCTGTTGAGAATGGCACCCCAGTCCGTCGGAAGCTACCATCGGTTACCCAACACCTTTCCCTCTGTTGGTGAGGGGTATAGCACAAGGGAGTATGATCCTAACCATATGCATCTAAAATGTATAAAGGTACATACATACATATAGGCCAGAGGTCGAGTCCATAGTGCCAAAATACCGGTCGGCCCACCTATCCTCTCGCCCCCTCTGGCTTACAGGAACATATACAAGTAGATTGGATGTGATACCAAAAATACGATCGGTCGATCACATCCCAATCCAAATCCACTGCACCGCACATATCTCCAATCACATTCTCACATATCATTCACAATACACCATTCACATTTCAATCTCATAGCGATCCCAAGTCCGGCATCACTCACGACACTTGGCTCCCATCAATGACATTCACCACATATTCGCATATTCATTTCATTCACCAATTCAAAATAACTAACATCACCATAATCCATATCACATGATTCGTAATATTTCATAATCAATAGCATGTCCTAATTCTCTAGCATTCAACATGATACATGTATTCCACCTTCCCCCAACTACCTCATTCATCGTTTTATCCAAACTCAAAACTACATGTTCCCGCATATTCATAAACATATAATAATTAACATTACACATGAATGAATGGCATCCTACGTAATCCACACAACTACATTCTATAAAATAGCGTCAAGTGTCTAATCCACTCACCTTGTTCTTCGAACCGGTGATTCTAACCAAAATCCAATTCGCACGTGTACCCGTACGATCTGGTCTGATAGTTGTATTTGCTTAATTTAATATGTTTAGATGATGTTAATAGTTATAAACAACTCTCATTAAATTCCCCCACAACCTCTACTTAAACATCCTAGAAGTGGGTCACCAGAGTAATTTTAGTTTCACTAATGATGTCAATGCACAACAGTTAGATCTGGGCCCACTTTAGAGAGCCTTAAACTCAGTTTGGGTAAAATGTTTCTTCATATCAAATGAAGCCCTTTAAGTCTAGTTTACAATGCAATTTGAATCGCATCATTTGCTTATGTATCGACTGTGTTATGATCAAAATAGTGGGCAGAGTTCAAACCAGAAACATCAGCACTTTAGTCCATTCTGGCCTCTGCGAAGGATCCTGCGGAGGTAGAATTCATCCCTCGTAGACTGCCTCCGCACAGCCTAGAAATGCTATTTTACAGCATGGTTTGGGCCTATTCTTGGGGCTAGGGTTAAGGGACTTGCTGAAGGGTCATCATGGGGGTTATTCTAGCCTTCTAAACTTCCATTTACATAGGGGTTCAATCCCCAAAAGGATCCATACATTGGATCAAGTATTAGCATCAAGGTCTTTCCATTTTGAGATCCTATAAGGGGTCTCACATGGTGATTCAGCCATGGAATGGTTCTACAGTAGCTTAGGGCCACTAATTACTACTAAAAGCATCAAATAGGAGATCTAATTATAATAGGACAATAAGCCCTAAGATTTGGTTGGAGACTGGATGAGTTACATCTCCAAGGATTCCCAAATTAGGGTTTCTCAAGGGGGTTTCATGGCATCTAAGCCATGGGGCTATGGATGGGTATTCTAGGGTCATTAACTGATGTATTTATCATTAAATAAAATGTTCCTTTACAGTAGGCTAAGAAGTCCCATGGTTTGGCTGAAGATTGGATGGATTCCAACCAAATCCAAGTGAGTCTAGGCTAGGTTTGATGGGGTTTAGCTTACTTACAAGGAGTTTAGCTTAGGACAGCAAAGGGGGTAAGCTTCCAATCTTGAAATGGGCTGCAACTCCTCTTCTCCACAAGCTCCTAGCTCCAAGCTTGGATCTCCAACAGGTTGAGGTGAGGTGTGCACTCTAGAGGGGCTCCAATGGAGGTTGGGGCTCCTCCTTCTCTTCCTTCTTCCTCAACCTCCCATGTTTTCTCTCCTCTTATAGATGTTAGAAATGAGAGAATGAGGAGAAGAATAGGGTTTAGGGGTGGTTTAGCTAAGAGTTCTGAGGTGTGTTTGGTTGGGGAGTGTTTTAAGGTCCAAAATGGGTTCTAAATAGTTGGGATCCCAAATAGGACTTAAGGTTCTCATCTTAAGGTTTAGATAAGTGTATTAGGTCATAAATGAGTTAAGTCAACTCAGGATGAAGCCCCAAGCTCGAGCCCAAAAGATCAAAGCAACACCAATTGGATCTGGACTGTTTTTAGCCCTTACGGAGGCTCCTGTCGCATCCTCCGCAACTTCCTCCACAGAGGGCATTTTGGACAAGTTAAGACGCCAAATGGGATGGGGTCTTCATGGGGGTATTTATACATGTAAGAGGGGTCTTAATGGGTATAAATGGATAACAATAATAAACTTAAAACATATTAAAGAGCTTGCCTGAAGGGGAATTATATCATGTAGTTTAAAGGATTTAAATAAAGTGATAAGAAGTTCAATCATCCAATTAAGTAGAGAATCATCTTACTTTCAACACTCAAGGCATAGATCCAAATGTGTAGTCTAATGCTCATGGGTCTGATCTACAAGTAAGGGTTCAAGAATAGATTAATTGGAGTATGGATGTAACAATTTATTCCAAATAACCGGGTTTGATAGACACAATCCAATACGACTTGTTGCAACCTCAGGGGACTTCTTCTCCATCTAGCGCATCATGGAGGGCGACAACCATGTGGAGCTAAAGAGCTTGCTCAACTACACTTGTAGCAGGAATGTTCTTGCTACAAGGATAGCAGCCAAGGAAATGGTATAATTCACTTCCCCTTTGGGTTCATAAATACCCTCATAGGTTTTAGCATTTGCTAAAAACCCTTTAAGATCCCATTTCCTTGGGCACATAAATACCCTCATAGGTTTTAGCATTTGCTAAAAAACCTTTAAGATCCCATTTCCTTGGCTGCCAGCCTTGTTGCAAGAACATTCCTATTACAAATGTAGCAGCAAAATTTTGCCCAACACCAACTCATCGCCCACAATGACATCTATGAAATCACGTCAATATTTTTTAAAATACCATCTAAGATCCCATTTCCTTGGCTTCCTGCTACCGAGCTAGCAGCAAAATCTTTTCCCATTTACACACACACTCTCTCTCTTCTTGTATTTATTGCCTTTTGTTTTTTTTTTTTTTTTTTCTTTTTTTTTCTAGTTCCTAACCAAAGTTACCAAACAACTGGAAAAATGTTTTCTCTCTGATTTCTTTTCAAGTTTTTTCTTCTTCTTTTCATTTCATTTCTATCCAATTTTTTGACATCCAAATTCCAAACACAATTCAAATTCAACTTCCCATTGGGATTACATTTTCCTCATTCATGGAAGGGAATTCGACCTTATAATCGGACTCCCAAAAAAATGGAATTCTCACGTGTCTACAACTACAAAGTTGCAATTATTTTGTGTTTTCCTTCCATTTCAATTATTATTTTTGGGTAATCTACTCTTCTCTATTTTCTTTTTCAAAAGTTTTCTGATTATATTCTTCCGTTTGGGTAATCGCTTCAGTGACGTTCAGACAATATGATTTTTCTCAATCCCTGCAACTCATCGAGTAATTCACCCTTCGGGCGCTTCTTCGTTACTTCGTTCTGTTTTGTAAATTCTAACCATTTAACATTCTTTTTTCCCAAATCCAATAAATAAAGGACTACACAGGCAAGAAGATGAAGAAAATAAATTGAACTCTATAAAAGAATGAAAGCAACTCAATTTCAGATGGAGAAGTAATGGAAGCAACAAATTACTGATTTCAGTGTATAGAGAAGAAAAAAAGTAGAAAAAATGACAAAAAGAGAAATGGAAGAACTAATTGGTAGGACCCCAGCAGATGAGATGCATGATTTTTTCAGCCTTCTCAGCTTTTCTTGCTCTTTGTTCTTCATCCGAGACATCTTTTTTCAAATGATGGAATTTGAATCCAGTCATCGTTCCTTGAGAGCTCTGTTGCAGATTCTGCTTGTACACCTTGAACTTATTATCAATCGTCATCGATCACTCACACTATGTTTTAAAAAATTAAAATTGAAGAAGAAAAATTGGGAACCGATCAAAAGCGATTAGTCGATTGCAGAAAGTCGCAAGCATTTGTAGCGTTTATATAGTGGGTGGGTATTCCAGGTTTCTGTCACTCTTTCTTTCTTTCTTTCTTTCTTGACAGTTGGAAGGAAATAATGAAAAAAGAAAAACGAGGGGTGAGTAATGTTCTCAGAATGTCGCGCAGGGGTTTAATTAATCGGAATTTCCATAAAATACTCTTAACGTGTTTTGAATTGATTTTTCTTGCGAAAGATAAAAATAATTAATATGAATCATATATAATAAGGGAAGGGGTTTAATTAATCGGAATTTCCATAAAATACTCTTAACGTGTTTTGAATTGATTTTTCTTGCGAAAGAGAAAAATAATTAATATGAATCATATAAAATAAGGGAAGTCAGTCTCTGAATTCCAAAACCATGTCTCTTTTGTTTTTTAAACTTTCTTTGAACTTCGAAACCGTGTCCACTGTCCCACAGTTCCCGAACCCAAAACTATGGTAGAACCCACCGGTTTGTTTCTTGTGCTAAAATTAAAAACGTGTATCCATCTATAGATTCTACAAATCCAATCACCGAATTTCCAAGTCCACAGGTCTCTGCTGGACGTTCGCAGCTGGTTTTTGATACTTTGAAACTAGTTGGGTCTAAGCTGTAAAGCAAATAGGTCATCGTTTATCGAAGTCGAATCGGATCGTTTAAATCGAAACCGTAAAATCATTTAATAAATGGTTCAATTATAGTTTTAACATTAAGATCATTTAATTAAACATTGTAAATTGAACTGAATCATTTAATCAAAATAGTCTGTTTAATACCCTTAGATATATATATGGGTGTCTTCACCGAAATCGAACTAAACCGTTTAAACTGAAACCACAAACCATTTAATAAATGGTTTAATTATAGTTAATTTCAAAATTGAGACCGTTAAATTAAACAGTTTAGCTGAAACCGGACTGTTTAACATCCTTATGGGTCGTATTACCTAAGGGTGTCAATTTGAGATAAAAATCCACTCCAATGTTGATCTACCATTGAGGTGCAGTGACGCCCTCATTGGTCGCCAACTGTTATTTTAAAATCCAATGCCCAAGATTCATTTGGCCCATTTCAAGAATTGAAACCCACACAGTTTGCTGGTAGGAGAAGGACCCGCCCGGATCGCAACACACACCCCTTTCGAAACCACCGGCATTGTCCCTGCCACCACCACCTCTCCACCGTTCGATCACGATCTGCACACTGCCAACCATCTACTTCCTTCTTCTCGAAGATGATGCTCTGCTTCACCGAATATTTTTCTCGTCCACACCATACAAACAGAGAATGCAATTCCCCTCATTGAGGCTTTCTGATCCGATCGATTTCACAATCCATAATCTCTGCCTATTCCATCTTTCCGATCACAGATCAAACTTTTGTTGTTGATTAACTCCACTGAGCTTGGGAGAACCAGCATCCATGGTCGCCATGTTCATCTTCTTCAATTTCCCTTGGATCGTAGGTAAGCAAAAACAAAAAGGATCTCCATCTCTTCTTCCCATCTCCTACTGTTTCACCCAATTTCTTCAATCTGAACACCGTTGTTGGCTGAGGAAACTATTTTGATTTGCTCCAGGCGATGATGGATTCTACCAGTGCCTTGGTAATCCAAGGACTTTTAAAATGTGAAAATTGCAATGCTAAGAAGAAAAAAAAAAAAATCAAATTGCTTCCTTTGCAGAACGTATTTGTTGAAGTCATTACAACTTGCCAAATCCGAAACTGATGAGGCTTGCAACTTGATGATAATGGATCTGTTAGAATATTAACATTCCATTAATCACAGAGGTTTAGGGATTACCAGAACCGAATGGAATCGCAGTGGAAGGGATGATCAAAGGCGGCTTGCAGTTACGAGCACAATGTGATCTCCATAGGCTTCTCCTCGAAGAAGAACTCCACACCACAAAACCCTAGGCAACTGAATGAAAACCCTAGGATAACACACACTTGAAGGAGGGAGAGAACTAATTAATTAATCCACACCTAGGGTTTATGCCTTATATCTATATATAGGCTAAACCCTGGGATCGGTCACTTAAGTGACCGTCCCTCTCTCTCTCTCATTTTTGGCTTGGCCGGCCTCCTCATGTGGACCATCTCTGATTTACATCTCCCACACGCCCACACAGGGTGCATATATTATGCATTCAAGTTTCTCTCATTCTGCGTTATCCTCCATAAAGGTAATGGGGCGTGCGATCTGTCGAGATGATACAAGGTAGGAGTACTATATCAAACTTCCATCTAGCCAACATAGTACATCACTCTCAAAAAGTCTCGAAATACCCCAAACGATCCACTTGCACCCGATCTAACACTCTCGACCCCTCATGATGAGTAGTGTTAATCCTTGGTATGTAATGTACTCATGACTGCGTCGATCACAAATACGACACGTCGCCCGGGCAATGAGTCACATAACAAAGGTGCAACGTCCAATGGTTTTCCCTAAGCCCCTCATGTCAATCCAAATATCCCCAACAGCTTTCCCAATCGCTTCCCGCTGGACCTCATCATCCATGGTCCTAAGGAGAACGTCAAAGTAGTGTCATTGGGTATCTTTTTTATGACATTGTCTCAGGTAATAAGGGTACTGTGGGATTAATATAATCCACTTGGTTCACACAGTGATGAAGCAAGGATCCATTCGGTCACTCTCACTATCGGTCGTTATGAGCACATGCAGTATGATGTGCATGCTATGGCGTAACTCCCACTAGGGTGGGCATGTCACTCGTAATAAATAAACGCCATACAGATCTTAGTCTAGTCGCTTCTCTAAGCGCCTAACCTGAGTCTCTAGCGCAGTCACCCTCATGGTTTCTGCCTAGAATCTCACATCTGGCTTCTAACAGGCTACTTGGAAGTGTGGTGTCTTCCAAGTTGGACCAAATAAAGGTCTCATCTTAGCTCTAACTAAGGCGCCATAGAGCACACATGCTCGCTCATGGGCTCAGCTCGCTCGCTACACCCCAGCGCCAAGGCGAATCACCCATGTGAGTGGGTCGATTTTAAGCCTGGTGGCATCTTTACAAACAATAAATGTATACACACAAGATCACTCAAACAAATATATGCTCATCAATAAATGTAAGAGAAATATAGATAAATGTCCATCATAAACAAAGTGTTCTCATAGCAAATACATATCAAATCCGCCTGAGTCCCAAGTTCCTAACGTGAACTAGGAAAACATCTCTGGCAATGGGCTTAGTCAATGGATCAGCCAACATATTGCCAGTGGAGATATGCTGCAGAACCACTTCACCTTGCGCTACCATGTCTCGAATATAGTGATACCGTATGTCAATGTGCTTGGCTCTACAATGGAACTTGGGATCCTTCACAAATGCAAGCACTGCTGTTCTGTCACAGTGTATAAGCACAGCATCGTCTGAGTGAGTAGAAACGCTAAGTCTCTACAAGAACCTCCTGAGCCAAACGGCCTCCTGTACTGCTGTTGAACATGCGACGTACTCTGACTCCATCGTGGATAGGGCGATGCAGGTCTGTTTCTTGCTACTCCGAGTGACAGCCCCGCCTCCCATGACAAACGCATACCCCAAAGTAGACTTGCGCTCGTCTCTATCACTAGCCCAATCAGCATCACTGTAGCCTCTCAGTCTCAAGTCTGAACCACTGAAGGTGAGCGAGAGGTCTGCAATGCCACGTAGGTATCGAAGTATCCTCTTTATTGCCTGCCAATGAGCTAGCCCTGGGTTACTCTGGTAACGGCTCACCATACCAACGGCAAAGCAAATATCTGAACGCGTGCATATAATCGCATACATCAGGCTGCCTACTGCCGCTGCATAGGGTATTTTGGACATTTGGTTTCTCTCTTCATCACTCTTAGGGCATTGGTCTAGGCTCAAAGTGCATGCCTTGTCCATTGAAGTGTCAACGGATTTCGAGTTGCTCATATGAAATCGCTACAGGACTTTCTTTATGGAAGTCTCTTGAGACAAACTAAGTAGTCTCCTAGTGCGATCCCTCACAATCTTCATGCCCAACACAAAGCTGGCCTCACCCATGTCCTTCATCTCAAAAGTAGAGGATAGCTACTCTTTAGTGGCGATAATCATTTCACTGTCATTCCAAGCCAACAAGATGTCGTCAACATACAATGATAGGATAAGGAACCCTACCTTGGACCGTTTAACGTACACACAATGGTCCTCTTCAATCATGTCAAAACCCGCAGTGGTAATGGCATGGTGAAATCTAATGTACCACTGCTTAGACGATGCTTAAGGTCATAGATGGAACGTTTGAGACGGCATACTTTGCGTTCATGTCCTTTCTTCTCAAAGCCCATAGGCTGAGCCATAAAGATCTCCTCGTCCAGTTCTCCATTGAGAAAAGTAGTTTTAACGTCCATTTGGTAGAGTTCCAAATCCAACTTCGCGATAATAGCTAGAATGAGGCGTATTGAGGCCATTTTCATCACAGGGGAGAACGTCTCAGCATAGTCTATACCCTCCTTTTGGGTATATCCCTTCGCCATAAGACGTATGTTATACTTGTCAATTGATCCATCTACCTTTCGCTTGACCTTCAGGACCCACTTGTTTCCGATGGCCTTGCGCCTAGGTGAAAAATCAACTAACTCCCAGACTTGGTTCTTACTCATAGAACTCAACTCATCTTCCATAGCAGTTTGCCACATTTCCTTAGTTGGAGAAGACAGCGCCTCACTCACTGAGGTTGGCTCATCCTCATCCCTCGGGACACAGATGAGGGCAACGTCGCCTTTAATCTCAAAATGACATCGGGGAACGTGTCCACATGCGCTCTTACACGTAAAGAGTTCTTGACCCGCGGGTTGTGGGCTTTCATTAGGTAGCGCACTCCCATTGGGCTGATGATCACTCTCACCCTCTCTGGCGATCTCATGAGGAGTGTTTAATTCCCCACCCTCGCCAAGAGTAGGTGAGACGCTTTCATCAATCTCTATCTCAAAGAGATTAAGGTCTCTGCTAGCGTCACTAATGCTAGGGAAATCGGTCTCTTAAAAATCCACATTGCGGGACTCACTCTCTGTCATTCTTCCATCTTGATGTTCACCGTACACTACATAGCCTTTCAAGGTATCGAAATATCTTATAAAGATACTCTTTTTAGCTCTAGGGCCAAGTTTCCCAGACTTATGGGAGGTACTATGAACATAGCCTGCACATCCCCATGATCGCATATGCCCCAAAGTGGGCTTTGCGCTTTTACACAATTCATAGGGAGTGGAGAGAACTGACTGTGATGGCACGCGGTTAAGGACGTAGGTAGCGGTCAACATAGCATCCCCCCAGAAAGATATTGGGAGGTTGGCATGCACCATCATCGATCTACCATATCTAAAAAAGTCCTATTCCTCTGCTCTGCTACACCATTTTGCTGTGGAGTGTGGGAAATAGTCAGTTGTCTAGTGATTCCTTTTTCCTCACACATCTCTTTAAATTGGTCGGACAAATATTCACATCCTCGGTCAGTGCACAGAGTTTTTAACCTCTTGCCTTGCTGATTCTCAACCTCTGCTACAAAGCGTTTGAAGCAATCTAGCGCTTCGTAGCGGTGAGCGATCAGATACACATAACCATATCGCGAATAATCATCGATAAAGGTGAGAAAATAGAAAGCACCATGATGTGCCTTCACGTTCATTGGTCTGCAGATGTCCGAATGGACAGGCTCTAGGGTCTGGGTTACCCGTTTAGCCTTTCCAAAAGGCTTTCGGTGGGCCTTACCCACTAAACAGGCCTCGCATGTCGGTAGGTTGACTTTAGCGCTTGAGCCAAGAAGGCCTTCTTGAGCTAGCCGTCCCATCCTATCTCGACCTATGTGTCCTAGTCTAGCATGCCAAGTAATTGAATCTGGATTAGTATTAGAATCAACTACAAAAGATAAAGAGGAAACAATAGGAATTATCAAATCTAATTTAATAAAACCATTCTCAAGTCTACAATATCCAAAACTACTACCATCCAAACGAATCTCAAAAGAGTCACCATAAAAAATAAAGGAATATCCTAAAGTCAATAATGCAGCAACGAAAAGTAGATTATGCTGGATTTCTGGTGCGTATAACACATCATGAAGTAACAAGATGCGCCTAGTGCGCAAGGTGAGCTGGTAGGTACCAACTCCTCGAACTGCTTCACTTGTGTCATTCCCCATGTAGATACTTTGGGCGCCATCCGAAATCTTTCTATAATCTACGAACCCTCCTCGATCTCGCGCTATGTGTCTTGTTGCATCTATATCCACAATCCAATCAGATTGGATTTGGGCAACCAAAACGTGTGTACATACAAAAGTGCATGGAGAGAGAGGAAGAAATGGTACCTGCTTCACTTCAGTGCAGTCACGAGCGAAGTACCCCATCTTCTGGCAGTTATAGCACTTGACCTTGGTGATATCTTTCTTTCCACCTCGCTTGCCACGTTGGCGCTTGGTGGTCTTACACCCAGTTGGTGTAGCTTTCTGAGCTTGATCCTGATTCGCAGTGGTCCTTTGTCTCTTGCGCTTAGACCCATTCTTGCGGTGCCCCGCTTGGGCAACAAGGGCATATGATTGGGTCGCCTCTAGGCGCTCCGCCTCTAGTTCCACATGAGCGGCAATGTCATTAAATGTCTTGACAGTGTCGTTATGTGTCAGAACTATCTTCATCTGCCCCCAGGAATTAGGCAATGTCCTAATGACGGCCTATACTTGCTGCTCATCGGTAAGGTGTACCCCAGCATCATCCAATTTTTGGATCATGCCTTTCACGACCCTAAGATGTTCAACCATAGTGTGCTTGGGGTCCTTACAGTACATCTCAAACTTCAAGGTCATGGACCTAAGTCTGGTCGTGGATGTACCGTCACAGTCGAGCTTTACCTGGTCCCACATGGACTTGGCAGTCTCGCACTTCTCATACTGGCCGATAAGATCATCGTGCATCGTGCTTAACATAAGAAAGCGCGCACTACGATCTCTCTTAAACCAATTGTCATAAGCCTCTTTTTCTTGATGGTGATGGGCGGTAGTACCCACTTCGGGTGGGGCCATCTCAGTGGTCAGCAGTTCTAGGTAATCTTGCTCATTAAGCAAGAATTTGGCCTTTCGGTGCCACATGTCATAGTTGGTGCCATCCAACTTGTTGCCCTGGTTAAGGTCAGCAACAACACTTTTCGAGATCATCACTACAATGTGCAAGGGATGACATTTAGTATACATCCACAAATCCATAAATTTGTTCAAGAAACCCTAATTAAAATTAGTGGTACCCTTCCCCACACGGTGAGACCAAAAACTTCGCTAAGCTGGTAATCAAATCTCACAATGTGTGGGTCTGGGGACATATAACTTTAATTGATTTCGAACAAATGTAGGAGTAAAAATAAGAATCTCCTAACCACAGTTTAATGCGCCATACACACGGGTGTGCAAGGGACTCACACAAGAGACCCAAATTTGGTACTTGAAGTGACATGCCGAGTCGATACTAGGTTGTGATACGCAGTGCAGTAGCTCCCATTACATGGTTTCTCAAAAATATTAAAATTACAATCGGTTCTTTACGTTCAAGATCCTACTACAAACTACCGGCGAGCACTGCACTTTATATCACTTCCAGGTACTAACTCTAATGCACATCTATCCAAATAAACACATCACTTGACATGTACCAAATCCATCCCATAAGAAATAAATAATAAATACATGGTTGCATGGGATGGGGTGTTTGACAGCAATACCCTAATGGCAGCATCAAACAGGGCTGTACCGCAATGGAGGGAATCACATGTTTCTTTATTAACAAAATGGTCTTGGACGATCTCCAATACACAAGGAAAAAATATGGGACGATTTGGGACAACACCCTATCTCCCATTTTTCTCCCATGGATCTCACAAAATGATTTCTCACTAATGGGGGTGCACATGAAATAAAATACCCCCAAAAATGAGAAACCCTGCAGGAGATCCCCAAAAATTTATTAGGGGCCACAAGAACAAATCATAAACAATACATATATCAAATTACATGCATATCAAAAATTATGATTTATTCCTAGATCAAGAAACCATATAATAACCAACTCAATAATAATCCCCAATGCATGTACAACAAATCAAAGCATATGCATATAGTTGTAACTAACCATAAATATAAGCTTATTAGGGAAAAAAAGGTAAGGGGTGGGTGAAGGGATTCCCACTTCACCCATCTCCTTCCCCCAAAAAATCTTAATAAACAAATCCTTAAAAAGAACTTGAAACTGCCTATTTTTTTTTTTTTTTTTTATATCCGGGGGCGCCATACAAGAAGCCATGTGGCACACGATCGTGGCAACCCCTATCTGCGCCTGCGTGCGACAGCATAACATCTCGCAAAACATAAAAACACAGATGCTTTTGGTTTTTTTTTTTAAAACAAATTGAAAACGCAATCATTACCTTTTGTTTTATAGAAAAAACTCATGATGACAGTATGACCTCATCATGATGCAATGGGTTTTGTTTTTTCCTTTTCTTCTTTCTTCTCCTTTCTTCTCCTTTCTTCTCAATTTTCCCCCTTTTTTTATTTTTTTTTTAACCACCTACTGCCGGAGAACCAAAAACCAGCCACGGCAGATTGCAGCGGCCGTGCTTTGCCACTGCCGAGCATGGCCGCTGCTCATTCAACGTTGGTTTTTTTTTTAAAAAAACAAAAACACCTGTAGGAGATTGCAGCGCGCCTTGCACATGGCAGTAACAGCAACCGCGCGCTGCTGCCGCGACATGCGCCAAGGCCGCTGCCAAGGAGGGTCAATCGATAGGCGAAGGGGAAGAAAAAAAAACTGCGAACAACAAGCCCTGACGGGCTCTGATGCCACTGTTAGAATATTAGCATTCCATTAATTACAAAGGTTTAGGGATTACCTGAACCGAATGGAATCGCAGCAGAAGGGATGATCAAAGGTGACTTGCAGTTACAAGCACAACGCGATCTCTACAGGCTTCTCCTCGAAGAAGAACTCCACACCACAAAACCCTAGGCAACTGAATGGAAACCCTAGGATAACACACACTTAAAGGAGGGAAATATCTAATTAATTAATCCACACCTAGGGTTTATGCCTTATATCTATATATAGGCTAAACCCTAGGATCGACCAATCAGAGGAGGGATCGGTCACTTAAGTGACCCCTCTCTCTCTCATTTTTGGCTCGGCCGGCCTACCCCATGTGGGCGGACCAGCTGGGCCTCAAGCCCATCTCCTATTTACAGGATGTGTTTTGAAGTAAGTCAAAAGACATATTCCACGATAAAAATCTACATTACACTACTCCTAAAAAAAAATAATAATAAAAGATAAATACTTCTTGTGTTGATTTTTTGGATGTTTTCCTTTGTTTTGAATTTCTCTTTTTATAGGCATCGTTGACAATTTTAGTGGTTTCTGTAGTTACCAGGTAGTTTCACAACTACCCACTTCTTTGAGAATTGATTATAATCACACTCGGCTGACCGTTCGTTGGTCACTGACCGTTTATCAGTCATTGTCGTTCGTCAGTCACTGACCGTTTTCGATCATTGACCATTTTCGATTATTGATCATTTTCTGACCGTTTTGACTCACTAACCATTTTTTGGTTACTGACTAACGGTCAATCTTAATTGAAATAGATTTCATTTTATTTTTCTAATGACCGAAATAGACCGAACATAGGGTGTAAACACCTACCCAGCAACCCACTCACTGAAAACCCCATCTCCTTCTTCTACCTTTCTCTTTTGGCTACTCTTCATCACATTCTTATTTCCGAAATCCTAATCTCGGTGTTCAATTTTATTTTCAAACCCTTAGCCGAACCATATTTCAATGATGGAACCCTAGCCACCAACCTCCTCTCTTCCTTCATTTTATCTGTTTCAGGGAAGAGAGAGAAAAGAGAGGGGAAAGTTTTGGGTTTAACAAGGAGTTTTATTTCATTTGATCTTGAGGAATTTTCTATCTTAGTTGTGAAATCTTCTCCCATTTTGTCATTTTGTAAGCTTGAATCAAGCCTGGGAGATCGATTCTCTATTATTCAAAGGAATTTTTGAAGATTCACCATTACCATTTCTAAGAATCTTTTTGAATTCGGTTTCATCGAAATTTTCATCCACAAGGAACTGCAATCCCAAATCCGAGAGGGTATTTGTTTCAGATAGAGAAATGGAAATAGGGGTGGAGGATTTTCTAAAACCAGGCGAGTCATTCTCCTATCCTGCTGATATGTGGGTCTTAATTGAAGAAATGGGGCATTTCATTTTCAATCGTATGATTTTAATATGCCACATGTCATCCAGCAGAGCCCTCATTGCACCTCATTGGCAGCAGTCAATTTGGAATAAGAAATAAAAATTGATAATTTAAAATCGCATCGAACTGGATCGAAGAAGGATTGGTATGGTTTGGGTATCTAGAAAAAGAATCTCCCTTAGTATGATACAATTTCAGTATCTCCAAAACAGTTCGGTATAAGCCAAAGCATACCGAATTACCTATTTCCAAATTGAACCAAGAATACACATGTATAATTATCTATTGTATATCTTAATATATATTACATATGTATGATGTATCTCCTAGATTATATTTGTATCTTTTTTTTTTTAGAAGATAGTGTTGGACAAGTGTGTGTCCATCAAACCCGGTTCGGTCCGGTTCAACCCGATTCACATGCGATATAAACTTTTTGAGCATTATGTGTCCGTAAGTTATACTTAAAATGGTAGTCGCGATTAGGGTTTGGGCTGGGCACCCTTATCATATGGTCATCACATTGGGTATGCCTAGACATGTGATGTCAGGGTACGAATGCGAGTGCTCACATGTTTGATGTGTGCATTGGCGAAGAATCTACTTTGTCGATTCCCTCATGTATTACTGCCAAATGTAGGAAGGGATAAACATGTGTCACCGACACCCTGTACCTGAGGGAACCCTGTCACTGTAAAGTGTGATCGCATTCTTTGGTTCATCAATGACTGAGACTCAAGCGAGTCAAAACCGGTGTTCTGGGAATACGTGAACACTTTGTGAGTGAAGGAGTTATCGAACACGGTCACCACTGCCCGATTGGGGAACACTATGATAGAGACTGTCTGTGCATGGTCGGATCAGAATCTGGATCCAGTGTCGTTTTGGAAATGGTTTTGCAAAAATCTATTTTACATAAAATGATACATTATTTATAATTATTTGAACAAAGTACTTTATCAAGTTTTGCGGGACCCGATCAGATGCACAGACACTCATATATGGACTTGTACTATGGATTGGGGTTTGGTAGTACATGTGTACGTGCCCTAGATTCCATAATGATGGTGTTGATTAGTGGGGGGGTTGTATATGATAATAGTTATCATATAGGGAGTTATTTGGAATTTGCTAATTTAATTGGCTCTTTATTTAATTAATGAAATTGGGGCTAATTATAATTATCCATTAATAATTAAATAAAGTAGCTAATTAATACTTTCCCTATTAGATTCTGCTTCTTCCCCTTTTAGAAGCACTTTGAGTTTAAACAGAACTGTCAAACTAAGAGAGACAGACTCTCATTGGGATTAAAGTAATCCATCCAGGGTTTAATTAAAACCCTAGATCTATAAAAGGATCAAAAAACGCAGGAGGGGGGCAGTGCTCCACGTTTTAGCCTGGCCCCCTCTTCTGTGTTTTGGTCTCTCTCTCCCTCTTTGAGATCTCTTCTTCTTCTTCTAGTTTCTCTCATCTGTGTTTGAGAGTTAGGGTTTGTGAAACTCTAGATCTGTACTGAAGAATTTGAGAACATCTGGGATTGGCTTGAAGAACCTTGGTAGTACCATTGGAGGTTCAAATCTGTTTGCTTGGAGCGCTCACTAGAGGAAGAACCACTGTCTATTGGAGGAGCAACACTTGAGGCTCACCAGGTTAGCAGTTCTTTATTAATTCCTTCAGTTTATCGATTATTAATATTTATGGAATGCGAAAGAAACTCGAATGGATTTAATTCCGCTGCGCATTCGAGTATGAGATGGATCCCTCTTGCCATGTGATGGACTAGAGATGAATTTCTCCGTCCCTATTGTGATAATTAATTTTATGGGACGCAATAGGGAAGGAGAAACCCTAATAGGGATGCACCAGGGTTCCCATGGGCGACCATGGGAAACCCTAAGGGAACCCTAAAATTTAATGGGGCACCCATGGGAAACCATGGGATTACCCAGGACGTGCAAAACCCTAATTTTGTAGTATATTGGTTTCCCTAGGGAACCATGGCTTGATCCCTAGACCGTAGTTTGGCCTATAGATACACACGCCCAATGCAAGGAATCTGAGTTACATAAATCAGAAATCCAAGGAGTGGAAGATTGCCAATTTGTCCTACATGCAAGGGACAAGGCCTTCCTAGCAAGAGAGTCTGCGACGCTGTTAATCTCTTTTGAGATATGCTGAAAAGAATAGCTAACAAAATAGGACTTTAGAACAAAGATAACCTTAATAATATTGATCACCTCTAGATTCGGACGTGGGTGATCAACATTGAGGAGAGAGATGATCTCTTTATAATCAGATTCCACCAAGACATTATCAAGACATTAAATAGAACAAAAGGCCTTCTCTAATTGAGTGCGCCTCCCCCTGAAGCACCGAAGAGAAAGTAATTGGATCTGACACTGCTAAGAGAATGTTCTGTTGAGCATTACGAACCATGAAGCCAATACCATGCTTCTTATTAGTCGAGGCAGCATCCGTGTTGAGCTTAATGAAGGGAGGAGGAGGGGGCGACCAACTCCCTTGATCAGAATGTCCTCCATCGGTAGAGGCATGGACACAGCTTCCTCCTCAAATGAAACTCTTGCAGAACTCAGAAGAAAGTGCTTCAGCTTGTCTGATGACTTCCTCCAGAGATTTCAAGAATCCATTGAAAAGGAGATCATTTCTGGCACACCATATACCCCAGCAAATGGAAGAGAAGAGAGAGGAAGCCTCCCTTGAAGCCTGCTTCCCCCACCTCGACAAGTTCCCCCACTGATTAAGAAGAGAGACCAGCTAGGATTGCCTTCTGGGGGACTGAAGGAAAGTTTCGATCCAAACCAAACAACACAAGAGAAGGGGCAATCCAAGAGAATATGGTTAATGGTATCGATCTCAGCTCCGCATCTATGGCATGAGGGATCAAGAGGAGAATGCCTCTTCAGTAGAGCTTCACCTATTGCAAGACCGTTCACACAAGCACGCCACAAAAAAATTTGGACCTTTGGAAGAGTATGAGCTGCCCAAATACCTTTCCAAAATCTTGTAGGAACACTGTCTGCATAGTGAGAAGATGTCAAAGTTGCTGCTTGTTCCTTACTTTCTTGCTGGTTGCACAGGAAATGGTAGCCGGACTTTGCTGAGTAAGTGCCGTTCTTTGAAGCTCCCCAAACTTGAACACTAGAGGAAAGGAAAGAGATTGAGCTTAATACTCAATATAGCCTTGACATCCGATGGAAAAAAAGTCTGCTCCAAAAGATCCTTTTTCCATGAGTGATTCTCACAATCAATGAGCTCACTAACACTTGGGAGGTTCGTGGCTGTAAGAGGGGGATTGAATCTTGAAATCTATGGACGAACGAATCCATTTATCATCCCATATCTTGACTCTATAGCCAATACCAATGATTCAAAGAAGGCCTTCCTCAATGACTTTGCGCCCTTCGATAATTCCTCTCCAAGCCCAGGAGGGATTGGAACCCAATCTAGCCTCAAGAAATTCTGAGTTTGGAAAGTAAATTTGTTTTATGAGAGTAGCCCAAGAGGAGTTGGGATTCTTCAACAGTTTCAATGCCAACTTGCCCACTAAAGCTTTATTTTGAATCGTCGGGTCTCTAAAGCCCAAACCCCCTTTCTCTTTGGAATGGCAAAGCTTCTTCCATGAGATCCACCTTGTTTTGGCAACACCCTCCTTCTCTCCCCAAAAAAATTTGGCTGAAGCCTTCCTTAGCTTTGAATGATGAGAAGACGGGAGTTTAAAATGGGAGGCAGCGTAGGTGTTCATACTCAAGGCAACTGATTTAAGAACAACTTCTTTACCAGCCTATGACAGTAATCTTTGCTTCCATCCTTGCAACCGGTTCATAGTTTTCTCTGAAATATCACGAAATAGGAGGGCCTTGGAGCTTCCAAATTCACTAAGCAAAACCAAGGTATTTCCTGGGACCTTCTCCATATGGCATTTTAAGAATACGGGGAAACCAATGCTTAAACCTTGGAGCAGTATTAGGACTAAAAGTGATAGAAGATTTATGGCAATTTATCAGCTGTCCACTGGCTTGACAATACAAAGTTAAGCAATCCTTCAAGTTATGAACTTCATCAAGGGAAACCTCTGAAAATACCAAAGTGTCATCTGCAAATAAGAGATGCGACAAAGGAGCAGTTCGGTTGTGAATCTTTATACCTCTAATGAGACCAGATTGCTTAGCTTGCATAAGAAGAGAACTGAGGGCCTGAGTACATAACACAAAGATAGCTGAGGAGAGTGGATCCCCCTCACAGATGCCTCTGGAGGGGATAACAGAACCTCGAACAGCTCCATTAATTAGGAGATTGAATTGATGCACAACATCACCATTGAGACCCAACGATCATTGAAGCCCAGCTGAGAGAGAACACCTTCAATAAATACCCATTCCAATCGGTCGTAGGCCTTGGCTATGTCCAATTTAATAGCCATAAAGGTTTTTTACCTTCTTTTGTGTTTGATATATTGAGGATATTGTCTGAAATGGCACGATCAGGGACAAAAGCGGATTGGGCTGGTGAAATAATGTCGTCCAAGCATACTTTAAGTCTAGATGCTGTGATTTTTGTTACAACCTTCACAATCACATTGCACAAACTAATGGGACGAAACTGATCTATCTTCTCAGGCTAGTCCACTTTTGGAATGAGGCAGATGTTGGTTTCATTGGAGATCTTAGGGAGAGAACCAGTAAGGAAGACATCCTCAACAAACTTACATATGTCAGTGCGCACAATATCCCAGTACCTTTGGAAAAACACTGACGGAAGGCCATCAGGTCCCGGAGATTTAAGAGGGGACATCGCAAATATAAACGTTGATTTCTGCTACATCTGGAATTCTGCACAGAAGGTCATTGGTTTAGGCTGAAACTGATGGAGTAGTCGTCTGAAGCAGTTGGTGAAGAGCAGATTCATTAATTCCTTCAGTGGCAAAGATACTCTGATATCTGGACATAATTTCCTGGAACACTTCCTCCACTGATTCAGACCATTTACCTGATGAAAGCCTCAGCTTAAGGATCTTGTTACGATTTCTGCGATTAATGGTTGATGCATGGAAGAATTTAGTATTCTTATCACCATTGTTAAGCCATTGAATCAGGGACTTTTGGAGCCAAAGGATCTCTTCACGATTGAGCTCTATTTCCAGCAGGTTAGAAATCTCCCTCCCTCTGATCTGAGCTGCTTCAGATGGGTCATCTTGAATTAATTCCAGCTCATGAAGATATGCTTCAATTTTCTGCTTAATGTTGCCGAAGACTTCCTTGTTCCATTTGGAGAACACCACTTTACAATTTTCAGACTTCTCATGAATCTGATTTGAGACCACTCCAGCGCAGTCAAAATTTCAGGCTGATTTAACAACATTCTTACATTCGTCGTGAGTAAACCATGTAGCTTCAAACCGGAAAGGCTTTCTCCCTATGCATCTGCCCCCTTCAGTATCCGTGTTAACTGGGAAATGGTCTGAACCTATGATTGAACGAACCAGGACCACCGCTTCTGGGAATGCATTCCTCCAAGCCTAGTTACAGGTAACTCTATCCAACTTGATCCTTATATTGGCTTTTCCTCTACGCCGGTTATTCCAAGCATATCTAGGACCATGTCAGCCAATATCCATGAGACCACACTCATCCAAGAAGCGCCTGAATTTGATATTATCTCGGTCTCCTTTGGAATTCCCTCCTAGCTTTTTATGCCAACCCAAAAAAGAATTGAAGTCTCCCATAACAGTCAAATTCTCCTGCCTATTAGATCCCAGCTGACTAATCTTGTCCCAAACTAATTGTCTGCAAGATTTAATGGGTTGCCATATTCAACTTTAAAATAGTTTCTCCAAAAAATGCATAGGCCTCCAGCAGTGTTGATTGGATCCACTGAAAAAGAGCTCAAGAGGTGAAGGCGTCGACCAACTCGATAGAGCTTTTTTTGAGAACTTCTAGTTTCCATGAGAAAGAGGATTTTCGGATGAACATATTGGGAGAGGTGATGCAAGGAGCGAACGGTTAGAGCCCTTCCCAAACCCTGATAGTTCCAGGAGATGATTTTTATGATCTCTTCTAGGGTTGATTTTCCCCAACCACCGAGGGTCCAACCTCTAAAAAATGCTCTAGAGAACAAGAATCCTGTTGCATGGTTCTTTTAGCCCTGAACTTAAATGTTCTTGGTTCTGTCGGTTTCAGACATGCTGCTGCACTTCTAGCATGGTTCTCCCTATCTGGCCTTTTCAGTCTTAATGACAGGAGGATTGAATCAGATTGGGGAATAGAGTCACTCAGGTGGGGTGTGTTGACGAGGACAGCTGGGATAGTGATTAAGTGAAGGGGAGGTGGGTTTTCCTGAGAAAAGGAGGGAGTGCTTAGGGGTGAGGTGGCGATTGGTATAGGGGGACCAGGTTGAGGCTGGGCTGTGATTGGTTAAGAGGACTGAGGTTGTTCTAACCTTGATGCTAAAAGTGGGGTTTGGGTTGTGTTTGGAATTAGGAGAGAATTATCGAAAATGGGGATGGAATTGGGTGTGGTAGGGTCGGGGGTCAGGGAGATACCTGAGAGAATGGGAAGAATATTGAGAATAAGATTGATGTGGTCTGGAAAATTCCGTACATGTGATTGAATGGCTAAGATGGAAATGACTTGGGGGTTAAGGGAAGAATGATGGAGATTTGATGGATGGAAAGGGGAGTGGTCTAGAGATGTGACTAACGGACCATTAGGAATGATGGTTAATTCCGTCGACCTGGCACTAAGAGCCTGATGTTGCGTATCCAAGTGATAGAGTTGCAGAGTGGCAGGGTGGGAGGGGTAGTGGCTGTACTTTCCACGTGTTGTGTCTCTACCTGGAGAGGGATTACTCATACTAGGATTGGGCCTCCGATCATCTTCCACCACTCTGGCCATCTGTGAACGATGCCCGAGAACACTAGATGAGTTGGTGGGGAGGGGAACACCTACGTCAAGGTGATCCACCAATATAGTGGGAGCCGATTCCAAAAGACGAGGTTCTGGGATAGTTGCCCTGAGAGAGGAACCAAACTGGTGTGGAGGGAAGGCCATGCATCTTGCTGCATCTCTGCATCCATGTGAAGCTTGGTGTTGTTGTTGAGCTCGAAACAAAGTCTCGCATCTCTTCTCGTCATGACCCAAAATACCACAATACTAACAAAAGATTGGGAACTTCTCGTATTGGACTAATACTTGAATTTGGACACCATTCCTGCGTTTAATCTGTAGCTCAGCTTTAAGGGATTTTCAAGTATCAATCTCATTCTTGTTCGCAGAAATGGACATTGATGAACTCCTCTACCTCCTAGAATCAACATCACTTTGGTCGGTGTTCCCAATTTTGCAGCAAGTTGAAGATGGTTAATTTAATAATTATATATGATGTATTTCATATATTATATATATATATCATTGTGTGAGTTAAAATAAAACCGCAAGCGTACGGGTCAATCGTAGTTACGGGTTGAACACGAGGAGATACACGCCACTCTATTTAACTAATCTTAAAAGTAATGCAAAGTGAACCAAATTAATTAAATTGCTAAATTAATGGTAATTAAACTAACGGATCCTAAACCACAAGCATCTAACAAATTACGCATCTACAGGATTAAGTTGGCGTCCTAACACATGAACATCTAACCTATCAAACTAACGCAAATTGGGAGTAATTAAAAATAAAATCCTTTACTAACGTAAGTTGGAAGTAATAAAAATGCAGTCACACATCCACATCCACATAAACAAAATAACCACATAAACAAAGTAACCACATAAGAAAAGTAAAAGAAATAGAGGGAGAAGAAGAATAATGAGAAGGAGAGAATGAGATTGAGAGTTTAGAGAATGCAAACCTAGATGTGCTTGAACCGGATTAATTGAAAAAGCTTGAATGAATACTTGCATGAACTTACCATGGTTTCCTCTTCTAAATCTCCAAGTCTTGTCATCAACATAGGAGCTTAGACTAAGAAGCTTAAAACTAAAACTATTACAACCATATTGAAGACATTGAAGCATAAACTAAACCTATTACAACCATTAAACTACTCTTATGAAAGCAAAACTAAGAACTTGAAAGAACTAATTTATGAAATCAAAATTACAACCATTAAACTAATCTTATGAAAGCAAAACTAAGAACTTAAAAGAACTAATTTATGAAATCAAAACTAAGAACTAAAGCCAAAAATAGGAAAAGAAGAAAAAATTTGACTAATTCAATGAATAATTTTACAAGAGAAGAGGGGGTATTTATAGGGGAAAGGGGAGAAGAGGGGGAGGCCGGGAGGCTTCCAACTAATTTGGGGCTTCTTTACCTCTAAAAATTGTGGAGGAGTTAAGGTGGGAGAAAAAAAATTAAATACAATAAAAGATAAGAGAAAAGAGATAGAGAGAATGTGAAAATCTAATTAGAGAAGGGGGGAAGAGAGAGAAAAGAATAAGTTAGGAAAGAGGGAGTGAGATGTGAAAGAAAAAATAGGATGAGAGGTGGTGAGAGCCGTGAGTGGGAGATGGGTAAGAGGAGATAGGAGAGAGAGTTTAAGAGGAAGTGGGAGAGAGAAGATATAGAAAAGAGGGAGAGAGAGAGAGAGAGAGGCCGTTAGTGGGAGAGAGTTAAAGAAAGAAAGAGAGAATAGGATTAGAGATGGAAAGAAAGAGATTATCTCTTCTTCTTCTTTTTCTTTTTTTCTTTTTTTTAAATCTCTTTTTCCTCTTATCTCTCCTACTATTTCTCCCATCTTGGCCGATCCTTGCTTGTAACCCACTAAACTTCTACTTTGGATATGAAATTCCTCCTTTGTCCTTGGTACCTTCAGTGGGAATTATTCCCATCCTACCCTTGGTCGCATGTGAACAGGTGTAGGTCCCATGTGGTTTTTCTCTCTCCTCCAATAATAAAAAAATGCAAAAAGAGGTAAATGCTTGAGAGGATCTCAACCCTTGATCATAACCGTCTTCCTCGATGCTAAATATAAATCTCAAAAAATTCAAACTGGCCCAAGCTTGCATTTCGGCTCATTTCTGGCCCATTATCATTTCTTGGGCTGAAAAGAATAATCGACTGTACGGTGGCCTAGACGAATGCGTACTTGCGTTCCATCACGTCCAACCTGCTCCAAATTTAGTCTTCTTTATAGCCATGCAAAAATATTGAGCTTTTTTATGTGTAAATTTGGAGATGTAGCCTCCACTAGTCCAAAATAGCAATAAATAGCCCAAAAACCTGAAACGCACAAGAAAGCACCAAGTAACTCTGTCCAATGTGGTAAAATGTATGTTTTATGCCCTAAGATTTCACACATAAATGTGTTCATCAATCATAGTATCTAGATTTTCAAATCAAATAAAAATTGTACTTACTATTGCTTATTAAAACCGAAATGAACCATTTATGAAACCGAATAAAAGTCGTGCTGAAATTGAATTGGCTCAATACGGTTTTGATATTGAAAATGCATTTCTGTTCTCAGTATGGTATAGGTTCGGTATCTCCTTTCTATCTCCTGCACCAAATCGAAACAGTATATATTGACACCTTTAGAATTAACAAACCTAATAGCCAAATAGAAGGACAAATCCAATAGGCAATAGCTCTTTCAAATTGACCGTGGAAGAAAGTATGAGAATAAATAATGTTTCATGATCCCTCATCCTCTTAGAAAGTAATTATTTTCATATCATCTTTTTCAAAAAGATTGAATGCTAAAGAGTTGCCACTTATATTAGGGTTTAGGGCCAACAAATATGATTCTACAAGTGACTCCAATGGAAATTGTGTTGAATATTTTGACATTTGACATGTATCCATCAAACCCAATATAATTTGATTAAATTAATTATTAAATTTTTATTAAGTGCTTCTTCTAATTGTTATATTCTATGCAACAGCCTAATAGTATTGTTACTTCTTCTCAACTATGGCTAGACTTGGGCATTCTGTTCTAGGGTTGTCGTATTGTATATCTAATTCCATTCTGATGATTGGATCGAAATATAAATATGAGTATTTTATTTTTTTGAACATTGATCCATTTGAAATTTTTGATGGTTCACCGCCAGTTGTTTTGGTAACATAAATTTCCGGTAGTCTCTTTTTCCCATAGAGACACTTACTGTTACATTTATATTTTGTGCACTTGTGGTGAGATAATGGTTGATGTCTACCGACATGACTGATTATACATTGGCCGTTTGGCATACACCGTATGAATGGTGATGGGGGTGACAATAAGGCTTTCATTGCCTGTTTAGGGATAAATTCCAAGTAAGAAAGTTGTCAAACTGTGACTGGTCAAAATCTTGGCCAGGTGTTGTTTTGTAAAGAGTTTACAAACAAATATATTTATATTATTAAATTATATTCTATTATATTTGAAAAATATTTTCAAATATTTTGGGTCCAATCATTGATCATGACACTTCTATTATTTATTATAATGGACTTAATTACGTGGTAGTGATTTTATTACATGGTTGCAAGGTCCATTGTGGATGTTGGTGTTATAAGGAAGACAGTATAATGAAAATATCTACCACTAGGGGTTTTCAGGTTACGCCTTTTATAGTATTGTTCTTTTGTGCAATTAAACAAAATAAAACCACTTGATGCGATATTGTCTATTAGATAATAATCTCCTAAGTTAGCTTCTTTTATTTAAGAGAAGCTTTACTAAAACCCTAATTGGACTAAGCATAATTTGCACAATATTATCCCTTTAAAGAAAAGAGAGCTTGAGAGAAAAAAATCTTCTTCTTTCTCAAGCAAGAGTTTTAGCCATTGGAGGTGCTGCAGTCAAAGGAGATTGTGACCTCATGCTATATTCTTTTGGAGGAATATGCCACTTATGCATTCTAGGTAACCTACAAACCCAATTTTGGTTTTGTTATCGTATGTGTTCATCAAGATCCTTGTTCCATTAATTATTAGAATAGATTTTTGTATCGTTGCGCTTCCGCCGCCGTAAAAAAGTGGTATCAAAGTGGGTTCTTAGATGAACACATTAATCTGATAATGATTTTGCCAAAATAAAATTATGGTTTAGGGTTTCCTTTTATCTGTATTTCTACAAAACAAATTGAGGAATAAGAGGAGCAAAATCTGCAATCCGAGATTCAATCATAATCTGCGCACTATCGGTAAAATGACCATATCTCACTCATCTGGCGTCAAAATGACTTGATTCTAGTGGCATTAGAAAGAAAGCTTGGAGTTCTATAATTTTTGTGTTTTGAATTTTAACTAGGACACTAACTATAATCTAGATATATATGCTACAAATTTCTAGTTAGGTGGACAAGATCAGATCATCTACCTTTTGCGCATTGTTGGTAAAACGACCATATCTCACTCATTTGGTGTTAGAATGACTTGATATCGGTGGCATTAGAAAGAAGAATAAAGATGTATAAATTTTAACGACATACTCCCTCTCACATCTTTGATGTCTCTTAAAATATGAATCATGTTTATTACAATAAGTGTTTTGGGGTTTATTATACATGTCTCCTATTTTTGAACCAGTCCTATTGGTTTATTTTCTTGTTTCTTCCCCAAAATCTTGGCTTCTTGAAAACAAAGTTATTAATTCAAAGTTCTTACACATGTATATTATTTTAAATTTGTATAGATGTCAATGATGAAAGAAAATGTCTGCTCAAGTTCAACAAAAAAGCCAAATGAGTCTACATAGGGAAGTGTTGTTTCGTGTGAGATGTCATCTAAACCAAAAATTGGAGGCCCAAATAGTGGTTGGATTCACTTTAGTAAGATTAAGCCTCCTGATGGTTCAAGAGTTAAAAGATCTTGTAATTATTGTCATAAAGAATTTTCATGTGCTACTAAACATGGGACAAGCGCTTTGAGGTGCCAATTGGAGAAATGTTTTCTTTTTCCATCTAGTCAAAAGGACAATAAACAAAAGCTATTGAGTTTTGCAGTTGATGAGAGTGATGGTAAGAACATCCCCACTCTCTCAGTTTGGAAGTTTGATTAAGAATTTGTAGAAAAAGAGCTTGCCCATATGATTATTGTGGTAAATTGTTATATAAATTTGTAGAGCGGGATGGTTTTAAAATATTTTTAAAGGCTTTACAACGTAGGTTCAATATTTTTTTCATTTATCATTGTGACAAAAGATTGTTTTGCATTTCATGTAGATGAGAAAAAGAAGTCGAAGGATATGTTCTTTTTTTTCTTTTTTTGGTAGAAAAGGATATGTTCAAGATAAGTAATCAATGGGTTTGCATTACGACAAATATATGGACTTCAATCCAAAACCTTGGTTACATGTGCCTAACAGCATATTATATTGACCTAGATTGGGAATTACAAAAGAGAATTATTAAATTTTACGTTGTCTCATCACCACACACTAGTGAAGTTATTAGTAATGTTCTTGAATTATGTCTGTTATACTGGGATATGGAGAAATTATGTACATTATTGTGGATAATGCATGTAACAATGTTGTGACAATTTGAAATTTAAAGGGGAGGTTTACCAAAAAAAATGGATTATTGTTAAATGGTGATTACTTTCATGTGAGATGTTGTGCACATGTTCTGAATTTGATTGTTAAGAAAGGTCTCAAAGTTTGTGGGGAGACCACAACTAAAATTCTTTCTGTAGTGAGATATATAAGGAGCTCACTTGCAAGATCACAACAGTTTAAGTTGTGCCATGAGCAAGAAAAGATCCTATGTAAGAAAACCTTGTGTCTAGATGTTCTTACTCGTTGGAGTTCTACATATCTTATGTTACAAACTGCTTTTAGAATTTCAAAAGGCTTTTGAATGCCTAGAAGATAGGGACTCGAGCTTTGTAATGGATTGCAAGGATATGGTTCCAAGTGAACAAGATTGGGAAAAGGCAAAAACTCTATACAATTTTTTAGAGGTATTTTACAAATCCCACCACAAAAATGTCTGGGTCTCTTTAAATTACATCAAATGTCTATTTTTGTGAAGTTTATACAATTGAATCACTATTGATGAAGTGGTCAAAAAGTGAAGATCCCATGTGTCATGATATGGCATTAGCCATAATGGAAAAGTTTAAAAAGTATTGAGATACCACAAATAAAGTTAAAATCTTCTTGGTTATTGTTGTTGTTCTTGATCCTCGTTTTAAGTAAACATTTGTGGAGGCTTCTTATTTGAAAATATTTCTCAATTTGAGGTTGAAATAAAGATTGAAAATGTTAGAAAAACAATGGACCAGCTCTTAAAGTACTACCAATCATATGAGTTGTCTCCTAATGTAGTGGAAGATGTTTTAGCTCCTAAATTTGTTGATGACCCAACAAAAAATTATGCTAAAGATGTTCAAAACAAAATTCGTCAAAAATTGAAAAACAAGGCGGGTTTAGATGTTCAAACGGAATTGGATAATTATTTGTTGGAAAGTGTTGCAGATAATGGAGATAATGAAGATAATTTCAACATCTTGAATTGGTGAAATGTTAATAGCTCAAGATTTGTCATTCTTAGTAAGATGTCTCGAGATATTTTACCAATTTCTGTTTCAATTGTAGCTTCAGAATCAACTTTTAGCACTGGTGGTCGGACTCTAGACCAATTTCGTAGCTGATTTGCACCACGGATTGTAGAATCCTTGGTGTGTACACAAGATTGGCTACGACAGGCATCACCACCTATTGATGTCGAAGAAAGGTTAGACGACCTTGAGAAGATTGTACTAGGTAACAAACTTTCAAATTTTTTGAATTTCATCTAATTACATGTACTATAAATTAAATTATTTTAATAATATTTTAATTGCATTAATTATATTTCAGATCTTACTGAAGATAGTGTTATTACAAGTTTGCCTTAAAGTATGGTATTGTATGCTTTCTTATTTTACATTTTCAGGTAAGGACATGAGTAGGGGATGTATTATTAAGCCTTTCATCTTTGAGTGAGTGACCACAAACACTTGTTTGTTGCTTTTCTTTTAACTTACTCTTGGTTGTAATTTTGTATAGGTGGGCTGTTTTTTGTTTCTGGTGGTGGGTTTGTGGTTGAATGATGGCTTCAAGATATTGTTTAATGTGTACTGATGTTGAATGATTTTTGAACATGTATCCACTTCTCGTTCATTCTCCTGTGATGGTTGAAGTCTCGAAGAAGAATAGATTATTTTTTTAGGTGACATCTGAAATGGTATTTCTGTATGAAATTACTTTGAAATGTTTGTTGTATTGTTGGAGTCTTGGAGATATTACGTTGATGGCAGTTTAATTGCTGTCCAGTTATCTCTTTCGTATTAATCAATTTAAAAACAAACCGTCAATTTTTTGCCAATATTTGTTAATTCCTTTGGTGTATATGGTTATATATTTCTTAAGTATCTGACTTTGTAATCTTAGCAACTTCAATATCCAACATCAATCTCTTCTACGAATCAGATTTGTGAATGATTTTTTCGTCTATTCTTAAATATTCACTGGAAAATGCAGATTTTTTCATAAGTAGTTAAAATCTTTTCTTTTAAGGAAATATGCTATGAGTTGTTAGTTGTTGCAGGTAAAATTAAATTGGGAAAAAGCTTCTTCTTCTTTCTCTTGAAATGATGTATTAATTGTAGTATCACATATGGATACTTGAAATGATGTATTAATGGCTGTATCACATTGAAATGAATATTCTATTTGTTTTTCACCTCTTGAGATGAAGAATTAGTCTTTATATAAAAAGAAGGTAGAGCAACTTTCAGGTCTCAGTATGCTTATTCTTCCCCTCTTACATTTAAAAAAAAAAAGGGTCCCATCATCACATAGGGAGAAGGTTGTTTGTAATTTCTTAATTTTTCCATGCTATTTTTTAGTATTCCGTGATTACTCGTTGAACATAAGGCGTTTGCTGGAAAAAAAAACTTCACTCCAAATGGTGTTTTGGGTTCACTTTAATGTAATTAGTTTGGTCTAAATGCAGTGTAAATGGTATATGATTGGATAGATGCACATTTTGAACTACATTTACTTGAAATATTTTAGGCCCAAACTAAACTAAAAAATTGAAACCCTCCTCCTCCTCCTCCACCCTACCCACCCAAACTTTCGTTGATAGCCAGTTGTATGTGTTCTATGGAGGAGAGAATGCTCTTGGAAGACGGGCTCATAGAGGTCAGCTCGATTCATCTACTTTATCTTTAATCTTTTTTGTTGATTAAGTTTCTCAGGTTTTATACTTAAAAACGTTTTGCATTAGATTTTGAAGAAAAGGATGTTTGGGACCCAATCTCAGTTCTGAATTTTATTCATCCAAGGATGTTGTTCTATTGTGTATAGTATACTTGTATTGTTTTACCCATTCCCTCGGTTTCGGGAGTTTTTTTTTATGGGGCTGTTTTAGAAATTGTGCATTTGAAGTACACAGATGAAAAATATTCTTCTATTGTGCATATGTGCATACACAGGAAAATACAGATGAAAAATATTCTCCATGCTTGGTTTAGTGTTTATGTGAGAGCCTTAATCATTGTATATATTGCTATTAAAATATTCTCAAACTTTTCAGAATAAGATTTGAAAACACATCCTTGACATGAAGTGATGGATAAATTTGCATTTATAGGTCTGAGGTGGAGGGGAGGGGGAGAGAGGTGGCAATATAAAGAGTGTAAATTGGCCATCTTGATATTTTTTGAAGGTGATGCTAAATCTGTTGTTGATGCCTCCAAATGAACTGGACTAGTACCTTGCTGACTATAATAGCATTTTAAAGATGTGCTCACAGCTTGTTCTAACTCTAGGATGTTGTGGTCAGGGTCAGCCTAGTCTTGGATGGCGAAACAGGGCCAATTAGGGCCAACCCGCCCCAATCAGGGACAGTAAGGGTGGGCTTGGGTTGGGCTTGGCCCATCAGGGTCAGGGTTTTTAGACCCTAAGTCAGAGTCAGCGTCAAGGCAGGCCTGGGCCCAACTACAGGGACTTAGGGTTGGGTTAGGATTTTAAAAAGTCCGGCCCAACCCGACCTTGTTGCAGTCCTACTTAAAAACACCACTTAATACACAAAATTAAAGTGTTTACACATGTTTGCAAGGTGTTGCAAATGACTTAAATACCCCTAAAACATAATTTATGGCATATCCAAGTGTTGGATGATTAATTTCTTTGTTTAGTATATTAAGTGTTTATTATTATGCAATGAAATGTATTGTGCTTAACACTTTGTGTTGCATGCTCATGAGATTAAGTGTGATGTATGTGATGCATGGATTTTAATTATATCGTTATTTTCCTCTCTCTCTCATTCTCCCTATTTAATAATTGTATCCTCCTTTAGGCAACTCTAAATGGAGAGGCTGGGTTGGTTTTCTCGAAGTTTTCTCATGGGCTGTAACTTATTAGATTTTAAATTTAAGTTTAAGAGATATAATTTAAATTTATGTACATAAGATTAAATGTAATAAAGTACATATGATGCGCTTCAAGAATGAGAATGATGTAAGATCAAGGTACGATGTCTACTATAAATATGCCACATTTAGTATCAAAAAACTTATTAATCATTGAAAAATGATTATGAAATCTTATGACCAAACCATATATTTAATTGTTATTTTATGTGGTTTGCTTATTACATGCTTATGCTTTGTTACATGAGTTGGCTTTTTTTTTTTTTATGTTACTATATGCATGAGATGTATGATCATTAAGAGTAACGTCTTTGGATGTGTATCAATGTTAATTTACCTCATTACCATCATTGGTAAAATACAAGTGCATTCAGGAACCACTAAGCAATTAGGATCTTGTGGCCTCCTATTACGGTGGGTGTAAGGACTGCCTTTAGGACACTTTGGGAACTCCAACAGGAAAAACCATAGTAGCATATGATGAGTATGTGGCTTACTCTCATCTCTGGCGTGATAAAAAGTAGATCAGATTGGTAGTGCATGCCCCTACATGTGGGTATTGTCCTAAAGCCATGATTTACTTTTAGGGGATAGGTGAGTACTTGACTTGAGTGTTCAACAGGCTAAGTTGGCACTTAGGTAGCCAAAGTATATCGAGGGTCATTTCCTCAAAAGGGAATTGACAACAAAGGATATGAATAGTGAACTCTGACAGGCTAAGTTATACATGTCAAGTTCTTAGTAGACTACGATACACATTTCTGACTGAGAGGGAAGTCGGATTTGTGTGGAACCATTGAATAGTTGTTGCACTTTTTCCTTATGTTATATTCAATGGTTGATAATGATTTTAAGAACTTTGATATTATTTGAAGATTGACTTATATACCCTTCAATATGAAAAAAAAAACACTGCCTTAACCTCCTTACTAAACAACAATAGATTGACCAAGACTAATTAACTTGAGTAGAAGCAATCGCTTCTACTAGTCCTAAAAGTGGAGAAGATTCACTATCTGCTTACTTCTCCTACACGCCCTTTGCTCCACACCATTGATGGTGAATATTATAAGGCTTGGGAGACTTTCAAGGAAAATGAGGCGTTGGTGACTGGCTACATTCTTACCTCTATTGACAAGAGTCCGTAAAGTACATGTGATGATTTTGACTCTACGAAAGAGGTGATGAAAAACCTCGAAAAGACTTTCAGCTAGCAAGATCATCTTGCATGTCAAGCCTGCCCCTGACTGACTGGAATTTTGGATGAAGGACAGGGACCTCTGACTAGTCACCCAAACACACTGTGGAGCATCACTCCAGTGGTTGAGTTCAGGAGAGAACCCCCAAGGATGTTCTCCTATATACCTGTCAGAAGATGGATTGCAGACCCATGCAGCTACACTGCCCACACCATGATGTACAACATCAACCCCAGGTACTCTCTCTCCTATCCATAAATATGGGGTCCACACCTATTCAGATGTGTATCAGACCTAGGATGAGGTGTTGGTGCAAAGCCCAAGCCCTGAGCCAAGCACATGTGCAAGCACAGGGCCTATACAGCAATGTTGTATTCTCTGGGCGATACACTGGGCGATTGGCCCAAAGGCCTAGAGAATCGTCCAAAGTGGCTGAAATGTGTTTTTTTTGGACTCCAGACATGTGGGGACCATCCATACAAACCATGACCACCCTCTAGGGGTAGATGGGAATTTTAGGAACCATTACCGACCCCTGGAACCATGTGGACCCCACTTGTGCAGCCAGAATGGCCCAGAATTCAGTTAAAAATGCATTCTGGAAGAGGGGAGCCCAAGGCCAAATAGACCCCAGTGGGGCCAAGTCTATAAATAGGAAGGGGCAGTCCTCATTTTGTTTTACTGCCCCAGCTGAAAGAGAGAAAGAGAGAAAGAGAAGGAAGAGGAAGAAGAAGAGAAGGAGAAGAAGAAGGAATGGAAGAAGGACCAGAGCCGCCATTCTGCACTCTATCTCAGCTGCACATCATCCCCAGGTAATCAACCTTGCCTCAATGTGCTATTGTCCCCTGTGTTTATGCCTTGATCACTGCTCTGTTGATGGTGTTTCTGGCTAGTAATGCTCAGAACACCTTGGGGTTGCCTTGGGATGCATCAGATTTGATATGCAAAGCTATTGCATGTAAGATATGATCATTATATACATGTTCTTGCTGTTGTTTTACTGCTAAGATTGAAACCAGTCTCTGTGCCTAACTGCACAGCCCAGTTGCACCCAGAATAAGGAGTCTGGGCATGGATCTTTGCATGCAAGCTGATCCTTGCTTAGTTTAGTGTAGGATCAGTGTCCTACCATGATATTATATGTAAAAGAGGCCTTGCATGCAGCCTAAACCGAATCCTTGAGCTTGAGTTCAGCCTGGACAGCTGTTCTCTGTACTGTCAAAATAGCTCCTGGCTTCCAAATGGGTAAACTAAACCCAAAACCATTAGAACCATTGGATTATACCCCAAATATGGTCCATGACCATACCACATGCATCCATGATCGATGCCATGGTAGCCCATGCAGTTGAATCCATGAAATCAGCCCAAAACTCGTCTCAAACAGGCTCTAAGCGATGCACTGGGCAATTGGCCCAATCACCCAGTGAAATGCCCAGAGATATATTTTGGACTGAATTGATGTCCTATCCTTTTAGGCCTTCACCAGTGACCTAAGGGCTGTGTGATGAGGTGATAATGACCAAAATACCCCTCTCCACATATGTTTGCTGACCTCCATACCTTGGATACCCAAGTGGGTACCATAGGGCCAAGTAACCATGCCCAGGAATGGTTTTAGCTGAACTGCTGACCTGGGTGCTGGTTTGTATAACTGTCTGGACCATGTACTAACTGACTATACTATTGGATACCAAGTCAGATTTAATTCCATATCTCTGGATGATGCACCAGGAGATAGACCCGAAAGCCCAGTGCAAGACCCGTAGAATTCCAAGTAATATCAGTATAAACACAAAGTCAGACCAGTAAGCCTAGACCAACTCTAGGATATTAATATAGCTTTGAATATTAATTGACACCCATTTATGATCCGATAAATTAGGATTTGATCCCGTGCTCGAGATGCACAGCCAGACACCGACCGAAACAAAACCAACAGCTGAACCAGTAGGACCAGAACAAGGTGAGTGAAATTACACCGTGTAGGTAAATGTAACATGACTAATATGTTAAAATGAGTTATAATATAATACTATTATACTGTTTACTTATTTCATCAATTGTCAATGCTGTTAATAAAGATATGTATGACTACTGGATTCTGTGAATGAACATTGAATGCTATATGTGAATTGCTAAACTAGATGCCGTAGGCGGCTTGAAAATGAGGCCCGTGGTAGCCCATAGAATGGGATACGGTTGACACCACCCAACTCATATGATGCCATATAGATGCATTGGGCTAGAGTTTCATCACCCGTGCTATGCACCCTTGCCAACAGGGGTTAAGGTGTTGGATGCCTGTGAGAGTGACCATATAAAAGAGAAAAAGAAAAGAAAAGAAAAGAAAGAAATGTCATTGTACCCAAAAGGTGATTATGGACTATAAGCCAGAGAAAAAAAAAGTATTATAAAGGATGGATGCCTCACAGGTTAATCCCAGAGGGCTGGTCGGGTTGACCTTGGTGACTGATGCGGAAACTGATCGGTCCTTTTCGACAACTCAATGGGTGTATCGTGGGAAGGGGTTAAAAGCCCGCACCAGGGATACATGTATTGGGGATTGTAGTAGCACTAACCCGCCTTAGTTTTGATGTTAGGTGGCTAATAAATAAAATGAACTGCATCTCATGTAGGACTCATATGGTTGTGATTGCATGTGCATGCATGGTGATGTTTTCATTCACGGGCTCAGTGGAGCTCACACTCTGTTATATATGTTTTTCTGTTAGATGATCCTATAGGTGGATGTTATTGTGGTGGGAAGGCTTATCTCCCGGAGGTGAGCTATGGTGGTTATGACTGTATTGGTATGGACTCGGGCGGAGGTCATACTGCTGGTGCGTGTGTTTTCAGTGATAGCTGAGGATGACCCTTGAAGGGTGTTGTTGACTCTATTTTGTTCTTGGGACTCCTTTTGTTTTTGTTGGAGTCTCTCTTTTTGTTTTACAGCTTTATTTTTGGGGCTCGGGTTACCTTGCCCTGTTTATATTCTTTTGTATAAAGTTGTATTTGGTAGAGTTAGGAACTGCTATTTCTTTGGGAGTGAGAGAGAGAATGAACAAATATTGTGTTGTATATATATATTTTTTTCTTGTTTTACTTCACTTTTAAAATTTTTAATGTAAATATAGCTTTCCGTAGCACTCTGAGTTTTACATTATGTAATATAGTGGATGTGTGTGTCTATGAATGGATTAACTGCTTCTAGATTCTTGAGATTTGTCGGATTACTACAATGCAATTCGGGTCACCTACCTAATCCTCTCAGGGGGTGGTTTGGGGTGTGACAGAACTTGGTATCAGAGCGAGAAGCTCTTTCTACATTCACTGACAGTGGAATAGGAGTAACAAATTTGCAAGAAAGTAAAACATGTATTAATTAAAAGTTACAGGGGGCAAATATAACTAAAAGATAGAACACAAACATTAAGCTTTAATAAGGACTGAAATGTGGTAGAAGTCATTACATAAAAGTTCAAATTGGAAGCACTACTTCCAAGTACAACTGCGAGGAAATAAACAAAAAAAAAACTACATAAACCTGGTTTAAAAAAAAACTACATAAACCCAGGCTAAAGCAAGAGAACTAAATCCTAGGTAAGAAACTGATGCTGGAAGACTACTCCTGGGGAGGAACATTGCTCGATGGAGGCTGAGTCTGTCAGGAGTCAATGCGATAGTAGGAATCCCAGAAGTCTAGACGCCACTTAAAAGAACCTACTCTCCCCTCCAGGGAAGTGAAGCCCTGATCCATCCGTGTCGACATCTGAGCTAGCTGAGTGTGGAGAACTCGAAACTGTGCCATCATATCATACCAACCATAGGACTCAAGCACTTGAGGTGGCACCTGAGAACTAGAAGCTCCAGTCGGCCCATAGGAAGGTAGATCTCCAAACTATGCACCAGGATCCATCGGATCACCCTCCTGCTCACCCAACTCTGTCCCCTTTGCTGCCTCATGCCCCTCGTCCAGCTCCCCCTTAAACTTAGGATCGCTCTCTGGTTCCCCCTCCATCTTCATCTTCTGGATGGAGGTCTTGCTGATGGGTTTTGACCTGTCACCACCCTCATACTTGCCAGCAAGTGTAACCCCAAAATACTGGAACACAAGAGTCAGGAACTTCCCATAGGGCAGGTTCCCATCTGATGGGTTCTGTGCATGGTAGAGCATCACCTGCATCAGTAAGTAAGGGAGGTTGATCACTAGACCCCCTTGTCGGCCCCCAGTAAGAAATAAGTAATGTATACCCGGAGCTTAGAAATACTACCCCGGTTCCCACCCTTGGGATAGATGTTGTAGGAGATGCATCTGCTGATAATCCTGGCAGTAGGCTTGTAATCCGCTTCAGACTTTGGAATCCCCTCAACTCCAGTCAAAGCTTTGAAGACCGTCCTCTTGGTCTCCAAAGAAAACATATCAGAAATGTCTACCCTAGGCTTGTAGTAACATCTGTCGCCTGTGTCGGGTAGCCCCAAAATCTCTGCTAGAATGGCAGTGGTGAACTTTATGTCTACCCCTTTCACCCTGCTCTCCAATCCAAACCCTTGCACCCCAGAAGCCGGTACAAGGTTGCAATAGAAATACCGAACCCAGTTCGGGTAGCATGATAGCATAGGAGACAACATCGGTGCCAAGCCTAGGGCATTGAATTTGGCATAGAGCCCATACTGGTGGAATTCATCAACTTGCACCACCCTACCATTCACAATATTTTTAGACTTGAACTTCGTCCAATCTTGCGAATGCTCGTACCTAGAGAACCAAAAGAGGTCAAACTCCGGTTCCTCGGACGAGGAATCATCTTCGGGCGATGGAGAGGGTACTACCGAAGGTGAAGAAGGCACTGGGTCAAACCGCAGGCGCTTACGGGTCACTGCCTTCCTCGCTATGTTGTGTCTACCGCTTGTGGACATGGTTGCTACAAGCAAGAAGGGAAAGAAAAGAAGGAATTAGGGCATGAAAAATAGTAAATTAAATCAAGGGAAGGAAAAACATGGACAACAGTCTAATAACAGAGAAAATGCGAAGAAAACTTACCGTAGACTCGTGTAGATGCGTGGGAGACCCGCGAAAATGCTTGGATTTGGTGAGGAATCAGTCACAAAGTCCTATTGAGCACTGCCCTAGGGGTTTGGAGCTCTTAGAATAGATAATGGAATGATAAAATGAGCTCTTGGATTGTTTTAAATTGAGCCCCGATTCTCTGGGCGATTGAGCCAAACGCCCAGAGAATGAAATTTCATCAGGAATTGAAATGTTGGCATATGGGCTTATGATTCCTACAATGTAATGACATGAATAACACTATTAAGGCATTTGTATAATTTTGTGGATAAAAATAATAATAATAAATAAATACATCAATATTAAGCAAAATTACGTAAGTGTATACAAGATAGGATGAGGAAGTAAGAAATTCAAGGAGATAAATTTTTCTTTTTGTATGGCCTAATTTGGGCATAACTATTATGTATAAAGTAATATATGTATACGCTTGGATGTATGAACCTCTGTGTAATTGATGCGTGTGAAAAACCCAACATAGATACATAGGATGTATGGCTGCTAAGTCTTGGGAATTTGGACATTGCTTATAGCATTATGCCTGCAAGTAGGCTCTACCTTACCCATAGTCTAGCTCAACCAAAGTTAAACCCAATAGGCTACAGGGCAAAATAAGAAATTCATACACTGCACCTATCCCTACCTGAGTGGGGTATTAGACCCCGTAGAACACTGTAACACTGTGTGCAACCTCGAGCTGATCCATTTAACTTCCTGTCTATGATTACTTTATTTACCTATAGTACTAAACATGATTTTAAGATAAGTAGCCATAGAAACCTGATACTTAGAAATTCTCCGTGGCAAGACCTGATTGTGGTGTTCGGGCTTGGAGACCCCAGCAACATGCTCTACATTAGGCGATTGAGGAAGAGACTAGCTTGGATTCAAGAGATACAGTCCCGGGCCGAGAAGCGACTGATTGTTTTCTTAGCACTTACAGATACTAGCAGACCAGCGGATCGTGCCATCTACCTTACCTTAGCAGACGAGGTTAGGAGTGATATAGGATACCTATACGTACAGGCTCTTATCACCAGGACGAAGTTGGAGAGACTTGCATGCTAGGTACAGGTATAAGACTAAGTAACCACTACTTAATATAAATCTTTAACATGACATCACACATAACATATCATGGCATAAAATACCTCACAGGCATAAAACTCTTAACATTGACAATTGGTGAATAGCACATCTTACTGGAATGATAACTTTATTACACTGGAACTGTGGAATTGATAATGTGTATGTGATAGTTAGAAATTATAAATTGTTCCCGTTAAGGGTGTGGGAATATTGAACATAAAGCTTCTTTCAAAGAATCAATCATGGTCAATACTAGATCCAACCGAGGTGGTCATTGTGGAAGACGCCCTCGATTTGTCCCAAAAGTTGAGCTACCGGACGGAGCCGAAGCTCAGAACTTTGAAGTATCGGTTACTTCACCAAGGGTACCAATGGCTGCCCAAGCTACTGCTACTGCACCTCAGCCAGGTATGGCAGTCGGAGAGGTGAACACCATCATGACCACCATGATGCGGACCATGCAACAAAACTAGGAGCTACTGGGCCAAATGTCTACACAATTCACGGCCATGATGCAAGAGCGAGCAGTGCCACCACCACCACCCAACCGGCCGATACAATTCCCACCACCTGTGCCTCAACATGCAGCACAAAACTCTACAGCTAAGGTAATGGAGAGATTCAAGAAGCTCCAGCCACCTGCGTTTTCCAAGATAAATTCTGAGGCAATGCAGCCGGAACGATGGATTAGCGCCTTGGAAAAGGCATTTGATGTACATGACTGTATGGATGCACAGAAATTGATATGTGCTGCATATCAGCTACAGAACGAGGTAGAAGCATGGTGGAAGGCAACCAAGCCTAATCTTGAAGCAACTCATCCAAATCCCGCCTGGGAGTAATTCAAAGAAGTTTTCTTTAAGAACTACTTCCCTGAGAGCTTTTGGAGACAAAAAGGAAGCTCAGTTCTCTACACTCGTACAAGGAACCAAAATCGTGTTGGACTACCAGCAGCAGTTTGAAGATTTGTTCCATTTTGCATCGGAACACCTGAAGGGGGAAGCTAGTAAGATAAAGAAATTCGAAAAAGGACTCAGGACAGAGATCGGGTCTATTCTGTCGATTCTAGATATTCAGGACTACGCTCAAATGGTCGACAAGGCAAAGACTATAGAAGACAGATTGAAAGAGAAAGAGAAAGCTACAATGTCGCCCGGCTTGGGCAAGAGGCCAAGTAACTATCAGAATTTTGGATACCCGAACAAGGTTTTTTGAGGAACTAGTTTGAGCCCCAGCCCGACTCAATATCGTCGGCCAGATGTGGGCCAGAACCCTTTCTGCCCCACTTATAACCGGCCTGCCCAACCAACTGCAAGTCAAGCGACAACTGCAGCTTCGCCAGATCGACCTGCAACGAGCCAAGTAAGCTAGGCCGCATCACCGGCCGTGTTGTCCAACAGATGTTACGTGTGCCACAAGGCTATACATATGGCCAGGGAATGCATACACCGTGGATACAACACTTACTCGCCAAACCAGTCCCACGCTCGACCCTTCCAGCCACAGGACAATCAGACTCGAGGAAAAGTGTTTGCACTGACCAATGAAGAAGGGGAGGCGAATCCCGAAGTGATGACAGGTAAGTCCACTTAACACTACTAAATTGTAGGAAATAACCTGTGGATGGAAGAAACTTAATTGCATCCTTAATTTTATACAAACCCTAGAAACCCTGATTGTCTCATCTGCCCCCGCGCGAGTGTTATTCAACTCAGGTGCATCCTACTCTTTTGTTTCCACCACTTTTGTGAGTAGGATGACTGTTCAACCAAGGGACATCGGACACGATTTAGTAGTCAGTACACCGACCGGTAGTGTCGTGAGCCTGAAGGAAGTCTACAACCCCTGTCTGGTGGAAATTTGCGGGAAGAACTTAACCGCCCGTTTGATTAAGTTTGATATGAAGGACTGTGACGTGATACTAGGCATGGATTGGCTATCCGCCTATGGAGTGAACGTCATGTGTGCAGAGAAGAAAATTACATTCAAGTTGGATGATGGCTCGATTTTCACCTACCAGCGAACCGATGAGAAAGCCTAAAAGAATAACTTTATCCACCCTCCAAGCGTGGAAGTTACCATGCATCGATGACCTATTTGATCAATTGCAGAGAGCAAGAGTTTTCTTTAAGGTTGATCTTAGGTCCGGATACCACCAATTAAAGATCAAGAGCGGCGACATTCATAAGACGGCGTTTAGAACTTGATACGAACATTATGAATTTTTAGTACTGTTGTTCAGGTTAACCAATGCCCCCGGCAGTGTTCATAGACATGATGAATGGGAAATTCCATGACGTCTTGGACAAGTTCGCTATTGTATTCATTGACGACATTCTGGTATACTCTAAAAGTGAAGAGGAGCATGCTCGACACCGTACTTTCATGTTGCAGCGACTGCGGGAGCACCAGCTGTTCGCCAAGTTTAGCAAGTGCGAATTTTGGCTCCACCAGATTGGATTCTTGGGGCACATCATCACCAAAGACGGAATCAAGGTAGACCCAGACAAGGTGAAGGCGGTTCTCCAGTGGGAGACTCCGAAGAATGCCACTGAGATCCGAAACTTCTTAGGTTTAGCCGAGTATTACCGTCGATTTATTGAGAATTTCTCGCGCATCTCGGCACCCATGACAAAGCTGACAAAGAAGGGTGCAAAGTCTGAGTGGAACGATGCTTGCGAGAAAAGCTTCCAAGGGTTAAGGAATCGATTGGTGACGACGCCAGTATTGATCATTCCAGGTGGCACCGAAGGAATAGTGGTATACACCAACACATCCCAAACAGGATTGGGCGGTGTATTGATGTAGAAGGGTAAAGTGGTCGTCGATGCCTCAAGGCAGCTGAAGGAACCTGAAAAGAACTACCCCACTCATGACTTAGAGTTGGCTGCGGTAGTCTTCATGTTGAAAATATCGCGACATTATCTCTATGGTGAAAAGAGTGAGATCTCCAGCGATCACAAGAGTCTGAAGTATTTCTTCACCCAGAAGGAGTTGAATATGAGCTAGAGACGGTGGTTAGAATTGGTGAAGGATTACAACTGTGAGATTCAGTACTACCCTGACAAGGCCAACATAGTGGCGGATGCATTAAGCAAGAAATCCCAAACCGCATCCCTCGCTTCCTTGGTTGTAAGCGAGCAACTGATAGAAGAAGCTCAAAAATTTGATCTGGAACTTATAATCGAAGGAACGGCTATGCAACTAGTAGCTATGGATATACAGTCATCGATTCAGGAAGAGATAATTGAAAAGTAGCCCAAAGACCCCGATCTAGCCAAGATAATCTGGAAAGTGCAGCATGGAGTTCATAGGGACCCAGACTTTTCACTGGCCCATAACGGGGCATTAAAATTTAGAGATAGATTGTGCGTGCCTGACGACTATGATGTGCAGGACCGAATTCTTAGGGAGGCACATAATTCACCCTACTCAATCCACCCTAGGAGCACAAAGATGTACAAGGATCTGAAGAAGTACTATTAGTGGATTGGAATGAAGCAGACTGTAGCTATTACGTGTCTGAATGCCTCACCTGTCAGCAAATAAAGGCAGAAAGACACAGGCCGTATGGGTTATTGCAGCCACTCCCTATTCCCGAGTGGAAATGGAAAAGAATTACCATGGATTTCGTGACCAATCTACCCAGCACCAGGAAAGGGATGAATGCAATCTGGGTGATTGTGGACGGACTGACGAAAGTGGCTCACTTTATTCCCATCAGAATAAACTATTCGATGGAAAAGCCCACCCAACTATACATTGAGAATGTAGTCCGCCTACATGGTGTGCCTGTCAGCATCGTATCTGACAGAGAACCCCGATTCACCTCAAGATTTTGGAAGAGTCTACAACAGGCACTGGGATCTCAACTAGATCTCAGCACAGCTTTCCATCGTCAGACGGAAGGACAATCCGAAAGAACTATTTAGACACTGGAGGACATGCTCAAAGCCTGTATATTAGAAATGAAGGACAGTTGGGATGCCCACATACCCTTGGTGGAATTTGCATACAACAACAGCTACCACTCCACCACTGGCATAGCACCGTTTAAAGCTTTATATGGTCAGAAGTGTTGTACACCACTGTATTGGGACGAAGTCGAAGAATGAAAGTATCTTGGGCCCGAAATGATACAAGCAACCTATGAGAAGGTGGATATAATCAGAAAAAAGATCAAAGCGGCTCAATCCAGACAAAAAAGTTATGCCGACAATCGGAGGAAGAATATTTAATTTAGAGTCGGAGAGAAGGTATTTCTCCGAGTATCTCCAACAAATGGGTTGCTACGCTTCAACAAGAAGGGCAAGCTAAGCCCAAGATATATTGGTCCTTACGAAGTCCTTAATAGAGTGGGACCCGTAGCATATCGACTGGCACTACCGCCATCCTTGCAAGGCGTCCATGATGTTTTCCTTGTGTCAATGCTAAGGAAGTACATCAACAACCCGGTACATGTACTCTCAGCTGAACTTGAACAACTGGATGCGGATATGACCTATTAAGAATAGCCAATGGAGCAATTGGACAGAAAAGAGCACAACCTCCGTAACCACACGGTTGCATTCGTCAAGGTTCAGTGGGGAAACTGTCCCATAGAGGAAGCAGCATGGGAACGCAAAGAGGAAATGCGAGCGAAGTATCCCCAACTCTTTGAACTACAAGGTAAACCAATTTTGAGGATGAAATTTTTGTAAGGTGGGGAGAAATGTCAAGCCTGCCCCTGACTGACTGGAATTTTGGATAAAGGACAGGGACCTCTGACTAGTCACCCAAACACACTGTGGAACATCACTCCAGTGGTTAAGTTCAGTGGAGAACCCCCGAGGATGTTCTCCTATATACCTGTCAGAAGATGGATTATAGACCCATGCAGCTGCACTGCCCACAGCATGATGTACAGCATCAGCCCCAGGTACTCTCTCTCCTATCCATAAATGTGAGGCCCACACCTGTTCAGATGTGTATCAGACCCTGGATGAGGTGTTGGTGCAAAGCCCAAACCCTGGGCCAAGCGCATGTGCAAGCATAGGGCCTATACATCAATGTTGTATTCTCTGGGTGATGCACTGGGCGATTGGCCCAAAGCCCAGAGAATCGCCCAGAGTGGCTGAAATGTGTTTTTTTTTTTGGACTCCAGACATGTGGGGACCACCCATACAGACCATGAACACCCTCTAGAGGTAGATGGGAATTTTAGGAACCATTACCCACCCCTGGAACCATGTGGACCCCACCTGTGCTGCCAGAATGGCCCAGAATTCAGTTAAAAATGCATTCTCGAAGAGGGGAGCCCAAGGCCAAACAGACCCCAGTGGGGCCAAGTCTATAAATAAGAGGGGGGCAGTCCTCATTTCGTTTGACTGCCCAACTGGAAGAGTGAAAGAGAGAAAGAGAGAAAGAGAAGGAGAAGAAGAAGGAAGGGAAGAAGGACCAGAGCTGCCATTCTGCATTCTGTCTCAGCTGCACATCATCCCCAGGTAATCGACCTTGCCTCTATGTGCTGTTGTCCCCTGTGTTTATGCCTTGATCACTGCTCTGTTGATGGTGATTCTGGCTAGTAATGCTCAAAACACCTTGGGTTTGCCTTGGGATGCATCATATCTGACATGCAAAGCTATTGCATGTAAGATCTGATCATTATATACATGTTCTTGCTGCTGTTTTACTGCTGAGACTGAAACCAATCTTTGTGCCTAACTACACAACCCAGTTGCACCCAGAATAGGCAGTCTAGGCATGGATCTTTGCATGCAAGCTGATCCTTACTTAGTTTAGTGTAGGATCAGTGTCCTACCATGATATTATATGTAAAAGAGGCCATGCATGCAGCCCAAACCGAATCCTTGAGCTTGAGTTCAGCCTGGACAGCTGTTCTCTGTGGTGTCAGAATAACTCCAGGCTTCCAAATGGGTAAACTAAACCCAAAACCATTGGAACCATTGGATTATACCCTAAATATGGTCCATGACCATCTCACATGCATCCATGATCGATGCCATGGCAGCCCATGCTGCTGAATCCATGAAATCAGCCCAAAACTCGTCTTCAACAGGCTCTGGGCGATGCACTAGGTGATTGGCCCAATCACCCAGTGAAACGCCCAGAGATATATTTTGGACTGAATTGATGTACTATCTTTTTGGGCCTTCACCAATGACCTAAGGGCTGTGTGATGAGGTGGTAAATGACCAAAATGCCCCTCTCCACATATGTTTGCTGACCTCCATACCTTGGGTACCCAAGTGGGCCCCACAGGGCGAGGTAACCATGCCCAGGAATGGTTTCAGCTGAACTACTGGCCTGGGTGTTGGTTTGTATGACTGTCTGGACCATGTACTAACTGACTATACTATTGGATACCAAGTCAGATTTAATTCCATATCTCTGAATGATGCACCGGGAGATAGATCCGAAAGCCCAGTGCAAGACCCGGAGAATTCCAAGTATTATCAATATAAACACAGAGTCAGACCAGTAAGCCTAGACTAACTCTAGGATATTAATACATCTTTGAATATTAATTAACACACATTTATGATCCGATAAATTAGGATTTGATCCCGTGCTCGAGGTGCACAGCCAGACATCGGCTGGAACAGAACCAACAGCTAAACCAGTAGGACCAAAACAAGGTGAGTGACATTACATTATGTAGGTAAATGTAACATGACTAACATGTTAAAATGAGTTATAATATAATACTATTATACTATTTACTTATTTCATCAATTGTCAATGTTGTTAATAAAGATATGTGTGACTGCTAGATTCTGTGAATGGACATTGAATGCTATATGTGAATTGCTAGACTAAATGTCGTAGCCGGCTTGGAAATGAGGCATGTGGTAGCCTGTAGAATGGGATGCGGTTGACACCACCCAACTCATACGATGCCATATAGATGCATTGGGCTAGAGTTTCATCACCCGTGCTACGCACCCTTGCCAACAGGGGTTAAGGTGTTGGATGCCTGTGAGAGTAACCATATGAAAGAGAAAAAGAAAAGAAAAGAAAGAAATGTTATTGCATCGAAAAGGTGATTATGGGCTATAAGCCAGAGAAAAGAAAAGTATTATAAAGGATGGATGCCTCACAGGTTAATCCTAGAGGGTTGGTCGGGCTGACCTTGGTGACTGATGCGGGAGCTTATCGGTCCTCTCCGACAACTCAATGGGTGTATCGCGGGAAGGGGTTAAAAGCCCGCACTAGGGATACATGTATTGGGGATTGTAGTAGCACTAACCCTCCTTAGTTGTGATGTTAGGTGGCTAATAAATAAAATGAACTGCACCTTATGTAGGACTCATGTCGTTGTGATTGCATGTGCATGCATGGTGATGTTTTCATTCACAGGCTCGGTGGAGCTCACACTCTGTTATATATGTTTTTCTGTTAGGTGATCCTACAGGTGGATGTTACTGTGGCGAGGAGGCTTATCTCCCGGAGGTGAGCTATAGTGATTATGATTGTATTGGTATGGACTCGGACGGAGGTCATACCGCTGGTGCGTGTGTTTTCAATGATAGCTGAGGATGACCCATGAAGGGTGTTACTGACTCTATTTTGTTCTTGGGGCTCCTTTTATTTTTGTTGGAGTTTCTCTTTTTGTTTTACAGCTTTGTTTTTGGGGCTCGGATTACCTTGCCCTGTTTATATTCTTTTGTATAAAGCTATATTTGGTAGAGTTAGGAGCAACTGTTTCTTCGGGAGTAAAAGAGAGAATGAACAAATACTGTGCTGTATATATTTTCTTTTTCTTCTTTTACTCCACTTTTAAAATGTTTAATGTAAATATAGCTTTTCGCAGCACTTTGAGTTTTACATTATGTAATATGGTGGATGTGTGTCTGTGAATGGATTAACTGCTTCTAGATCCTTGGGATTTTGCGGATTGCTACAGTGCAATTTGGGTCACCTACCTAATCCTCCCAAGGGATGGTTTAGGGTGTCACATTGCATGATAGAAAATCTATTCGGCTTTGTTTTCTACAAAGATGTCTAAGTTCATCACGATCTTGGATCATATGATGAGACTAAACAAGTATTTTCTAGAATAAAGGCCTTCGGGACACTATTTAATCTTCAATTCAAGACTGAGATCATCTTCGCCTCTCGACCTGACACTTATAGTTCCTTCCTCATGAACTATCATATGAGTAAAGTAAGAATAAACAATGTTTCTGAATTGACCAATATGATTACAAATGCAAAAGGGACACATAAGAAAAATAAGGCAATAGCTCTTATCAATGAGAAGAGTTCTCAATCTTCTAATAATAAGAATAAGAATAAAGCTAAGAAAGCCAAGCCTAGGGGCAAGACACCAACAATGAAAGAGTGAGGGGTATGAAAGAAGAAGACTAAAACTACATAAGGAAATTGTTTCTATTATAGAAAATCTGGTTACTGGAAGTGGAATTGCCATGAGTACCTTGCTTCCTTGAAGAAGGACAAAGCAGAGACAAATACTTTTGAATCTTTTATTTTGACTAAATCTCATCTATTGGTAGGACCAACTGACTTAGGTGTGTGGACTTTGGGTTCACCACACACATCTGCAATATGTTATAGGGGTTTCAGTAGAGTAGAGAGTTAAGAAAGAGTGAGATCTCTGTCCAAGTTGGAATGAGAGATGAGGTCGATGTAGTTGCAGTCGGCACTTTAATTATTCATTGGGAAAATTACACTGCCACCCCCTGAGGTTTGTACTAAATACAGTGCGACCCCCTATATTTTCAAAATATACACCTTGACCCCCCGAGTTTAGGGAACGTATTACACTCAGCTCCACTCCGTTAGAGCATTCTCGTTAGTTGCTGACGCGTTGGCAATTGATGCCTTAAAAGGACAAATATATCCTTAATGGGGTGTGAGCTTACCACTTTGCCCATAGGGCAGCCCAAACTTCACATCCCCTTCCTCAGGCCATCTTCTAGTCCATCACTGACGACCTGCCTCAGGTTCCTGCTGTGGCGATCTGCTGAGGCCATCACCGACGACCTTCGACGAACTCAGACGAAGGCATGCGGACAATGGCTTGGTACTCTACTTCGGGGATTTCAAAACCTGCAATCTTATCTTGATTTGGGCTTTTGAACATAAAAGTAACAGTGTCGGATTCACACACACGGTTCGCCTCGAAACAACGGTTATTGCAATTTAAGTCATTAATGGAAGGTTACGCCGAAGAGCTTCGAACTCCACCAGTCACTCTGATTTCTTTGGTAGGATTTCCGGAGTTTCATTCAACGATCTCAAGTTACCTTCACTCAGAGCAGCCCCCAATCAATACTTTAGCATTGTCGGATTTCTCGAAGATCCCGGTATTGGGTAGGACGCAGAAGAAAACTGTAGATTCTCGTCATCCCGATGGGATTCTGAAGAGTGATTGGTTATTGAAGCATCGAACCAGGGTTTTAGCTGTTGTTGCTGCTTTGTTTAGTTCCGATCAGGTCTCCGGTGATCCTGCAGCGTGGCTACAGGTCTGCACTGATCTTGAACATCTAAAGTACGAGTTTGTTCTTCTTTTACCCCTGTGTTTTCCCCTCAACCCCTCAAATTTATATCCCATTTCTATAACACCTTTCCTTCGATTGGATAGTAGTTCATTCTAGAAATTCGGTAAGCTGGTTTTTCCCCAGACTCTTGATATGGGACAATGCTTTCCAAGGCTTCCAATCCCATATATAAGACTTCTTGTCCTTCTCCAACGGATCTTCCTTAACAAACTGGTTTGGATTTTTGCTCAGAAAAATGGGCTTTCCCTGCAGATTTAGATCTGACTTCAGTTGAAGAGAACTTATCCTTTGGAGGGTTTTAATTGAGATACAATGATTTGCTTAGCAATATCCAAAAACAAGCATGGCAGAGGACAAGAAATCAGTCGCAACACCTCAACCAATATATTCTGCTTTGAAATTCAGAATAAACAGAGTCAAAATGTAACAGACTTGAGACTGAAATCAGAAAATCATTCCTTGATTTTTTATTCCCCCTTTTCATAATCTCAACTTTTGAGGACTTGCTTTTCCTTGGCTTTTTGCAACCCTCGTCTGGTTGGATTTGGTGGCATAGCTATGCCGCTTCCGGTAAATGAGCCTATGAACAATTTTCAAGAAGTGGGACGAAGGTTGCAGCGGTGGTGGGGCAGTGGTTGAAGCGGTGGTGGGGCGGTGGTTGAAGAAGAAGAAGAAAGAAGAAGAGGAAGAAGTAGTGGTGGGTCCCACTTTCTTATGTTAGAAAAATAAAAAAAAAATTAGAATAGGGTTATTTTAATTGAAGGGCAAAATTGTCATTTAAATTTTATACTTAACACCTTCCACTTAAAAGTGTTGGGTGTATATTTTGAAAACACAGGGGGTCGCACTGAATTTAGTACAAACCTCAAGGGGTGGCAGTGTAAGTTTCCCTTATTCATTTTAGTGATACTGGAACATTCACATGAAAAAATTGTTATTATGTATCTGGATTCAGTAGGAATTTAATTTAAGTTTCAAGGTTTATTGATGATGGTTATAATATTTCATTTAATAATGATTTGATCATTAGTTACAACGGTAAATTTGTTGCTTTCCAATTATAGAATGAATAAACTATATTTTCTCAAACCAGTCTTAAATGAATCCAGTCATTCCAGTATGACAGTTAATATAATGAAATGAAAACAATCTTTAGAGAACTAAACATACTTATGGCACCTTAAGCTACGCCATAGTGGAGTGAAAATGATTAACATATCAGTGAAGGATGGACCTCTTGAGAGTATTGAGATGCAACCTTATCTAACATGAATTTTGTCTAAAGGGCAAAATAGTCAGGAAGTCCTTCCTTAAGAAGGGAGGTAGAGCTAATGATATTTTTGAATCATATACTCAGATGTATGTGGACCTATAAATATCCCTGTTAGGTATGGATATCATTATTTTGTCATGTTTACTGATGATTATGCATGTTATGGTAACGTTTACCTAATGCATTAGAAATCAGAAACCTTTGAAAGGTTCAAAGATTTTCAAGCTGAGGTTAAGAACCAATTAGTTGGACAAATCAAATGCCTTAGATGGGATCGAGACGCTGAATACTTGTCTGACGCATTCTTGGACCACATACATATTGGGGGCATCTTGTCACAGCTGAGTTTACTTGGAACACCACAACAAAATGATGTTGCAGAGAGAATGAATTGAACTCTATTGGACACGATTTGATCCATGCTTACCTACTGTCAGCTTCCATTGTCTTTTTGGGGATATGCTTTAGAAATGGTTTACATTCTGAATAGAGTTCCAATTAAGTCTATGCCAAAGACACCTTGTGAGTTATGGAATGGGCTTAAGACCAATCTACAATATCGTAAGGTATGGGACTAGGTTGCACACGTAAAATGATAGTTAACAGACAAAGTTGAATCTAAGACTGACAGATGTCATTTCTTAGGGTATCCCAAAAGAATCATAGATTATTACTTTTATAACATCGTAGAAAAAAAAAGTGTTTATTAGTAAACATGCTACATTCCTTGAGGATAATCAGATCATCCCTAAGTTCAAGTCACTAATAATACAAGAGTTGGATAATCTTGATATATAGACAGTTACAATAGCACTGACTGATTTACCAAAAAACAAAAAACAAAAAACAAAAAAAACAATAGCACTAATCGTTGATATTCCACAACTTGTGGATAAACCTATAGAGCTTAGGCACAGTGGGAGGACAGTTAGACCTTTAGACCGTTTGATTTTTTATAGTTACGGGTCAAATAAAGTAGAAGAGTTCTTTATGATCACTGACTCTACAGATTTGGATCCCAACACCTATTAGGAGGCTATATGAGATGTAAATGCTGATAGATGATTTGATGCTATAAAAGTTGAGTTGGATTCTATATACATTAACAATGTCCGGACTCTAGTGAATCCACCTGAGGATATTAAACCTATTGGGTGCAAATGGATCTACAAGAGGAGAAAAGCATCAATGAGAACGTGGAATGATTCAAAACTCAACTGGAAAGTTACACCTAGCATGAGGATGTTGATTATGATGAAATCTTTTCTTCAGTCGTGATGTTAAAATTCATTCAGATTTTATTATCCATAACAATATACTTTGATTATGAGATCTGACAGATAGATGTCCAGACAATTTTCTTGAATGAACATCTAGAGGAGGAGGATATTTATACGTTTCAACCATAATGATTCATTTCTCCAAGAGAATGAGAACAAAAATGTGTATATTATTGAAGTTGATTATAAACTCAAACAAGCATTTAAAAGTTAGAAGTTAAAACATCAGATTCAATCAAACTATCAAAGACTTTGAATGTAATCAAAACATGAATGAACCTTACCTCTAATCAGTGGGATTCTTTTTGTTTTCTTTTTTATGTTGTAATGATTCTTCCCAGTCCATTGACAAGTAGAAATCTAATCTAACAAGTAGGCAAGCAGCGATAGGTAAGCGTTGCCTTCCTTTACACTTACAGCGAAAAGAATCTAGTGGCCGACATCTTAGCCTATTTGTTGTGCATTATAGGCTTTTTGTGATCTGGCAGTTATCCCCTGTCACATTTTTAGTTCCCTCTCTTAATCTTGACTTGTCGTGGCTTCTTCCACCAGCATTCATTGTGGATATAACACGTGTAAAATTTATACTGGCTGATGATTAATATTGCAGGGATTTCGAATTTCGTAAACGAGATAAGCCTTCCTTGCTTTGTTGTGAAAATTGTGACCCTTCTTGTCCCGTCCGCACCCTGTACATTGCGTTCTCCCACAAGTTAGAAAGCGAGTTGGCGCAAAATGCCATTCTCGTTGAGGATTTTACCATCTACGTTGAGAAGGTGTATTCATTTCTGAAATCTCTTGGGAAATTTTTGCTTCACTCCTTCCTCCCCCAATCCTCTGCTGAACAAATCGTATCTCTGATGGCGGCCATTTCTTTATCTTTTTCCACATTAGGTCAAGCTTCGGATAGAAAAATGATGGTTTCAGCGACTCGATCATTCGCTTCGTCTTTCTATGGTTTCAGATTTCGAACGAACTTTGCCTCTGATCCGAACGTTTTTTGTACCAGGAATTGCAGTCATCGTATGGCTATTCAATGCATGTCAGCTGTATCAGGTGCTTTCTTCTTCAGTCCTTTTTTGCTTCTCTGCTCACAGCCTTAATTAATTTTCAGTTCACCTTTTTCTATGCGATTCTTTGGAAGATATGCATTTTCTGAGATTGAAGTAATGTATTTAAGGTGACAAGCTAAGTTTAACTTACCTTTTGATTTTTTTTCTCTTTAACATTTTGAGAGAACAAACAAGAAACAGAGAACCTTGATGCTTGACAGGGCAACGGGTTCAAATATCAAGATAATGTTTAAAGTGCGAAGAGAATTGGATATTGAACAAGTTATTTCTTTTTATATTTATTTCACTAACCCAAATGGGCACCAATGATGAAGTAATGGAAGATTAAAACGATTCTGAGTGTTACCCAATATAAAAATTTTAATGGGTTTTCCATCGACTAGCATAACCAATATGAGAAGCTTAAAAATTTTATTTGTATCCTTTTTTTCCTTTTTTATGGGAGAAGAACAAGAGGAAAATTTATTTATTTAATATTTTTTTTGAGGTGGTAGGGTGGAGGTTAAAGGTTGTTCATAAGAAAACTGAAGAGTTTAAACTATTGGGTTGCTTATTTTGTTGTTTCAACAGATGCACCCACGGTATCCGAGACAAAGATGAATTTTCTCAAGGCATACAAACGGCCAATCCCTAGTGTATACAATACAGTGCTGCAGGAACTGATTGTCCAACAGCATTTGATGAGGTACAAGAGGACATATCGTTATGATCCTGTATTTGCTCTTGGCTTTGTCACTGTCTATGATCAGCTGATGGAAGGTTATCCAAGTGACGAGGATCGAGAATCCATTTTCAGAGCATACATCCAGGCACTGAAGGAGGATCCTGAACAGTACAGGTCCGTTGGCATTATCTCCTGAGCATTTCCTTTTTTCTTCTTTTTCGTGTCATGTAGCAAACTTGCCTTGGCAGTTATGCTTTTTTAGAAGTATAAATCCATAATTATATCAGTTTTCTGTAACGTAATAACTAAACATTAGTGATCAGTTGATCTGAAACATGTAGAGAGTCCTTACCTGCTCATCCAACTTTTGAGCTTTAGGATTCAGAGACAATGATGTTTTTGACGTTGGTTTCATGGCTTCAATTCCAGCTGCTTTAAAGTAAAGATGGACACATTTTCAGTGTAAGGGTCCCAGTTTCACAGCCCCCTCACACCCCCTCCCCCTGCGTGAAGGAGGGTCGGACTTGGATTGGCCCTAGACAGTGCATGAATTGGCCATCCTCAGACTCAAACCTGTGTCTTTACACTGGCAGCCAAGCTTTTATGGTCGCAACAAGCGCGTCTTTAAGTCCCGCTAAGACAACTGATTTTCATGGTGTTACTGAGGGGAGTGGTGGGTATGTGTGTGTGTGCTTCCTGATTGAGATCAGTGGAGACTGATCCATCCTGGATTCCAATCCTTAAATCTTTGCATGCAACGGAGCTGGGCAACCCTATAAAAAGTTTTAGAGGACTGGTTTTCTTGGTGTTAGTAAAGGGGAGTGGCTCTTCAATCTTTTCTGTTCCACTTTTTTCTGTAACAGGTTTTAGAAGATTGGTTAAAGGGAGAGATCCTCTTTGCGGGTTATTGTGCGCACCTACTTAAGAAATATGGACTATCTGATTCAGGGGAACAGCCATTGGAGATGTGCACTTTGTATTAAAATCAATGGCTTTAATACCATGCCACCAGTCCCCAAATTTATCTTGCAAAAATTAAAGCAGAGGAATTAGAACAGCTAAGCAACTCTTCCAATTGAGAAAAAGAAAATCAAGTCAGTCACATGGCTGTCATCAAGGGATTTTGTTGATCAATGCCACTAGACCGAATTTCTTAATCTCAGAGAGCCATTTTAAGAAGTACAACGGGCGCCAATAAAAGAAAGTTTTCGCATGGACTATTCTAAAATTATTCATTCTGAGGATATATATATATATGACAGCGAAAATTTTAAAATAAAATTGTTGTGAAACTATCAGTTTAATCTAAAATTCTTAAATTGACGCTCTTGCAACTGAAATTAAAAAAAGAAGAGGAATGCAAAAATACAGAATAGGTGAGAATCGATTCATTTCAATTTGAAAAGCAAAAGAAACCCCTTCAAAATTATCCATGAAAAAAATTTGATTCAACAAGAAAGAACATGAATGGAAATAAATCTGAAATTGCATACAGAAGAATTTTCATAACAACAAAAAAAAGTTAATTCTAGGAATTTCAGAATAAAACAAAAATTAACGTATAGATGTAACTGGTACGATACTCTTAAAGAAAAAGAGGGATCTTCACTGAGGACTTCATTTTTCAGTTGAAAACAGAAAAATGTTCAAATGAATAAAAAGAAGAGCAACAATACAAACTGGTGGAAAGAGTTACAGATACAATGACATAAAATATGCACTCTTGATACTTCTAGGTAGGAGATCTACCCTTTAATTTTTGCAGCATATGATTAGATGGAAGAAGAATTCTGGATTTGGTAGCCCCCATGGGAATGCAGCATAATTTTGAAAGAGATCTGATCATTCACCAGGAGGTTGCTATGTTGGAATACTGCTTGTTTGTAGAGTAGATATTAATCATGAAGCTCCTCCAATCTTTCCATGCTCAAGCAGATCTTTGATGACCATATGATGAAAGATTAAATGTTCTCCAGTTAATGTCAGGGAGTGGATTATTCAATTATGTTTGGAAAATTGTAATTGCTTTCCTTTGAGTCCTTTTTGCTAAACTCCATTAGATTCTTTCAGCTAGTGTAGAATCTTCTAAGAATTCTACACCCTAAAGTTGCTGATTGTAGTTGTTACAGAAATGATGCAAAAAAGTTGGAAGACTGGGCCCGTGCACAGAATGCCAGTTCGTTGGTTGAGTTTCCATCTAGAGAAGGAGAAGTTGAAGTGATTCTAAAAGATATTTCGGAACGGGCTGGTGGCAATGGGAGTTTCAGCTATAGTCGTTTCTTTGCAGTTGGGTTGTTTCGTCTTTTGGAGTTGGCAAATGCAACAGAGCCAACTATCTTAGAAAAGGTAAGGCCTCTTGCCACCTTCTGTAGCATGTTTGAAAGACGTTTGTACCTTTTTATCCATTTCCTTGTAGAATCCTTTCCCACAAACTGAAGAATTACTCACAAGCACCAAGTCCTTATTTTCAACTTTTGATTTAGTCTTCTTTTGTTTTATTTTTGCCACCCCCGGGGGGGAAATCAATGAATAGGCTTTGTTAGAAGATATCATTATTGACTTTTGTCTGAGAATATTCTCTCCTGAAATTGGCCAATTATGCAACTGGTCACTATTACATCTTTGACAAATGCTGTCAGTATTTTTCCCTTCTTCTGAACTAGTAAGCATAAATCATGAATTCATATAATGAATCTACATTAACCATTAGGAATAGTTCTGCAAGTAAGCAAACAAATGTTAGCACACATTGATTGGGAAATGAACTGGCCATTTAATGTATCCCATCTAGATCTCTGAGTTCAGAAAGTGACCCATTTTTAGTTTGAAAGAGAGAAAAATTTATTAAAAAGGGTAGTGTTCTTACAGCACAATGCCAAAAAAAAATCGAGCTCCTCTGGCTAAAAGTTTTCCCAACTTAATTAGCTGGTCTTGTTTATCTTCGTATGCTCAAGAAAAATTCCATCAAGTTAATTTTTTTAAAGAATTTCTACGATTCTCCAAGAATAATTATGATTCGATGCCACCTCAAAGCGTTACTTGATTTACCTTAACTTCTAAGCTAGCAAATTCAAATCTCGAGACTAATGCCTAATTTTGTGCCTTTAAAAAGCATTAAGGCTTTAGTTATTCTTTCGTTAGGACAGCCAAAAAATTATGCATACTCCAAGTGAGAAGCCAATTTTCCAACACTAAAGTATAATAAAACTCAATAGATACCTCTGCCTTCCTGTAGGGGCAGTTTCTGCCTTATTGGTTGCCCAAACCATTAAAAAAAAAAAAAACCTTCTCATGACGAAGGACTGAAACAAACCAAAGATGCAAGAAACCAAAGCATATTTCAGGGAAGCTTAGGAACAACAATCCTTAGGTCATTGAGAACAAACTGTACATTTTGTCTGTGTAGCAAACATAAAACTGAAAGTAAAACTGGGCACCACTAATCAACTTAAGCCCTCTACAGACTCAAACTCAGAAAGAGTATGCCCATAAAACTCATGGAGGTTTAACTGATTGAAAAGTATGAGTCTTGAATCATACTGGCTACCTGGCTGACCAATTCTTTGTTATCTCTGCCTACATTATTCTCCCTTTCTATCTATAAATTTGGATACAAGGATAAGTGATGCAATTATCACAAAGATAAAACTGGTAAGTGATGGTTTTTCTGCATGTGGATCATATGTGGGGAAGAAAGCCACCAGGGAGGGGGGGGGGGGGGAGAAATTGTATGAGCTTGTCCTTTTTTTGATATGGTGAAATATTTATCAAGCTCGCTGTGCATCTGCTGTCTAGGTCAAAGAAGAATATAGAGGCAACGCTTATCTGTTCTGCCTTTTAATGTTTTAGAGAGAAAACAAATTGCAGTTTTTAAATTGTAGCTTGACATTCAGTCTTTGTTTCTCTATCAGCTCTGCACAGCCTTAAACATAAACAAAAGAAGCGTTGATCGGGACCTTGATGTATACCGCAACTTACTATCCAAGTTAGTTCAAGCAAAGGAACTCCTGAAGGAGTACATGGACAGGTAAAAAACAGTTTCCTTCCAGACCTAACTTAAATTTAGTCTTTCTATGCATCCATTTCATGCATTTTAAGAATAATACATACTATTACCTTTATTTGGATATAGCTTTAAAACCAATGAAACACTCATACTAAAAGATAGTTGAAGTATGAACACACCTCTGATCCAAACCTTCTGATAGGATTCAAACTACTGATAGAACCATGAAACTTGAAGTTGGAGACCCATGTTTTTCAGTCTCGAATTCTCAAGTTTGTGTTTGTTTCACCTCTTATTGCACATAACAAGTCTAGAATTAGAACATCCGGATGGCCTTTTAGTGCTCTCATCTTCATTGGAATTTTGTTTGTAGTTCATTTTTGTTTCACCTCTTACTGCACATAACAAGTCCAGAATGAGAACATCCGGATGGCCTTTTAGTGCTCTTGTCCTCGGAAGTTTGTTTTTACACTTCAAAGATGCAGGAACATTTCCATGACATAGACAAGCATTAATATACGTCTCTTTGTTGCTCTAATATGCACTTCTGAAATACTCATTTTGCAAGATAATAATACTGATCACTTCTGAAATATTTCACAGAGAAAAGAAGAAAAGAGAAGAAAGGGCAGAATTACCGAAGGCTAATGAGGCCATTGCAAAATGTTTGCGAGAATTCCAATATGCAGGCCAATAAGTCAATTCTATGAGCTCTACCATGTACTCCAAGAATTTTCAACTCTGATTTTCTTATGTCTTTTGAGGCAGAGCACCTCCTCCCAGTTTCAGGCATCATTTATCTAGATAAAAGTTTGTATTCCCAATATATCATTTACTGTAATCCAGAAGTAGATGCATTTTTCTGTAATCACTTAACCTTTGTCTTCTCCAACCGGCACCCCCTTCCGGTGGGGAGCCCTATATTTCTTCATGTATTTAACTAATGTCAACTACTGTATGGAAACTGCATATGGATTGTCTACTGTCTGACATGGATCCTGGTTTTTCTGGTCTCTTTTATCTTTTTTCTTGTTATCATGTTTTTTCATCCTTATTTGGATAGGGCATCCCCTATATGCGACGCGTTGCATCGACCCCCGGATGCGGTGATAAGTAGGCAAGGGCATGTGAGAGGAAATTTACCAACTCAGGAACAAAGATTTAGATTACCTTCCTTGAACATTGGTTCCTTAACGGGTAACAGCCTGGAGTTTATTGATGTTATGAGGAGACAAAGGATTAATATCTCATGTATCCAAGAAACTAGATGGAGGGCTAACAAAGCTAAGGTGTTGGACGACTTCAAACTTTGGTATTTGGGAGATCAAAGTAATAGAAGCGGAGTAGGCATAATAGTGGACAATGACCTAAAGAATGATGTGGTGAAGGTAAAAAGAATGGGAGATAGGATTATATCCATCAAAATGGTGTTGGAGAAAAATGTTGTCAATATTGTTTGTGCATAAGCACCTCAAATAGGATTGGATGAAAATACTAAGCGTCAATTTTTGGATCACATGGATGATTTAGTGTAGAGTTTGGTCAAGAAGAATCGGTTATTATTGGAGGTGACCTGAACGGTCATGTTGGAAGGCATCGTAGAGGCTATGAAAGTGTCCATGGAGGCTTCGGAGTTGGGGAAAGGAATGAAGAGGGGACATGAATGAAGAGGGGACATCAATTTTAGTCTTTGCGGTTGCCTATAATCTATTTATTGTGAACATTATCTTCAAAAAGAGGAGCACTTAGTTACCTACTAAAGTGGAAATCATACCAGTCAAATTGATTCCTTCCTAACTAGAGGGGCAAACAGGAGGTTGAGTAAAGATTGTAAGGTCATTCCTAGGGAGAGTCTAACAACCCAACATAGACTGGTGGTCTTGGATTTGTGTTTCAGCACTCAGAAGCGTAGGAGGGAGCCTAAGTACTCTAAGATAAGGTGGTGGAGATTAAAGGGGGAGTCCCTAGGTACATTTACTGATAATGTGTTCAAACAAGGGAAGTGAGACTTTGAGAGAGACACCAATGTCATGTGGAACGAGACGATGACTTGTATTAAAAGGGTTGCCAAAGAAGTCCAAGGTGTCAAGCCTGCCCCTGACTGACTGGAAATTTTGGATGAAGGACAGGGACCTCTGACTAGTCACCCAAACACACTGTGGAGCATCACTCCAGTAGTTGAACCTCCGAGGATGTCCTCCTACATACCTGCCAGAAGATGGATTGTAGACCCATTCAGTTGCACTACCCACAACATGATGTACTGCATAAACCCCAGGTATTCTCTCTCCTATCCATAAATGTGGGTCCCACACCTGTACAGATGTGAATTAAACCCTGGGTGAGTTGTTGGTGCAAAGCCCAAGCCCTGGGCCAAGCACCTGTGCAAGCACAGGGCCTACACAACATTGCTGTATTCTCTGGGTGATGCCCTGGGCGATTGGCCCAATCACCCAGAGAATCGTCCAGAGTGGCTGAATTGTGTATTTTGGACTCCAAACATGTGGGGACCACCCATACAGACCATGAACACCCTCTAGGGGTAGATGGGAATTTTAGGAACCATTACCCACCCCTGGTACCATGTGGACCCCACCTGAGCAGCCAAAATGGCCCAGAATGCAGTCCAAAATGCATTCTGGAAGAAGGGGCTGGCAGCCAAACAGGCCTTGGTCATGGCTGGCCTATAAATAGGAAGGCCAGCCCAAAATAGAATTCTTGCTACTGTTCAAACCATGGAGAGAAAAGAGAGGAAAGAAAGAGAGAAAGAAAAGAGAAAAGGAGAAGAAGAGGAAAGGAAGGAGGAGAGCACCGAGCTGCTGCATCTAGCCCTCTGTTCCTGTAGCCCATTTATCCTCAGATAACCATTTTCCACCTTATGCTACTGCCCTCTGTATATCTCTATGGATCCCAGCTCTGAGATGGTGTATCTGGCTAAGGAAAGCCCAGAACACCTGGGGGCTGCCTTGGGATGCCTCAAATTTGACATGCAAAGCTATTGCATGTAAGATCTAAGCATTTTATATGTGATTTTGTTACTGATATACTGCTGAGACTGAAATCAGTCTCTGTGCCAAACTGCACTACCCAGTTGCACCCAGAACAGGCTGTCTGGGCATGGATCCTTGCATGCAAGTTGATCCTTGCTTGGATTTGTATAGGAACAGCTTCCTACCATGAATCTATACGTAAAACTACCCTTGCATGCAGCCCAAACTGTGGCTCTGAGCTGAAACACAGCCTGGGCTGCTGTTCTCTGAGCTGTCTGGACAGCTCCTGGTTTCCAAAGGGATGAACCTAGCCAAGGACCACTGGAACCATTGGATTCCACTCCAAATGTGGTCCATAATCATCCCACATGCATTCTAGATCGACCCCTTGACTGCCCATGCAGCAAAATCCAAGAAACCAGGCCTGATTTCGTCTTAAACAGGCTCTGGGCGATGAACTGGGCAATTGGCCCAATCACCCAGTGAATCGCCCAGAGATTAATTTTGGGCTGTATTGCTGTCCAATCTCTGTGGGCCTTCACCAATCGGCTATATACAGTTTATGGAGGTGGTAAATGACTAAAATACCCCTCTTCACATCTGTTTAATGATATCCATACCTTGGGTACCCAAGTGGGCCCCATAAGGCTGGTAACCATGCCAGGGTTGGTCTAGTTGAACTGCTGACCTGGGAACTATTTTGTATGACTATCTTGACCATGTACAACTGACCATACTGTTATATACCAAATCAGACCCTATTCCACATCTCTGGATGATGCACCGGGACATGGACCCGAAAGCCCAGTGTAAGACCCGGAGAATTCCAAGTAACACCAGGCTGAACACCGAGTCAGACCAGTGAGCCTAGACCAACACTAGGTTATCCAAAATAGCTTTGAATATTAATTAACACATTTTTTATTTAATAAATTAGGAATTGATCCCGTGCTCGAGGTGCACAGCCAGACACCAGTCGGAACTGAACCAACAACTGAACCAGTAGGACCAGACCAAGGTGAGTGAAATTACACCGTGTATGTAAATGTAACATAACTAATATGCTGAAATGAATTATAATATAATAATATTATGCTGTTTACTTATTTCACAAATCTTGAAAAAATGAAACAAAGATATGTTGACTTTTGAACAAAGATATGTTGACTATTTGAATAGACGTGACCCCCCCCTCCCCCCCCCCCCCCCCCCCCCCCCCCCCCCCCCCCCCCCCCCCCCCCCCCCCCCCCCCCCCCCCCCCCCCCCCCCCCCCCCCCCCCCCCCCCCCCCCCCCCCCCCCCCCCCCCCCCCCCCCCCGCCCCCCCCAGCCCCCCACCTTGCGGCTCCGGGCTAGAACTCCTTCCGCTCCTACTTATAACCGGGCTCGCCCAACCAATTGCAAGTCAAGCGACAATCGTAGTTTCGCCAGCCCGAATTCGCGCAACTGCAGCCAAGTGAGCCAGGACATAAGGCAGACATATGGCTAGGGAATGCATACACCGCGCATACAACACTTACTCGCCAAACCGGGCCCCATGCTCGACCTTTCCACCACGGGATAATCGGACTAGAGGAAAAGTGTTCGGCACGACTAACGAAGAAGCGAGGCAAATCCCAAAGTAACGATAGATAAGTCCACTGAACACTACTAAGTTGTAGGGAATAACCTGTGGATGCAAGAAACCTAAATTTTATACAAACCCTCGGTACCCTGATTGTCTCATCCGTCCCTGCGTGAGTACTATTTAACTCAGGCGCATCCCATTCTTTTGTTTCCACCACCTTTGCGAGTAGGATGACTGTTCAACCAAGGGACATTAGGCATGATTTAGTAGTCAGTACACCGACTGGTAGTGTCGTGAGCCTAAAGAAAATCTACGACCCCTGTCTGGTAGAAATTTGTGGGAAGAACTTGGCCGCACGTCTAATTAAGTTCGATATGAAGGACTTTGACGTGATACTAGGCATGGATTGGCTATCCGCCTATGGAGCGAACGTCATGTGTGCGGAGCAGAAGATTACATTCAAGTTAGATGATGGCTTGGTTTTCACCTATCAAAGTGAACCGATGAGGAAGTCCAAAAGAATAACCTTATCCGCCCTTTAGGCGTGGAAGTTGCTGGATGATGGATGTCAAGGCTATTTAGCCACGGTAATGGATACCGAGGCAAAGATAAAGCCCTTGGAAGAGCTTGACGTCGTTAGAGATTTTTCGATGTTTTTCCAGAAGATCTGACCCAGCTACCGCCTGATCATGAGACAGAGTTCACAATCGATCTGATTCTTGGTGCGGCACCAATATCCAAGGCACCATACCGAATGGCACCCATTGAGTTGAAAGAGTTACAGGTCCAGTTACAAGATCTGTTGAAGAAGGGTTTCATACGACATAATGTGTCTCCCTGGGGAGCACCCATGCTATTCGTGAAGAAGAAGGATGACAGTATGCGTCTGTGCATCGATTATCGAAAACTAAATAAACTGACAATCAAGAATCGATACCCGTTGCCACACATCGATGACCTATTTGATCAACTGCAGGGAGCAAGAGTTTTCTCCAAGATTGATCTTAGGTTTGGATACCACCAACTGAAGATCAAGAGTGGTGATATTCATAAGACGGTGTTTAGGACTCGATACGGGCATTATGAATTCTTAGTACTATCGTTCGGGTTAACTAATGCCCTAGCAACATTCATGGACATGATGAATAGAGTGTTCCATGATGTGTTGGACAAGTTCATCATTGTATTCATCGACGACATCTTAGTATATTCTAAGAGTGAAGAGGAGCATGCTCGACACCTTACCTTCATGTTGCAGCGATTGCGGGAGCACCAGCTGTTTGCCAAGTTTAGCAAGTACGAATTTTGGCTTCACCAGATTCGATTTTTAGGGCACATCGTCACCAAAGACGGCATCAAAGTAGACCCAGAGAAGGTGAAGGCGGTTCTTGAGTGGGAGACTCCGAAGAATGCCACTGAGATCCGAAGCTTTTTGGGTTTAGCCGGATACTACCGCCTGTTTATTGAAAATTTTGCGCGCATCTTGGTGCCCATGACAAAGCTAACACAGTAAGGCGCAAAGTTTGAGTGGAACGATGCTTTCGAGAAAAGCTTCTAACACTTAAGAAATCGATTGGTGACGGCGCCAGTTTTGACTATTCCAGATGGCACCGGAGGAATGGTGGTCTACGCCGATGCATCCCGAACAGGATTGGGTGGCGTATTAATGCAGAAAGGTAAAGTGGTCGCCTATGCCTCAAGGCAGCCGAAGGAACACGCAAAGAACTACCCCACTCATGACCTAGAGTTGGCTGCGGTAGTCTTTGCGTTGAAAATATGGCGGCATTATCTCTATGGTGAAAAGAGTGAGATCTTCAGCGATCACAAGAGTCTGAAGTATTTCTTCACCCAGAAGGAGTTGAATATGAGACAGAGACGGTGGTTAGAATTGGTGAAGGACTACGACTGTGAAATCCAGTACCACCCTGGCAAGGCCAACATAGTGGCGGATGCGTTAAGCCAGAAATCCAAAACCGCATCCCTCGCTTCCTTGGTCGTAAGTGAGCAACTGATAGAAGAAGCTCGGAAGTTTGATCTGGAACTTATGATCGATGGAACGGCTATGCAGCTAGCAGCTATGGATATACAACCGTCGATCCGGGAAGAGATAATTGAAAAGCAGCACAATGACCCCGATCTAGCCAAGATAATCTGGGAAGTGCAGCATGGTGTCCATAGAGACCTAGACTTTTCACTGGCCCATGACAGGGTATTAAAATTCAGAGACAAATTGTGCATGCCTGACGACTATGAGGTGTAGGACCGGATTCTCAAGGAAGCACATAACTCACCCTATTCAATCCACCCTGGAAGCACAAAGATGTACACGGATTTGAAAAAGTACTATTGGTGGATTGGAATGAAGCAGACCATAGCGATATACGTGTCCGAATACCTCACTTGTCAGCAAATAAAGGCGGAAAGACACCGCCCATATTGGTTATTGCAGCCACTCCCTATTCCCGAGTGGAAGTGGGAACGAATTACCATGGATTTCGTAGCTAATCTACCCAACACCAGGAAAGGGATGAATGCAATCTGGGTGATTATGGACGGACTGATGAAAGAGGCTCACTTCATTCCCATCAGGATAAACTATTCAATGGAAAAGCTCACCCAACTATACATCAAAAATATAGTCCGCTTACATGGCGTGCCTGTCAGCATTGTATCCGATAGGGATCCTCGATTCACCTTAAGATTTTGAAAAAGTCTGCAAAAGGCATTGGGATCTCAATTGAATCTTAGCACGGCTTTCCATCCACAGACTGACGGATAATCCGAAAGAACAATTCAGACTCTGGAGGACATGCTCAGAGCCTGCATATTGGAAATGACGATAGTTGGGATGCCCACATACCCTTGGTGGAATTTGCATACAACAACAGCTACCACTCCACCATTGGCATGGCACAATATGAAGCTCTTTATGGTCGAAAGTGCCGGACCCCTTTGTACTGGGACGAAGTCGGAGAACGGAAGTATCTTGGGCCCGAGATGATACAAGCAACCTGTGAGAAGGTGAATATCATCAGAGAAAAGATTAAAGCGGCCCAATCAAGACAGAAGAGTTATGTCGACAATCGGAGGAAGAATATTGAATTTAGAGTCAGAGAGAAGGTATTTCTCTGAGTATCTCTAACAAAGAGATTGCTATGCTTCAACAAGAAGGGTAAATTAAGCCCAGGATTTATTGGTCCTTACAAAGTCCTCAACAGAGTGGGACCCATAGCGTATCGACTAGCATTACCGCCATCCTTGCAAGGCATCCATGATGTTTTCCATTTGTCAATGCTAAGGAAGTACATCAACAACCCGGCACATGTACTCTCATCTGAACCCGAACAATTGGATGCGAATATGACCTATGAAGAGCAGCCAACGGAGATATTGGACAGAACGGAACATAACCTCCGTAACCGCACGGTCGTATTCGTCAAGGTTCGGTGGGGAAATTATCCCACAGAGGAAGCATCGTGGGAATGTGAAGACGAAATGCGGGAAAAGTATCCCCAACTATGTGAGCTACAAGGTAAGCCAATTTCGAGGACGAAATTTTCGTAAGGTGGGGAGAAATGTCAAGCCTGCCCCAAACTAACTGCAAATTTTGGATGAAGGACAGGGACCTATGACTAGTCACCCAAACCCACTGTGGAGCATTACTCCAGTAGTTGAACCTCTGAGGATGTCCTCCAACATACCTGCCAGAAGATGGATTGTAGACCCATGTAGTTGCACTGCCCACAGCATGATGTACTGCATAAACCCCAGGTATTCTCTCTCCTATCCATAAATATGGGGCCCACACCTGTACAAATGTGTATTAAACCCTGGGTGAGGTGTTGGTGCAAAGCCCAAGCCCTGGGCCAAGCACCTAAGAAAGCACCTGTGCAAGCACAAGGCCTATACAGCATTGCTGTATTCTTTGGGCGATGCACTGGGCGATTGGCCCAATCACCCAAAGAATCACCCTGAGTGGCTGAATTGTGTATTTTGGACTTCAGACATGTGGGAACCACCCATACAGACCATGAATACCCTCTAGGGGTAGATGGGAATTTTAGGAACCATTACCCACCCCTGGTACCATGTGGACCCCACCTGAGCAGCCAGAATGGCCCAGAATGCAATTAAAAATGCATTCTGGAAGAAGGGGATGGCAGCCAAACAGGCCTTAGTCATGGCTGGCCTCTAAATAGGAAGGCCCCAGCCCAAAATAGAATTCTTACTACTGTTCAAATCATAGAGAGAAAAAAGAGGAAAGAAAGAGAGAAAGAAAAGAGAGAAGGAGAAGAAGAGGAAAGGAAGGAGGAGAGCACTGAGCTGCTGCATCCAGCTCTCTGTTCCTGCAGCCCATTCATCCTCAGGTAACCATTTTACCACCTTATGCTGCTGCCCTCTATATATCTCTATGGATCCTAGCTCTGAGATGGTGTATCTGGCTAAGGAAAGCCCATAACACCTGGGGGCTGCCTTGGGATGCCTCAAATCTGACATGCAAAACTATTGCATGTAACATCTCGAGAATTTTATATGTGATTTTATTATGCGATATCACTTGAGACGAAACCAGTCGTGCGATCGCACGCCTGTTGCACCTGACAGCAGTTTGGGCATGGATCCTTGCATGCAAGTTGATCCTTGCTTGGATTTGTGTAGGAACAGCTTCCTACCATGAATCTATATGTAAAACTACCCTTGCATGCAGCCCAAATTGTGGCTCTGAGTTGGAACACAGCCTGGGCTACTGTTCTTTAAGATGTCTGGATAGCTCCTGGTTTCCAAAGGGATGAATCAAGCCAAGGACCACTGGAGCCATTGGATTCCACTCCAAATGTGGTCCATAATCATCCCACATACATTCCAGATCAACCCCATGGCTGCCCATGCAGCAAAATCCAAGAAACCAGGCCTGATTTCGTCTCAAACAGGCTCTGGGCGATTGGCCCAATCACCCAGTGAATTGCCCAGTTATTAATTTTGGGCTGTATTGCTGTCCAACATTTGTGGGCCTTCACCAATGGGCTATATACAGTGTATGGAGGTGGTAAATGACGAAAATACCCCTCTTCACATCTGTTTAATGATATCCATACCTTGGGTACCCAAGTGGGCCCCACAAGGCTGGTAACCATGCCAGGGTTGGTCCAGTTGAACTGCTGACCTGGGAACTATTTTGTATGACTATCTTGACCATGTACAACTGACCATACTATTATATACCAAATCAGACCCTATTCCACATCTCTGGATGATGCACCAAGACATGGACCCGAAAGCCCAGTGCAAGACCCGGAGAATTCCAAGTAACACTAGACTGAACACCGAGTCAGACCAGTGAGCCTACACCAACACTAGGTTATCCAAAACAGCTTTGAATATTAATTAACACCTTTTTGATTTAATAAATTAGGAATTGATCCCGTGCTCGAGGTGCACAGCCAGACACCAGCCGGAACTGAACCAACAACTGATCCAGTAGGACCAGACCAAGGGTGAGTGAAATTACACCATGTATGTAAATGTAACATAACTAATATGCTGTAATGAATTATAATATAATAATATTATGCTGTTTACTTATTTCACAAATCTTGAAAACTGAAACAAAGATATGTTGACTTTTGAATTCTGTGAATGGGCATTGAATGCTGTATGTGAATTGCTAGACCAGATGTCGTAGCCGGCTTGGAAATGAGGCCTGTGGTAGCCCGTAGAATGGGATGCGGTTGACACCACCCGACTCATACGATGCCATATAGATACATTGGGCTAGAGTTTCATCACCTGTGCTACGCTCCCTTGCCAACAGGGGTTAAGATGTTGGATGCCTGTGGGAGTGACCATATGAATGAGAAAAGAAAAGAAAAGAAAGAAATGTTATTGCACCGAAAGGGTGATTATGGGCTATAAGCCAGAGAAAAGAAAAGTGATAAAAAGGATGGATGCCTCATAGGTTAATCCCAGAGGGCTGGTCGGGCTGACCTTGGTAACTGATGCGGGAGCTGACTGGTCTTCGCCGATAACTCAATGGGTGTATCACGGGAAAGGGTTAAAAGCCCGCACCAGGGATACATGTATTGGGGATTGTAGTAGCACTAACCTGCCTTAGTTGTGATGTTAGGTGGCTAATAAATAAAATGAACTGCACCACATGTAGGACTCATATGGTTGTGATTGCATGTGTATGCATGGTGATGTATTTCATTCACGGGCTCGATGGAGCTCACACTCTGTTGTATATGTTTTTCTGTTAGACGATCCTACTGGTGGATGTCACTGTGGCGGGGAGACTTATCACCCGGAGGCGAGCTATGGTGGTTATGATTGTATTGGTATAGACCCGGACGAAGGTCATACCGATGGTGCGAGTATTTTCTGTGACAGTTGAGGATGACCCTTGAAGGGTATTGATGCTAACTCTTTTTGTCTTGGGGACTCCTTTTGTTTTTGTTGGAGTTTTTCCCCGTTTTACTTTTCAACTTTCTTTTGGGGCTCGGGCTACCTTGCCCTGTATATATTTCTTTTGTTAAGAGTTGTATATGGTAGAGATAGGTACTACTGTTTTCTTTGTGGATGTGAGAGAGGGAATGGACAAACATAGTATTGTGTATATTTTCATTTCCTGTACTGCTACTCTTTTTAAGTGTTTTAATGTAAATATAGCTTTCCGCAGCACTTAGAGTTTTACATGATGTATTATGGTGGATGTGTATGTCTGTGAATGGAGTAACTGTTTCTAGATCTGTGGGATTTGGCGGATTGCTGTTATGCAATTCGGGTCACCTACCTAATCCTCCCAGGGGGTGGTTTGGGGTGTGACACTAGGGGAAGCAAAGGCTAGACGTCAGACCCCTAGGGAAACTTGGTGGTGGGATGTTGAGGTCTAAGTAACCATCAAGACCAAGAAAGAGTGGTTTAAGACATGACAACAAACTAAATAAACAAAAGATAAAAAGAGTATTGAAGCCAGAAACGAGGCCAAAAAGATTTTGGGGAAGGCTAGGGCAAAGAAATATGAGGACCACTATCGTAATCTAAACACAAAGGATGGGGAGAAAGTTATGTATAAGATGGCTAAAATAAGATAAAGGAAAAATAGAGATTTTGACCCTGTGAGATGTATTAAAGGTGAGGATGGAAGAGTACTGGTAAGAGACAAGGACATTGTGAGGAGATAAGATGAGTACATTTGTGAACTATTAAATGGATATAGCTTGATTATGAACGACCCGGATGATTGCATTATTCATCAAGACACCACACGTCATAGATATGTTTGAAAGTTGGTGTGGCGAATGTTAAAGAAGCCTTAAGAAAGATGAAAGTAGGCAAGACACTGGGCAAAGATGAGATCCCAATTGAAGTGTGAAGGCCCTAGGATTTTGTGGGGTATATTGGTTAACTAAGTTGTTTAACAAGATTATAGACTCACGGAAAATGCTAGATGATTATAAGAGAAGCATTGTAGTGTTGATCTACAAAAATAAAGGTGATATTCAAAGCTGCAATAACTATAGAAGCATAAAACTAATGAGTCACACTATGAAACTATGGGAGAAGTGTATTGAAGCCCGCCTGAGAAGAGAGACACATATCTTGAAGAACCAATTTGGTTTTATGCCAGGTAGATCCATGACAGAAGCTATTTACCTACTGAGGAGGCTCATGGAAAGATGTAGAGCTAGTAAGAAGGATCTCCATTTGGTCTTTATTGATCTTGATAAAACCTATAACAGAGTCCCTAAAGACTAAATCTAGCATGTTCTCGTGAAGAGAGGAATTCCTTGCCCTGCTTTACTATCTTTCTTTGGCACAGGGACAATATTTTAGAGCCATTGGGAGTAATGTACCACTTGCAGAAAATCTGCATCCCATTGCTTTACAAGTTCTTATCTTATCTTTGCATTCCATTCTGAACACATTCTTCTGGGTTTCTGTTTGATGGGTTGAGCATCCGAGACAATAGACAAGTGATGTTGCATTATTCTAGGATTTATACCAGGCATATCCTTATATGACCAAGCAAAGACCTCTTCAAACCTTTCCAATAAGGCAATCAACTAGGCCACTTCTTCTTCATTGAGAGATGAACCAATCTTTACCATTCGAGGGGCACTGATTCGATCCCAAGTTAATAGATCGGGAATCCTCACGGATGTTACGAGCCTTTATTTTCTTCAATTGTTTTATCATATCCTGATATCCCTAAGATATTTCATCTGAGTCCTCATCATCATTGGGGGAAGGAAGAGATAAAGAAAACAAGATATATTTGGAATCAGTGATTTCATTCATGACCAAAGGAGTTACAACTGACTCAAAACCTTGGAAAAAAACTGACTCATTTACAAACTCAAAAAAAAGACTTAGGAAAAGTCAGACTCAGGACTAGTTACATTCACAGACTCTTATAAATAGAAATTTTGACCATTACTTGCCCAGTTCAACAAAAGTTCATCGGCAATACAGATTAACAACTGCAGCTGTGGACCCTCTTTATCCTTGATAAAGAGCATGTCTATCTCGAACATGTCACTAATGTTGATGTCGTCATCCTCTTTCTTAAACTTGACCTTTGCTAACTCATGTGCAACCCAGCCGATCTCATCTTTGAAAAAAATCTTGAAACCAGGCCTGATTTGTGCCATAGCTTTCTCAAACCACGGTTCAGAATTCCCACAGTAGGGAAAATCCTCTCCTTCTCTGACGAAGTAACCGTTCAATGTCTTGAAATAAGGTTGCATACCCTTCTTGGACCTAGTCCTCTTGTATATTTTCCCCTGGTACCCTAGCCCAGAGGTACCTTCGTTAAACGAGAAGTTTGGCATTTGGGGAACACCCTGCTGATTCTTCCCTAATCCAGACCTGAAAAGTATTTCATGCCTCTCATAATCTTGAGTATAGCCGTATTCCACTTTCCTGAGTAACGTATTGATATGAGTTGATCTCCCTTGCTGAGAATCATACAGACGCCACCTATTTCAAAACCGCCTAGTTGCACTTCTTACCCCAGGGCTTTCCCTTCTTCTATGTTGGCCAAGGTGTTAACAAATTTGGAGTCTTTGAAAATTATAATGACCTTGTTCTCATTGATGAACTTGAGCTTCTGATACAAAGTAGAAGCTATGGCTTCCTTTTAGTGTAGCCATGGACATCCCAACAACATGTTGAAAGAAGCCAAAATGTCAATTATCTGAAAGTTGTAGTGAACTTGGTAGGTCCCAACTGGAAGTCCACTGTAAGTATCCCAAGGACTTCTCTCTTGGAATTATTATATGCTCTGATAGTCTGACTGGAGGGTTTCATTTGGGCCAGGTCAAGCCCAATGCAACTAGCAGTCTTCAGGGGCAACACATTCAAGGCTGACTCATTATCTATCAAAACCTGAGGAACCTGATTCCCATTGCATTCAACAGTAACATGTAGAGCTCGGGTATGCATTATTCCTTCTGGTGGCAAATCCATCTCTGAGAATAGAAGGGACTGGTGTGCATAACTGGTCCCCACGATTTGTGGCAGTTTCTCTAAATTTATATCCATTGGCACTTGTACTTGCGAGAGAGAATTCAAAACTGCCTCCTTATGTGTAGGGGATTAACAACCCCCCGGATGGAGATGTTAGCTTGTACCTTCTTCAGCTGTCCCAATACCTAGTTCTTCGGAACCATAGGAGTATCTTATTGACTTTGTCCTTTTTCTAGCATGGTTGACTTCTCGACTACCAAGCTCTTTGGTTTGAAAACCTTCCCACTTCTGGTTTCTGCTACCACTGGGTTTGTACCCTTGATGATGAGCCTGACAGGCCATTCCTCCTCCACACCAGTTTTCGGTGATAACTAATGTACCAACCATGGGATAATCAGTTGTTTGTTTCTATATGGCTTGGTTTGGTGGATTTCTTAACAAATCCTGGGCTAAGTTTTTTGTACGGTGCCAGCGCAGGCGATGCCTCTTCATATGCCCCCATGCAACGTTGGCTGTCTAGCATCAGCCAGCCTATCATCGGCGCTGGTGATGTCTCTACGTGGGTCGTCCAACACTCTTTGAGTGTGTCTCTTAAAGGGACATATCCCTTGGGAAGGGTGCTTCCGAGGGGTCCTTTATAAATAGAGGATGTTTTGGACACTTGATGGGATGAATTCTAAGTGTTCTACACACTCTCTTGTACACAAACTCTCTCAAACTATCTCTTTAGTGTTGCCTCCATTTTCACTATTTTGAGAGGTCTTCCTATTACATTTTGTTGGGCACATGGTAGTTGGTGTTATCATTGTTCTCAACACAGTCAGGATCAACACACGAGCACAGAATAATCATCTATTTAGCATATGTCACTCTCTCCCCATTTGACAACAAGTCCAAATGATACAAATTGAACTCCCCTAGAGTTCATACAGGAATAGATGTGACAATCTAAAACTCCTCTTATAAATGTGCCAAACGAACTCTACTATGGGAGTGCCAACCACATCTTTCCAATCCCATAAAGATAGAAAATTCCTCCTATGCATGACATCACTAGGTATACAATCAATATGAATATCATTCTTTCACATATAACTACATTCTTCATCATTAGCAACTCATCAACTATGCTCTCTCCTTTGTATAGACATGTCACTCCTCATCTGATGATGACTCATCCATGATGGAAAAATCACAAAGGAATTGTATATATGATGTACACTGATGATCCCAAGCACTATATGTCACCCCCCCATTCCAAGTAGGATTAAAGTATAATAAAAGGGGTGACTAGGAGGACACGTGTCAGCCCAATATGCTACCAGGATCACAGATACAGTGTCCCAATCCACATTCCTAAACTAATACTAAAACACATTAATATCAGAGTGCGAAAGGTAAGAACTATTACATTTCCAATGATAAAAATATATGGAAACGTTAAATTAATAGTTACAAGATGTTCACAGGCTAAATAATAAAATACTATAATTAATACATTTCCCTATGACCATCTGATAACTACAAAAGGATATAACAATAAATGTTTATACACAGGCTCTAAGCCCCAAAATAATAAAAAAGGGACCAAGTCCCAAGTATCATCATGACCCATAGGCACAATCATTACACAGGCATCCGTCGCCATGTTCCTCCATCACGGTCTCTAGATCCACAACATCGATCTCATCATAGCTCAAGGTTTGAACCTCGAGACCAGCAAAATAGCTGTCATCTGCACCAAAGTCTAAAAAGTGTGTATAGAAGGGGGTTAGCTCCACTGAGCCAGTGAGGGGATGGGGATTGCACAAACACACAGTTCATACATAGTCCATGATGCATGTAATGTTAAATACATTTTTCCATCTAACACGTAATTTTATGTCAAAGGTATATGCTACTGTGATAACTCGGGTAGCACCGTGGGTCACTTATATTATCACCACAATGAAACCTCCGCTGCCACAAGGGAGCCCACGCCGGTCAAAGTCTCAATACCACCCAGAGGCAAACCCCGATGATCAGTGGTCATCCCTTACCTAGCCTCTCTCCCCCACAGGTAAAATGGAGCCCTGATCACCCAACACCTAAACCCCTGTTGGTAAGGGTCGTAGCATAGGGATGCAGCACCTAACCACAGATACATTACATGCAAGATCCTATTGTCTCGAGAGGTATTCCAGGTGCATCAACGTCCTATTCCATCTAGCACTCGGGTACCAGCACGACACGACATATACAGGCCAATATGACAATCAATAGAAGTTTTATAAGCAATTCGGGGGTTTCGGCACTGTAACCCGATATGATATGAAGCAAGTTACACAACACATCCATCACATTCAACGTCAAGTTAATAGTATGCACTTATGCAACATGTAACAAATGATGCAAAGCATGTTATATAAGCTGGAAAATAAACAAACCCAAACATGACCCAAAACCCACTCACCAATCGTTCGAACATGATTTGAGGTGTTTGATATGGTTTGCCTCGATATACCCTCCCTCGTACTAGTTAGGTAGCCTAAGGATGTAGTGTTAGCAAAAGTAGGTGGGCCCCTTGAGGAGCCCCCAGGGTTAAAGTTAGGTTTAACAAAAGACAACACATACGGATTTACGGATGGAGGCAAAAGAGTGAGTCCATTCGTGACTCTGTCCCAGCCATCTAGTCAAAATATGAAGAACGGATTCACGAACGAAACCTACCTATGAATCCGTTCATGCATCCGTTCGATACCCTGAGACTTTACAGAGGGGAATGGAACCACAGACAGAACCACAGGGTGAGTCCATTCGTTGTTCCGTCCTAAGCAAAACACCAGAATACATGGGATGGATCTACGGACGGAGGCCCGAGGCTTGATCTGTTCGTTGATCCGTCCAAGCTCTTATCCAAGATTTTGAAGGTTTCTCACTCCCACCTTCAACCCTTGAGATCACATAGCTCCAAGAGCTAGGGAGGGGAGTCCTAGGCCTTCCTAAGGTCACCACAACATAGGGCATTCATAGGTCTTGGGTGTTCAAAGATTTAGAACCATTTTAGGGTTTCCATTCTAGGCTAAAGTCTTAGTGCCATTAGATAGCAACTTGGGTTGCTAGAGGGGCCTTTAAGCTTAGGATGGTGAGTACTAGTTTACCCTTGAACCATCATAGAAGTCTTAGGGTTAGCCTTGGGTTCCAAATGAAACCCTAGGTCAAGGTCGATCCATGAGAGGATTCCCCTAAAGTTCATAATAGGATAGAGAGGGAAAGAGAGCAAATGAGAGAGTGTGTGAATGAGCCTACCTCGATGGATGATGCCCACAATGAGCCCTCCAAGTGGCAAGCTCCTTCTCCCTTCACCATCTTCCTTTTTCTTTTTTTCTTCTCTTCTCCTCCTTCAATGCCCAATCGTTTGGTGGTTGTGAAGTGTAATGGCCAATAAAGGCCTAGGTTCCCTTATCTATTTAGTTTATGGCCTTAGGGCCTGTTTAGCTTGACCCTTAAGTCAAGAAGCGTATTTTTAACTTAAAACTAGACTTGTGGGCCCCACAACGTAGCACAACCAAAACACAGAGGTCAAGGTTGGGTTGCTAAAGGGGCCTTTAAGCTTAGGATGGTGAGTACTAGTTTACCCTTGAACCATCATAGAAGTCTTAGGGTTAGCCTTGGGTTCCAAATGAAACCCTAGGTCAAGGTCGATCCATGAGAGGATTCCCCTAAAGTTCATAATAGGATAGAGAGGGAAAGAGAGCAAATGAGAGAGTGTGTGAATGAGCCTACCTCGATGGATGATGCCCACAATGAGCAACCCAAGTGGCAAGCTCCTTCTCCCTTCACCATCTTCCTTTTTCTTTTTTTCTTCTCTTCTCCTCCTTCAATGCCCAATCGTTTGGTGGTTGTGAAGTGTAATGGCCAACAAAGGCCTAGGTTCCCTTATCTATTTAGTTTATGACCTTAGGGCCTATTTAGCTTGGCTCTTAAGTCAAGAAGTGTATTTTTAACTTAAAACTAGACTTGTGGGCCCCACAACATAGCACAACCAAAACACAGAGGTCAAGGTTGGGGTCCACCATGTCTGGGGGCATAGTCACAATATCCGAGACACCGAGACATGGGTCCCATACAAGAAAGCACTCAAAACAAGCATAACAGCACGAACGAAACATCAGACGGATTCAGTCCTGTGAATTCGTTTGTGGTTCCGTCCCTACTATAAAGGCTGAAAACTCAATAAAAACTATCTGGCTTTGACCCACACTTCAAGGTCATAGAGGGGTGGAAGATCATGTATACTTGAGGTTAGTAACTTACCCTTTGGTCGTCACAGTGTGGCCTCCGTGTTTTTGAAGAGTTTCCCCACTACGATGCTGACATCATCTGTGAGTGAAGTATCGATAAAAGGAGACACAGGACAGGCCTTCCGGTATGCCTTACTCTTGGGACTTGTACTGGGAGGAAAGTCAACGAAGTCATCGTCTATAAATCTCCCTCACTGTCGGTTAAGAAACCTCTCCTCGACGGGCAGACCCATACTAAAGTCAGTGACCTTAGGCTTGACCATCATGGCGAATAGCTCACCGGCATACAAGGCAACAATATCTACATGTCACGAGGGAGAAAAGGATTAATAAATGGATTCTCGGGTTCGGATATAACACTATACACTTAGGATTCTCACTGCCATTACCTAAGTCCACTAGGGGGCACTATTATAACATTTAGAAACCTCCCCCTCTCCATATGCATCAGAGTGCACCTCAATGCTTGGGAGATGTGTTCACTCTCACACCTAACTTGGGTGATGATTGGGTAGTGAGGAATGGATCTTGCACCTTAATGCTTTTCTATTTCCACATATTTTGACCAATTGACTTTGGCTTTTGTCTGTGCCTCTACTTTGATTGCCTTTCAGTTGTCTTCATTCCCTTTCTTGCCTCAACCTTCTTGCTCTACCTTTGACTAAGCTTACCCACTGTAGACTTCACTATTGTCATACCAACTGATGTACCTTCTTTTCTGAAGTCTTTTTGTTCTATCAATGAATTGACATCTAATACTATTTTTCATTTTCTCTCCAGACTCTATTCATTGTTGCCTTAGTCTTCTTCTTATTTTGTTTCTTCTATGCCTTGAGAGCTTCTTGCATAAAGAAAGAAACATATTCAACATCTGAACTCCCCTTATGTACCCAAACCCTCTTCTTGACTGTCTGGATTTTCTTACTTTGCTGCTTATCTATCTTATCGGGAGTTCTTCTAAATTGCTGTTTTTGTCTCTGAAGTTGAACAACTGGTAATTTGGTTATGCAATGTATATCCAGGTGTCCAAGCTTGTGACATCTTTAACATACAACAGTATTGTTAATTTTTAGAGATTTACGATCTCTGTCCGTGATCCTCCTCTACCTCACACCATGTTTGCAATCTGATATCTTGTGCCCCTAAGCACCACAGTTGTAACACCAACCAAGAAAGTGAAAAGTAAACATGGTTCTGGGTCTATGCCAAACTATATGAGCCTGCCATCTCTGCCTCTAGTGTGAAGTTCTCCAAAATCCACTATTGGCTTTTCTATTGTATCTAGCTATGGAGTATCTTTGAGCCTAAGGCTGTCTGATTTTTTTTTTTCTTTATTTCTTGGGTGGTGAAGCTTGGGGTGTCTCATCTGAAATGTTGTTATTATGTGTCTGGAAGTCAATTAATTATGCATACAATAGACTTATATCCTTTTGTGACTATGCCAACTGTGCTCTCAATGATTTAATTTCTCCTTCCAGTTCACTGCACCTCCCAACACTTTAGGTAAGCTATGCTACAAGATCCTTAGTGATCTTCTTGAACTTTTCTAATACTTCCAAGCTTGTGCTTTATTATTATTGGAACTCAACCACTTTTCTTTTTTGTGCCTCCAACTCTTCTTCAATTCTTCATGATGATCACATGATGTTGTGTACTAATCAGACATCTATGGTCTCAATGCTATACACTCTTCTTCAAGTTTATAGTAATTTTCATTCTTCCGCACAATTTTGTCTTCAAGTGCTTCCACTATAAACTTGAGTTCTTTGACTTCAAATTTTAACCTCAAGATGACTTCACTCTATTATAGGTTATCTCAGTCAACTTCAGGTGGTGTGGTTGTCTTCCTTAGTTCTAATACAAGTGCTCTCAAAATAAAAATTTTCTTTTTTAATTTACAGCATTTCTATTTTTTTTTAATTCCTAATCATCCAACTGTGCCTGTAGTCAAGATTTTTCTGATCAAGGTCCTGATGTTTGGTGATCTTCTTATTCTTTATCTTCTTGTTCCTGAGGTCCTCTAATGTACTAAGCAATTTTGCCTCCAATTCAACTACTACTTCAAGCTCCTCATCATTGGACACAGATTTAGGATTTTTCCTATTCTTTCTAGACATTTGTCAAACTCTAGGGAACCTGGGTGCTCTGATACCACTTGATATTTCCAGGTGATACTGATAAGGGGATGAATCAGTGTCTAAAAATACTTTCCAAAATTTTCCAACACTTCTTGCAACACACCCTTGATATTCCTAACACTGATGACACTACACTTAGCAATGTTGATGTAACATCACTTACAGCTTGCACACACACGTAGATGCACACTGTAATATCTCAAGCACAATTATTGACTATCTAAGGCAATCCCAAGTTTATCGATCCTTCACAATTATACTCAGAAGCAAACACATCATCGTTTGCATTTCCAACTCATCACCACAAAGTTGTTAGGTCTACCAGGTAGTGCATACACATCCTGCTATCATCATAGCACTCAAATATATCTAAACAAATGCAAACCACAAGAACTAGGATTACATGATTCAATAGCGTACCTACATCCATGGAGTAATGGTTAAACTGACCTCAGTATTTATTAAGTCATTAGTAATTTTTTACCATAGCAATGGCTCAGAAACACTCTATCCTGCTTTAACACTTGCTTACACAAGTACAAGGAAAACAATTCCAATGGTGTATTTCAGCTACAACAACGATTTAGGAACATTATCCAGCTTCAATCCTTGACGACACAAAGTCAAGGACAACAATCCCCAATCCTAGACAGGTCTCAACTTGCTTGGTTTACAATAACAAAAATCAAATAAATCAAATCCCCCTAACACAATACAGTTGTTTGATCATTACTCGAAGGACATTGTTCCTTCCTTCTCAGGTTTGTAACTAGCATTCAGCCGATGAGGAGTACCAATGCCATTTGACCACCGTTACTACCTTTGACGTTCAATTATAAAAAACCATTAGGTTTATAGTCGTGGGTCTGCCGATAGGGAATACCCTTTGAAACCCTTAGGTTTATAGCCATCTGTCAATAGGGACTGTTACTCAAAACCCTAAGGTTTATAGCCATGAGGCTACCAATAGGGAGTATCATCTTAAACCCTTAGGTTAATAGCTGTTTGGATTGCCGATAGGGAGAATCATCCAAAACCTATAGGTTTATAGCTGTGGGGCTGCCAATAGGGAGAATTATCTGAAGCCCTTAGGTTGATAGCCTATTTGGGCTACCAATAGAGAGTATCATCCTAAACCCTTAGGTTGATAGTCTGTTTGGGCTGCTAATAGGGATTATCATCTAAAACCCTTGGGTTTATAGCTATGGGGCTACCAATAGGGAAAATTATCCAAAATCCTTAGGTTAATAGCTATGATGTTGCCAATAGGGAGTATCTTCTAAAACCCTTAGGTTGATAGCCTATTTGGGTGCCAATACAAAGTATCTTCTAAAACTCTTAGGTATATAGCCGTGGGACTGCCAATAGAGAATGTCCTCCAAACCCCACCATAAGTAAATAACCGTATGAATGCTTTTTTTGGTGGATCATATGAATATTACCTATCTGCATATTTTCAGCCTCATGAAAGACAATCTACATACTTTCAGCCTTATGGAAGGCAACTTGCATGTTTTCGGCCTTTCAATGGGCCATAATTTAACCGATCATTTTTTCCAAGTTTGGTTTTATTGTTCATTTTTTTTCACATTGCATCTCTGTCACCCCTGAGCAGGGTGTCGACAATACATGCTTTGGGAGACAAAATAAGTTGTTCTTTTATCTTTGCCCTTCGATTGGTGCACAGGCATCGACCAAAGAGGGGCATTCTATAGACCCTAAATTTTGTCACCCCTGGCAATGATGACAACCAGACGTAGATTGATGAAGTATCTCTCTCAAGAAGAATTGACCACCTAACCTACCCCAACATACCACCGATAAGGTTCAGAAAAATGTTTTTTTAAATATAAAATACTGAATGGTGTAGAAGCAGTGTTGGAAAAGACTGTCCAGAATTCCCTCGATATCGAAATGGGGTTAGTCTTTGTTCTGAAATTTAAAATATTTTTGACCAAGACTTGACCAACACTTGCACCATTGGATAGTTCTCGTAAATACAATTCCAACGGTATTTTACACGTCAAAATCCGATACCCAGGTGCGAAATGGCGCCAAAAATAGGCAAAATCAGGATTTTTCAAGCCAAAACCAGGAGATCTAGGCCCACGGATCCCTTGGGATTCCATAAATCTATTGAACCTTCCACATATCCGTGGAACCATATTTGTATCAGTGGAGAAAAATATCCCCTAAAATATCATGAAAAATCTACCCTATAAATACCCCTTCCTACAAGCTAAGCACACCTTTTGAAGAGCCATTACACTGTCTCAAGATTTTACAATCTTCTCAAGGATCTGTATGCATCCAGAGAGGCTATTCTCAAGAGAAAAGCTCTAAACTAGTGAGTTCAAAATCCTTTTTTTTTTCAAAGTTTTATTACTTTGTCAACATAGTTTTGCCACCCTGATGCCTTGTTACTCTGCGAAAAGTCCCTCGATAAGTCCCTTGAAGTCTCGAGTCCGTAGATAATGAGAATTTGTCTAAACCCTACCCTTTAGGAGGTACAGTCCTTCAAGAGAGAGAGAAATAGTTCTTCCCCCCTTCATCTGAGCCAAGGTTCTGCCTGAATTCCGACAAAGTTCTCTTGATATGTCGAGGTTCTGCCCGAATTTTGTCAACAAAAGTTTGTTTGATAAGCATGGGTTATGCCTGGATTTTATCAATGAACCTCATTTGATAGAATGGAAGCTCTTCCAAGATCTATGCACAAAAGTTCTTTCCTTCTCGACCTTTGTTGAATTTTGTATCCAAGTATTTTCATCTCCTCACTTCATTTCGAGTTTGGCATAATGTAGGCCATTAAAGTGGCCTTGTTATTATACATATTAATGTTTGTTAAGACATTTTATAAGGTTTTATTGCATGCACGTGTCTATCATGCATCATAACTGCACATAAAATGTCAATCTTGCCTTCTAGGGGCATTTTGGTAATTTATCTAGTGCAAGCCAAAAATGGTCATCCAATACCACTATTAGGCATATTTAGTCATTTTAGGATGATTTCCATCCGTTGTTACTGCTTTCTGAGATTTTAGTGATGTATCATGCATCATAACTGCACATAAAATGTCAATCTTGCCTTCTAGGGGCATTTTGGTAATTTATCTAGTGCAAGCCAAAAATGGCCATCCAATACCACTATTAGGCATATTTAGTCATTTTAGGATGATTTCCATCCGTTGTTACTGCTTTCTGAGATTTTAGTGATGTATGTGCATCGTTTTACTATCTATCTGACCGAAAGAAGTGAGGCTCTGCCCACCATCGGTCATTACTGCTTCTGAGATTTCAATGATGTGTGTGAGCATTGTTTTACTTACTATCTGACTGAAAGATGTGAGCCTTTGCCCACCATCGTTCATTACTACTTTATGGGATTTTAGTGATGCGTGTGTGTGTTATTTTGACAATGATCTGACCGATAGATGTGAGGCTCTGCCCACCATCAGTCATTACTGCTTTCTAGGATTTTCAGTGATGCGTGTGTGCATTATTTTACTAACGATCTAATCGATAAATGTGAGGCTCTGCCCATCATCAGTCATTATCGCTTTCTAAAATAAATGACTCTAGCATTGTCAAAATCTTACTGCTTTGTTTACACATTCTGAACATTCTAGAATTTCAAGTTTTTGGCCCTTAGGCCGTTACGCTATTACGTTTTCCTAAAACCCTATCAATACCCATATAGTCACGGTACCCATTTTCTAAAGGGGGAATTGCTTAGATCTACAAAATATAAAAAAGATTTACAAAATAAGTAGATAAAAATTATATTTTACAATCACAATTTAAGATGTTGAAATGATTTACCAAATCCCCATACTAGTTAAAAAAGTTAAATGAAAATCCAAAAATACCCCCCAACATCCTTCTTCTTTCTTCTTCGTTGATGGACGAAAGAGTAGCATGGCAACCACTCCCTCCTCCCTTTCCTGCAATCCTGCCGCACCCTCCTCCCTGCAAACCCAACCCACATCACGAAAATCTGATGTTGTGCAAGAGCAACTGCCTGTGAAACACATCATTAACTGCTATTGTGGTAGCTACGGATACAACATATCGGCATCTGATGATAGAACAGATCCTCCAGCCACTGAAGAAGCCGATTTGATCTAAACACTACGGGCAGCCCGGATTAAACTACGGTTGTTCCCAATCTTGTCCATACTAATGAACTCAAAATAGAAAAAATACGTAGTTGAAACAAAAATATCCATTGTAAATTCATGATCTGATAGAAAATTCTCCCCCAATTGAAATTTTAGTTAATTCTTTTGCAACATTTGCACCACCACCCCCACCCACCCCCTCCCTCCCTCCCTCTCCCGCTCATTCCCCCCACCCCTCCCTCCCTTGCAAACCGTTTCCATCCAATTCTCTCCATGCCCCATCATGGACTTCTTTCTTTCTCATCTTTGTACCCTTCAGGTCTTTAATTAACAGAAGTAATTTATCTAAGCAGAAGATGAAGGAGAGGAACTCATTTTGTGGGCAACTAATTTACAGGAAGTAGAGCCATTATAACAAGGAAACAACCCACCTCCAAATTTGGTTTTGACCCCACTTGATTTCGACAGGTGAAGCCTATGTCTATAGTCTATACATGTAATCTGGATTAGCTCTACCTTAAATCACTGTTCATTGGGAATTTATTGATGCGAACAGGGGCTCTCATTAATAGAGAGATAGAGAGAGAAGGAAAGTGTAACGCCCCCAAAACCACCCTAGCGGTTTAGGGACATTGACGGTCCACAAGATCGTTTATGTCAAGGAGATATGAACCGGAGTAGAACCAAAACACAAACACATGTCTAAAATGTATAGATTAAGACTTCAAATAAAGTATGGTAGTTAAACTAAATTATTACAACTTCCAAATTAAACTTAAAATTCTGAAATAAATGTTACAATCTCCAAAATTAATTAAACTCAAATAAATTATAAGTTCTTCTAAAATTGAAAGAAAGTGTAAAGTTTTAATAGTAGTTGTCATCTTCTACTCCAAATGTTTCGCCCTCTTGGACCTCCTCCTCTAATACATCCTCACATCCAGGTTCGCATTCATAAAGTTATTCATCTGAAAAGTGGTGAGGGTAAGCTTCGGGAAAAGCATAGCAAGTAAATCCACAACAACTATACAGGTGTGAAAACATGCACAAGTAATACAAAATATAAAGACATACAATAATATGTATATATAAATCCAAAAAAAACAAAACAAAATGATCATAACCATATTTTCTTATCATCACTATTGTAATGAAAAGTATATATGACAATAATCAATGAAAGATATATCGAAAGAACGTAAAATAATAAACACATCACTCCCTAATGGACTAGTGTGAACTAGTTACCATACACTGGTCAAGGCCCTCATGATAGCGGCGTATGACTCCAGCTATGATCAACTACAACACCACTGTCCCCTCTCAACATCAAGAAACTAATGGAGAAACTAGTGATCAAACTTGCTCCAGACCGAGTCAAAGCCCCTGAAGGTTTACCAGCAATGCCCTCCTAGAGAGTTTTTTATCATCACCCCTCTTTCTAGTAGTCCATATAGCTCCAATAAGGGTAAGCCCGTAGCTCAAAAACTCGCCAACTTATCCTTACCCCAACATATTCATCAATGTCGGTAAGGTAAACAACAAAATAACAATCAAGGGTTTGCTTATAATTTAAAGCTATACATCCAAGTTCGGAACTTAGGGTTAGCAACTCCCCAATTCCACCCTAACACATGCTATTGAAAAGAATAAAATAACGTGTGAAAACAGTAACTTTCATCAATATATCAATATATAAAGTGAAGAACAATAATAGAGAAGATTGGGCAAAATCTTCGCAATCACTTATCCAATAATAACATCAATGAAAATTAAAAGTAAACCCTATACAAAATCAGATTTTTATGCATCATCCAAAAACATCATGCATTAGGTTATAATCATGAAGAATCATTCATAGACCTTCATCATACTATCAACAATAAGCATTGGATTTATTATTCTATAAACATGACATTATTAAAAATTCTGCACACACATATATGAATTAAATCATAAGAGAATCACCATTCCTTGCAAGCAATCATGTGTGAACAATTTAATGGAGTAAAAGCATGAATGAAATATGTTTTTGGCATGATAAATCTCAATCTAAAACTAAATTTTAGATTTAAAAATATGTTTCAAAACAAATTTTATATGTAAGAAAAATATCAAGTATAATGGTTGAAGATCTACTCACCTTGAGTGAAGCAATTAGGGTTTCTATAATTGACCTCAAATCAATGTTTCAATAATGTTGATATATGTCTTCCTAATTCAGAGCCACTTTAATGGAGTCCTATGATTAACGTAATAATGAAATCAACATCAATATATTGCATAAACTCGGATTTGGGAAACATAGATTTTTGATAGAATGACCTACCTTCAGTAAATCAAAAATATCTCTTTGTTCAGAGCTTCGTTTGGACTGATTCAAGTTGGGTTACGAAGATAAAAGATGAGGCTATGTTTTATTGTGAAATAGGATTTTCCCAATTCGGCTCCAAAAAGGGTCAAAATTGGACATCAAGTTGCTATTCTGCTCTGAATCTCCTTCTTCTCCTTTCTTCTTCTTCTTCTTCTTCTCTCTTCTTCTTCTTCCTCTCTATAGTCCACGAATTTTCCTCTCTCCCTCTCTCTCTCTCTCTCTCAAATTTATGATAAAAGGAATGAGGATTGGGATTTAGTTATGGAGATTTAATCCTAACAAGAAAGAAGGTGGGAAGAATCCAATTTTGTCTCTAACTACATCTATTTATTTGTCCTCCAATGAAAATATTTTAAAAGGAATCTTGGCTTAAGATTTTTAAATTAAAACTTTAGATTAGGTAATTTTATTTTAGCTAAAATTTTTTTTTTGTTGGGATTTTATTTTATGAAGACTTTCTTTTTCCAAGTTTGAGTTTCCAACCAATTGAAAATTGCCACCTCACCTTTTCTTATCAATCCATAATACTTCCCTAGCTAAAATCTATGACCTCCCAAGTTAGAATCGTGGAAGCCCATTCTAAGCCCTATAAAATTATAAAAAATAAAATATTTAATTGCTCCTCTAAATAATAGAACCTTAGACCTCTAACAAATTGAATTAAATGTCTAAGCACTAGTCTAGGTTACTAACTGTGAATTATTTTCCAAATCAAATTATATATGTTATAAATAAAACCATAATTCTACACTTAGGCAAGGAATAAACTCAAAATGCCCTAGGGTACACTATTTACCATGCATACATGTGTGCACCTCCAGCTAGTCCAAGTTCCTACACTTCAGCTTGTCCTAATTCTGCATTAGGTAGAAATACAAAATTACCCCTAGTTCAAAATCAGGGTATTACAATTCTCCACCCCTTAACAAAATTGCGTCCTCAAAATTTACATATTTGGATCTCTCGATTATGTCGGGATATTACAATCCACCCTCCTTAAAGAAATTTCGTCCTCGAAATTTAAATATCTAGATCTCTAAACAGTTTCGGATACTTGCATCGCATTTCATCTTCTTTCTCCCACAACCCTTTGAATATCATGATTCCTCCAGAGAATCGTCACAATTGAAATAATATGGTTATATAGGACTTGCCTTTTGCGATTCAAAGCAAATAGGTGTTTCCTCGAGATCTGAGTCACTCTCTCTGACTGCCCATCAATTATTGGTCAAGACATTATGTTTAAAAATTTAACCAATTTATTAAATTGGACTCCAAAAATTCGACTTTGATCAGACTAAATCTATTGACCAATAAATAATATCCAACATGGTAACTTGGTTCTTGGTTAAAACGTTATGTCACTGAGCTGAACCAAAATCAATCCTATTATTCTTGAACCACTAATGTAATATGCAAACTTGAGCAAATAAATCTTTAGGCTTCCTGGACGTTATCTCTATATCTTTATTTATTTAATCATAGCCTATAACAGAGGTCCAAGGTAAACTTTGCTATAACTAAACCACTCACACTTGAGTTGGACTAACCAATAAATTGACCCATAATTGACTTAGTCCATAACCATTCGACATTTATCCATATAGGATCACTCAAGCTCAAACCATTCAAATTCTTTTGTGTGAATCATCCAGATTCATGAATCTCCAAATCTCACTACATGCACCTCACAATATAAGTCAAATCATTTTTACTATAGCATGTTCCACTAATAAGTTTTCAAAAATTTTCAAAGTATCACATCCTCCCCTCCTTTAAAAATATTTCGTCCTCGAAATTATGTGTTTCTCAATCTTGGAGGGACCCAAAAGTCTAGGTCTTAACTTGTCCTTCGTGCCAAACAAAATTGTTCCCTCAAAGTAATAAACACTAACATAGTAGGAGGATAATCAATTCATGTCTAGTAAGACATCAAAATCCGTCACTTATAAAAAAAAATGATCAAATCTGCAGACATAACTCCACCTTCTATCTATACTTGACAAGACAAATATACAATGTCTTCCACAAAAGTCTCCTTAAATGGTAAAGAAAATATATCACTCCCACTCCACAGCTTAAATCCACTATAAAATACTAGAGAGTTTCAACCTATGTTTAATGTCTCTATGCTCAAAATCCTATGCCATCAGTTTCTAAGTTCACGATTCACTAAAAGTCATCTCCAATAATTCTCATGTGGT